>NC_141552.1:8262500-8566250 GCF_021556685.1 Rattus norvegicus | reverse complement strand
TTCACACATCCACTTTCTGAAGCATATTTTCCAGGAAGGCACACCCACCTAATTACGCCTGTGATTTAAACCTTAAATTTCAATAAACTATATGTGTATCAATCATGTTAAGGGATGAATGCTTTCTAGTATACAATTTTTCAGTATAAAGAAGCATTTAGAACCCTTCCATTTTTTTTTCGAATCCTGCCACCAGTCACTGCTTACCTGCCTCATCCCTGTGACTACGGGAATGGTCCCTATGGTCATTTCTCATTCATTACCTATTATGGAATGTCAACCACAGAACAGGTAAAAATTCTATTTCTTCATCACACCAGCTTCGGCTATGTCAGTTGAGGTTCTCAGAACCAGGTCTCAGGACAGACTTTTGAGTGAAAGCGGCTGGCTTCAATAAAGCAAAGAACTAGAAGATGGGTGGTCATGGAGGAAGGGAAGGCAGCTAATGAAATGTGTACTCGGACCCCATCGCTCTGGGTAACTGGAGACGCTTTTATTGTTCACATAAGACACTTAACTTTCTAGGGCTCATTTGCTTTCTGTTCAGTGAACTTATATTGGGAAGGGGTGTTGAAGATTAATTTATACAGAGAAAGCACTGTGGACCCGTGTCTAACTCCCATTTATTGTCCTGGGCTATCATTTATTATTTTAAAAATGATTTATCTTATTTTATATGCATGTGTGCATTTCTGTCACATGTATGCTCACCTTGAACATTCTTGGTGCTGCTGCTAGAGGTCAGAAGAAGGCTTTAGATTCTTTAGGACCGGAGTTATAGATGGCTGTGAGCTGCCATGCAGTTGCTGGGAATAAAACATGGATCCTTTGCACGAACAACCAACGCTCTTAATCACTAAGCCATCTTTCCAGCCCCCAAACTACCATCTTCTTTTTTTTTTCTTATTTTTATTATTGCAGGCACACAATTACTGGTAAACACCATTTTCATGAAGCTTCTGTTTTAACCAGACCCTAGTATTGTGTAAACAAGTAAAAAGGAAACCCTCACATTATGCACCTTCCCTCTGAAACCGTACCCCAGAGATCTGGGGTGCTTCCGTTTGTTCTCACTAATTGGTTTCATTTGCGCACATTAAAAATTTCCCTGGCACTGCTAGAGCTTTCTCAGCCTTTTCTCATGTCACTTTGCGAATGAAAACGGAGTCCACCTGGGCATGAATGAGTGGCGGCGAGGAAGCTCCTGTCTGGCATCGTTTCAGAGATCCGGATGGGTTTTGGGCCATCGCGACAAAGACGACAGGAGGAGCACAGAAAGCCATCTCTTCTCCCTTTGTCCAGTCTAAATGCAAATTTGAACTTTCATGGCAGTTTGTTTGCCTGCTAATGCCTGAGCTCTGTCAACCTGAAGATGGCTTTAGATTTCGTAAATTAGGTTGGGTGGGCGGCTTAAAGAAGAGGTCATTTCATTACCTAGGTTCTATTTCAGAGTCAATGCGCACACGGCTGAAACCCATGGGATGATAGTGTGGAGGGGAGGAGGTCAAGGGCCAGCAGCTGGTCAGAAGTGGCCTTGTGCATGCCTCCCTAAAGATAGAAAAATGCAAGGAAAGAATCAAGGCTAAGAGTACACTGTGGTCTAATTAGCATTTGCGTCTTGTAGCCCTGGAAATGTCAGTCACCAGTTGGTAGCAAAATAAAGATGTAATGTTAGTGATAATGAATTAAATTGTGGCCATTTGCATGGGAATGCCATGATAATGATCTGAAATTACCATTATATGTATTCCCCTTGACAGTTCAAAATTGGACTCCAAGAAAATAGTGTTTTGGATGAACTTTAAACCAATGAAATTGCTCTGAGTGAGTACACTCCTTTTGGCAAGCCATGTGGATCTCAGAAAGTTAATTTACCTCTGCTTTGTTCAAGCTGTTTGGTAATTGATGAACATACCATAAAAGTTTTAATGAATAACCCAGGGACCATTTAACTTATTTACTAGGTAAAAGTGCAACGCATTTGATTATTTTCTCTAATCTGGCTTTCCAAATGAAGCCGATTCAGAATAAATACAATTCCCAGCCCCTGTTTTTTTTCTTCAGTTTGCACAAACCATTGCAGGCAAATATTTTCAGAAAGTCTGGATGGAGGAGTTGCATTTTTCTCCCATTAGCTTTGATTTATGCCATGATTGCAAGCCTCAGACACTGCTTAGGGAGGGAGAACTCATGTCTATGTGCTTGAGGACTAGGGGCTGTGTCGCAATGGGGATGTAACAACCACAGAATCAGCACATATCTTCCCAGCATCTGTTGTGTGAATAACTCCACACACCCCATTAGAGCGAAGCAGTTAAAATAAGATCCACCCCCCCCCCCACTCCTCTCTGGCCTCATGAAATCTAATTATGCTATCATGTCCTTTCATAAGTAGATCTTATTATGGGATAAGTGTTCACATGTATCTTAGTTTCCCATTCAGTTGTATTTCCTGGCAAGCTGTTGCAGTGCGCTCTTAACAGCTCAGCCACACACACAAAGGTCATGCTAAAGTTAGTAGCAGAATAAAACAGTGTGCTCAGTCGCGGGGTCTCAGCGGAGAGGCCTGCAGATCTGGGTTGCATCTATGTCCTCAGCATTAGTTAGCTTTGCTTTTTAGAAAATGTTCATTTATTTTTCCTCCTTGTGCCTCAGTTTCCTTATCTGGGATTATGAGCTGGCACTGAGTCTGTTGTGACTATTACATGAGCTAACTCATGGATGAGAGATATAACATTCACTTTGGGATTTTAAACTGAAAGGTTCACTGAATGCAGGGTCTGGGCTCTACCCACATAGAACTGACTTAGCAGTTCTGCGGTAGAGTTTGAGACTATGGATTTCTATTAAGGTCTCAGGTAATGTTCGTCACCACTCCTTTGAGAATATTTCTGTTTGGAAGTCTGGAGGGGTGGTAAAGGAAGAAGTGGTGTGTGTGTGTGTGTGTGTGTGTGTGTGTGTGTGTGTGTGTGTGTGTATGTGTGTGTGTGTGGTGTATGTATGTGTGTGTGTCTGTGTGTGTATGTCTGTGTGTGTGCGTGTGTCTGTGTGTCTGTGTCTGTGTGTATTTTATGTGTGTATGTATGTGTGTGTGTGGTGTATGTATGTGTGTGTATGCGTGTGTATGTATGTGTGTGTATGTATGTGTGTGTCTGTGTGTGTATGTATGTGTGTATGTATGTGTATATGTATCTGTGTGTGGTGTATGTGTGTGTGTATGTATGTGTTTTTGTCTGTGTGTGCATGTGTGTGTGCGTGTGTGTGCGTGTGTGTGTGTGATATTAGTGATAGCCACTAATCAGAAAGATAAAAGCTGCTTGAAGATTTTCTTTTATTCCTCTACTTTTGCTTCAGTTCCTAGAAGGCCCCAATCATGTCTTATCCTCCTGTATTATCTATTTACCCTAGAACCTAACACAGTCAATATCTAAGAACTGAATAAAATTGAGCACTGAGTTTAGAAGCTCTAAAAATGGCACATTCTAAATGACTTCATTATTTTATTGATTAAAGGCCAGAAGCTGAAGCCAGATTGCTCTGATGTGGTCTTAGCTCTTTCACTTTTTATGTGTCCTTTGATAAGTTTTAAACTCCTCAAACGTCTACTTTCTCACCTATAGAATAGGTGTCTTCATGCTACCTGTATTTGTAGATTTTTAAAGATAAATCGAGGCCTGAGATATTCTTAACTTTGTCCAAGAAACATTTTTTTCTTTTTCTTTTTGCAATGGTCACTGGTCAATGCAGACACTTGTTATTAGCCAAGGTGCTGAGAATAGATGTGAGAGTTTAGTTAGTCCTCAATGGAGTATCATTATCCTCACCCACCAATGCTTGGGAAATACTGAGGAAGAGGAAGTGGAAAGAATGTAAGAACTGGACGATGGGTAAGAGCATTGTGAAGTATTATGTTTCAGGCATGGTCTGGTTCTTACCTATGTCATTTTGCATACATGCATGTGGTAACTCGTGGTAGCTGTAGTTACCTGTACATGATCATGCCAGCCAAAATTCTAGCATGAACGGGGGCTCAAAAGGCCCCACTTTTAACCTAAGGGGTTATTGGCAGTTGATAGCTACTAGGAGAAGGAGAATCATTCATGTGGGGGTATAGCTGTTGGAAGGTTGCCCATGGTCTAGTGGATGGTCACACTTTAGCATATATGTGTAATGTTAATTAGATTTAGTAAAACAAAGTAGGATATGATTGGGATGTATTGGGGATCGCTGGGAGAGTTGGGTGGGGAAGGAACAAAGGCTTGTATGTGATTCTATATCACTATAAACATGAATGAAATTATCAAAGAATAAATTAAAAATGAAACGAAACAGAGCAAATGCCCTACATTTTTGTTAAACAACTGTATATCATTGCACTGTGTGGATTATGAATAGCTTAGTAAATCTATGAAGGCTGTGAGGAATATTCTTAGTGTGTAACTTTGAACTTTTCTTACCAATTAAATGACTTATAAAAACATTCAATGACTTATCAATCAGGCACGTTTTAGAGGTTTTGAGCGGTTAGGTACACATAGTTAAAAATAATGCTTGTTTTATTACAATAGTTTTTGCTGGCTAATTGAAGGGCTCTACCAGGTCCCAGCACGGCAAACTGGCAATAGCAGGTCCTGTCTTTTTCCTTTCCCCCTCCTTTGAAACCATTAGATTACAGTCCTAAAGGCTAGCCACCAAGGACTGTCCCCTTATTTGGCCACGTAGTTATGCCTAACTCATTCCTGAGGTCCAACTATCAAAACATCAATCAAGGTTCAGCAACCAAGATTTATTATTTTGGCTACCTTAATAAAATACCCAATCAGAAGGAACACCCATTCAGAGCCTGCCCCACATATACAGCCACCAAACTAGATAAGATGGATGAAGCAAAGAAGTGCAGACTGACAGGAGCCGGATGTAGATCGCTCCTGAGAGACACACCCAGAATACAGCAAATACAGAGGCGAATGCCAGCAGCAAACCACTGAACTGACAACGGGACCCCCGTTGAAGGAATCAGAGAAAGGACTGGAAGAGCTTGAAGGGGCTCGAGACCCCATATGAACAACAATGCCAACCAACCAGAGCTTCCAGGGACTAAGCCACTACCTAAAGACTATACATGGACTGACCCTGGACTCTGACCTCATAGGTAGCAATGAATATCCTAGTAAGAGCACCAGTGGAAGGGGAAGTCCTGGGTCCTGCCAAGACTGAACCCCCAGTGAACTAGACTGTTGGGGGGAGGGCGGCAATGGGGGGAGGATGGGGAGGGGAACACCCATAAAGAAGGGGAGGGAGTGGGGTTAGGGGGATGTTGGCCTGGAAACCAGGAAGGGGAATAACAATCGAAATGTAAATAAGAAATACTCAAGTTAATAAAGAATAAAAAAAAAAGTTACCAATTTCTTCTACTTCAGGCTAACACAGATTTCCCCCTTTTCTCCTCTTAAAATCAACACTTGCAGAGCTATTTGCTGCTGTTTCTGTCCAATTCAAATCCAGCCACCTTGCTTATTGGGCGTGCTTAATGAAGGATCTCTTTGTGTTTGCACATTGGTGTTTGGTTGTTGTCTGTGCCTAATCAGGACCCACAGTGTGGGTTCTTTCACTAATGATCATTCATTCACTCATGTCATTTGAATTCCAGACACTGGCTGTCTTAGTTAGAGTTTTATTATTGTGAACGGACACCATAACCAAGGCAATTCTTATAAGGGAAACCATTAAACTGTGGCTGGCTTATAGTTTCAGAGGTTCAGTTCATTATCATCATTGAAGGAAGGATGGCAGCATCCAGACAGACATGGTGCTGGAGAAGGAGTTGATAGTTCTAATTTTGATCCATGGCAACAGAAGGAGACTACAGATAACGAGGGAGGGCACTCTTCTGCACTGGGCATAGAACCTCAAAGCTGATCCTAATAGTGACACACTTCCAAAGGCCACACTTATTCCAACAAGGTCCATGGGGACCAATCCTATCCAAACCACCACATTGGCCATATTTTTAATTACAGAATTAAATAAGTATAAACTAAATTTATTTTGAATAAGTAGCAGGTCATAAGCAAGACGCAATGGTTGGAAAGTGTTGGGTTCTGATCTGCTTATGAGATAGATCATGGCTGCCCAACAAAATATTCTGGTTGATTGTAATAAGAATGCAGGTTTGAGAACTACTAAGCTAGACATGTCCTTATGGCTACACTGAGCTGGACGATGGTGCAGACCATAAGTTTGGGTGTAATTTGTCACATCTTGCTGGTTTTAGCAAGACTTTACCTCCTAATCACCAGATAAACTAAACCCCAGTCTATCTAGAATTCAATCCATTCAACTTATTTAGGGAATATTTTGTGTTTTGATGCAGAAAATTAATGTTGTCTCTTCCTTCTCCTTCATGTAAGTATAGTGATGATTCCTTTTGCATTTTGGGTAAAAATGAAGACCTTCAGGGTGTTCTTTATTGTTAAGTCTTCAAATTAGAGGCATATGAGTTGTCCTGGGTTCATATGAAGTCTCTGTGGCTAAATACCATTCTCCTTTGATTTTATGTGGTTGAGATATGTCAGCGATTTCATGGGAGTCCCATATTAAACCAGAAGCCAGGTGCACACAACCCTAAGATTGACAGTCTGGTTTTTAACACCGTGGCTTAAATACTTGTTTTATTAAAACCAAAATACACTTGAAAATATATTTTACAAGAGCAATTTTCTTCCACAGGAAAGAGGATTTCTATGAATCCTAGTAACAATGAACTTCAAACCTTCCTCTTGAGTTCGTCTGTGGCCAGCCAGCAGGGTCTTTATCTGTGCCATTTACTATGGTGTTCTCAGAATCCCTGATGTGTGGATGAGCCGAGCGCTCCACATGAGCTATAGAGTAATTCAATTTGTTTTCCCTGGGTGGAGATATTAAGTTTTTAAAAATAGTAAGATGTGCTTGCCTTGAGCAGTGTTTGAGAAAAGTAAGAATTTCCTTGTTACTGTCTATTAAGCCTCCCAAGAAGCTTAGAAAAGCTTCAGTTTGAAAGAGTTTTGCTCAAGTTTATTCCATTATAAGCATCTAAAGTATTCAGGAAAACAGAATAGAGTAGAAGTCACAACTCAGTATTGCTGGCCCTGTTGGAGTAAGCCTTACTGCCACTTGTTGGTAATATTTATTGAGAAAATAAATTGTTTTACTGGTCTTCAAACATAAAATTATAGCCCTCCATTATTTATAGTCTTGTCAAAGGCAATCTGACTTCAATGCTTTTTATGTGCAAGACATTATGCCCAGTGCTTTATGTGTTATATCTCATTTAATCATACATCTGGACTTCTGTGCACAGAGCAGGTGTTTGCGAATGGCATTTAGTTAAGCTCATGACTTATAGGCTAGTATCACGCACCGAGTTAGGTGAAAACAAAAAGCATACCCTTAAATATTTTAATCAAATGCTGAAAAAAATTTCCATGATGAGTGATAACACCAAAGCTTACTTAGTAGCAGGCCTGACAAATACTTTCTTCTAATGTGTGACACTGTTCAGTAACTCAGAAAAAATTCCTCTCCGTTAACTGTAAGGGACTCAAACATTCATGCACTTGCAAATGAGAAGTAAGAGACCAGTTACCAGAATCAGGCTTATATGGCTGGGATCTGTTCAAACTGTAAGCAGGGGCAGTGTGTTCAGTTCTTAACAGACAGTAGCAAGAAATAAGAGTGGAGGAAGATTTATTATCCCTAGCAGGTCAAAAGCATGGCAGTTACTTTAAAGCATAGCTTGTCTGAACAAAAGAAATGTGGGGCCATTTTGAGGAGCCCCGTTTATATTTGTGTGGGAAAGAATATAAGAGTTATACACCCTTGAGCATGCTCAGTTAAACTGGGACATTCCTAAGTATGTTCATTTGATTTAAGACCAGCCTTCAAAAGAGAAAGATGGTAGATACATTTTAGAGTGTGTTTAGTTCAAAGTTATCCTAATTTACTTTTTGCTGCTATAATAAAACACAACTTGGGGAGGAAAGGTTGTATTTGGCTTATAAGTTAATGTCCATCATTAGGAAAAGTCAAGGTAAGAACTCAAGGCAGGAACCTGGAGCAAGAAGTGCCTTACTTTGTGGCTAATTGGATTAACCATGTCTTTCCCACTAGCTGTTTATGACCCTTTATAGCTGGGCTTCTGGATTCACAGTTGAGTCTGTGTGTTAGACCCAGGGCTTTGTATATGGTAATGTGCTGTATTGGGCTCATTGTCTAATATGAATCAATATAGTCAAAGTAACTTGAGTTATTGAGTTATCACAGAAGTGGCAGGAGTTGGAACAATAAATTCAGATGTGACATTCAGATGAGTTGCTAGTTGGAAAATTGATGGGGAGAATGGAGAAGCTATGTGTTGACAAAATGGCTATAGGCACAAGTGGTCATCACATCTTTACATAGGTGGCAGGCTCTTTGCAGGGAAAGTTGCATTGTTCTGCATGGGGAATTGACATGTGACGTTTAAAAGTCATCGACAAAATGAGTTGGCTTCTGTACGGGTCCTTTCTTAAAAGGACATTTTCAATCTGTCTCTTTGTGGTTTCTGGCAGTTTTTCACAAAAGAAAGCATCATAAGAAGTTAATTACATCAGGAATTTAGCTCTGAATGCACTAAATCCTCTGCTGCTCTCTTTAGCACCCCCAGAAGTGTTGGCCTCTAAGCCTTTCAACTCAATGATTTAGAGTATCTCTCAAACACATGTTGTCTGCCCATCCCTTTTCTACTCTGGAACATCGGAAAACACCAGAACACTCTGTGTTACACAGCACAGAAACCGTCATCCCTGCTGCTCACCCTGGTAGAGAGGCATCGGTTCAGTTTTCTTCTTTCCCGTGTCTCTGTCTATGTGATGATCAAGCTCTGATGAGCTTTTATTTCTGCATTGCTCCTCTGCTTAGGTTGGAAAGCCTTACATCACTCTCATGGGTCAGACGTAGTTCAGACTGTACTCAAGTCCATCTCTAGTTTGCATGCTGGCTAAAGGAAGTGTGCCCGCTGTAACTGTCAGAATAACAGGGTGTTTCACTTAGGCCTGCCTGGGAAGGCAGAGGTTTCTGGAAGGGCCATTTGGAAAGAGGTACATGCACAGTCAGGTTTTGGGTTCTCTCCACCACACTTTCTTGGTGTCTGTGTCTCTGTGCTCCCCTTGAATCTTTCTCTTCCCCTGGACAGAATACACCTGCTATGCAACTCAATTCTCTGGAAATAATGCTTGCTTCTGGCTGCAATTATTTTCCTGGTACATAATGACTTTCTGTTGTCACAAAAAGAGGAAGCATGATGTATGAGGTAGATCACCGGGGTGCAATGGGAAGGCTTATTTCTGCTATGGTATCACTTAAATAAAACCAGAGAGAGAGAGATTCGGATAGCACTCTAAGGCTTGTACATGGTCTTTGTTTCCCCTTCCTACATGACAGAGAGGGAATTGGTGAGCAGAATCAGGGCCTATCTAGGAATACAGATCACTGTCTTCTTTCATAGAAAGATGTGTGAGCGCGGTGAGTGGTAGGGTGGTTTCAGAGCTGTGGGTTGGGGCCATTTGCAGGAGGAAAGTCCTTCTTCTGAATGAGAATGGTAGAGGGGATAGAATGGGAAACAAATATGTTTGTGTCCTAAAAAAATGGTATCCTGGAGGCTTTCAAGAATATCACTGATGTCAACAATTTGAGAAAATTTGCATCTTGCTTGACAGCAAATATTTCAAGAGATGGAATGAACAGCATGATTTGGTTGGTCTTCTCTGGGGAGGGGTATTGCATGTGTTGGAAACAGAAGGCTGAAAGGTCTGGTTATAACAACATGGTGCTGATATGGATACTTGGTATGAGACAGCTAAAACATGGTTGGCACTAGACATACAGGGGTCTGACAGTTAACACAAAATGGCTGGGTGCAATGTCCAGGGACTCCAAAGGCAACCAGTGGAGTTACATAGGTAATTCTTGCAGAATCCCACCATTCTGTGGACACTGTATAAATATCGCCTTAAGGTCAGAGCTTTCCACCTTTGCCAGCCTACATGTGTATGCTTGTCTATAGGCTTGTATGCCTACCTCTGTGTAGCCTGTGTGGCTATCTGTGCATGTGCTTGTGCCTGCCTCTGTATGACTTATGTCTGCTGGTATATGCCAGAGTGCCTATGTTGTCTGCCTAGCAGCCTGTGTGCTGGTGAACGAAGTATGTCTTATCGGCTTGCACCTCCTCAAATATCTTCAATCTCTTGGCTTGCCATCATCCTCGTCATTTCTTGGCATTAGAGTATGAACCTCACAGCTATGTAGCACCCAGGAAATTCTCTAAAAGAAAAAAAATGGCCCCTGACATTTATTTACAATGACAAGAGAAACAACAACAGTGGATCAAGGGTAGGTACCACAATAGGAGTCAAAACTACAGAAGCAATGGAGAGACTCAACTCAACTTTTCTGAGATGTAGATGAGGATTTTATGTGTCAGGTTAGCTAGTAGAGAAGTAGTGAGACAGTTGTGGCATGAGGCTGGGTAACATGGCTATGCATTTGTGCTTATTAACTAAGTGTTTACTGACACCATGTACCTTTCTTCCCAGAGAGATGAAAGGCAGGGGCCCTATCTTTTCCATAATTATATTCCAGTGTGTAGTGCCAGGGAAATGAAAGTCGTCCTCCCAAAAACAGACAGGAGCCGATCTGATGCAACTCACAGACGGTCTTTATTCTATTCAAGCTCACTCGGGCCCCCCAAACACCACCATCATGCAGGATGGTTTTGGTGGTGGGAGAGCCCTGAATGACTAACGGGGCAAGGCTTTATAATAAGCAGCAAGCAAGGAGTAAGTGTGCAAGCATCTAATTGGAAAGCTACTGTGGCCTTTAACATAATTGGCTGGTGCTGGGAGTCATATCATACACTAATTTCTGCTCCCCTCTGCATTGGTCGTCGTTAGGCAAGGGGTGAGCTTGTAACCTGGGGGTGCAAGTTTGTTGAGAGAATAACCTGGAGACACTGGTCTTGTTGAGGGTGTAACCTGGAGATGCTGGTCATGTTGGGGATTAGCCTAGGGACTGAAGCATGCCTTGGTTTTTGTTGGGGGTGGGGCAACTTGGAAAGTAATGCTAGGTACTAGCCTGTTAGTTTACCTGAATGCAAACATAAATCAGATTCTCTAAAATGAAGTCTGAACTTACAAGATGTGGCCTCACAATGGTACTTCAGAGGCCTAGCTCCCAGGACCCCAAGAAACACTTCCCTGTAGTGGAAATTACCAGGGGAGTGGGTGTTTTACACTTCTAGCATGTGGAGGAGGCACAGACACACATTTTCTGTGAAAAGGAAGATCAGGGGCCTTTCGTCAAGAAACCCTTCTAAAGTGAAATCAGGCTGAAGGGGTGGTATAGTCCTTGGTCAAGTAGTTACTTCTTTCTCACAGAGCACATGCATAGGCTTGGGTCTCCTCCGACTTGCTTCTTGATTTCTGCTGTTCCCTTATCAATGGCATTGACTTAACTCGATACTTATTGTGCCTCAGCCTGGATTTCTTTATCTGCGCAGTGCAGATCATGAGATGAAATTCACATTGTAAGTCTGTTGTAGAGATACTCGAGTGTAAGGTAACTTCACATTATAGCGCAAACAGCTTCATGGGATAATAAAACAGCCAAAACAAATGTTGCAAGCTGTCCTGCATCCATAGGACATGCACGTGCAAAATCACTGGGTCTGAGGTGACAGTTGAGTCATCAGGGCACTTGCCAAGTAAACATGAAGTCCTGAGTTAGAGTCTTGGGACTCTGTAAAGCCAAGCATGGTGGCACGAATGTGTAATCCCAGCACTTGGGGAGGTGGGTGCAGGGGATATCTGGTCCTCACCGGACAGCCAGTCCCACTGAATTGGCGGACATCAGGGCAGAGAAATCCTTACTTAAGGAAGGAAGTGAATGACTCCTAGGAACAACATTCGCCGTTGACCTTAGGCCTCCATAAGTACGTCCACACATACGCACCTGTACACACAAATGTTCAATAAAAAGTTAATCCAGCTGGAGACATGCAGTATAAAATTATCAGCGAGGAACAGAAATGTATTCATAGAACACTGTTCCCTACCAGACATGAACACATACATATTAATAAAAGCGTGTGATCCTGGAAAAAAAAAGGGGGGGCTTATACTCCCTCCCTGATGGTATTGCCTCTGGGAGCAAAGGCTGGACATGAGTGTGGGCAGGGCAGATGGATTTCCACCTGGTCTGGAATATTTGATTTCTTATGAAGAGGTTCTAATCAAATCTGACAAAGTGTGAATGTTTAATTTTTAGGAAGGAAACATTGCTTCTTTCCTTCTCTTTGAAATTACAATAGTGTTCAAGAGAAGGGAGAGAAAAAGGGAAGTCCAGAGGTGCCGCCTTCTCCCTCAGTAGCCCCCCTCGTAGAGAAGTCTGGAGAGAAATTGAAGGTGGATTTAGTGAACAGCCCCATACCGCACTGTGCCTGAGGCACTCCTCTACAGAGAAACATTCAAATAAGCTGTCACTGGGTGCTGATTGTTTTGGCTACCTCTGCTTTCCTTTGATTGAAGCAGCACAGGTTTATAAGAGCTTCAAACCCCAGCTCTGATCTGAAAATGAAGTTAGGTGTTTGAGAAACAGCTGCTAGAAACAGCTTGGCTCCCTCTGGAGCCTCGGTTGGCTTCAAGGCAGCTGCCAGAAGGGAGAGAGGCAAGTGAATTATCTTGGGCATGCATGTGTTGTAATAAAACAAAATGGCTTCCCCTAAACAAAGCATGGCCTGCTCCCCTACAATGAAGGATACAGTTCTGCCCTAATCTTTCTGCACCTTTTGAGAAAGGAACTTACAGCACCCACTTCTCTCTTCTTTTGGATTCTGGAAGCCTGTGAGGCCAAGTTGAACCAGTTCTAACCAGTGGAGATCGGAGCAGAACAGTTCTTCATGTCTATGCATTTCTATCTATGGATTCAATTGTAGAGCAAAGATATCTGATCTGAGGAAAAAATTCTCAATATTATAGTCATTATTTGTATAGCATTTACATTTCTTAGTTTTTAAAAGTAATTCTGGGGATATTTAAATATTTGAACTGGTATCTATAAGTTATATGTAAACACTGAGCCATTTTAAATTAAAGGACTTGAGCATTATTTGATTTGGGGACCAATCCCTTATGGATACCAAGGAACAGCTATAATTGACCTTATGAGCCTCAGTTTTCTCCTTTGCTACTTGAATTAGACCCCTGATGACATCACAGTCATAAAGAGTTTGGGAAATGGCAGAACTCAGTAAAATGAATACTCTCTGCTAACCTCATTTATATGCACGTGCATTTTATTAGGGTACTTTATTAGAGTGTGATTAGCTGGTTGGAAATCACCTGAGACTTCCCCACTTTTAGCACTGAATGAGCAGTGTTCAAAAACCCATTTGGTCCTTGGCCAAACAAGGTGACTGGTGCTATTGGCTTTGACCGGGAATGCCAGCCAAATGCCTGTCTATTAAAAGCTTGGCCCCAGAGTGGTGCTCCTGGGGAATGTAAGCTTTTAGAGGTTATCCCTTGTGGGAGGTCCTTAGGTCATCCAAGGCATGTCTCCAAAGCAAGGGTGAGACCCTGATCTTTTCTTATTTATTTTTCTGATCATGAGATGACCAGTTTTGTTCTAACTGTTCTAACATACTCTCATAATGGTATGCTGCCTTATGACAATGTCATGGAATGGGACCAAGCAAGCATGGACTAAAGTCACTGTGCCCCACCCCCCAAAACCTCTTTTTTCTTTATAGTTCATCTCAGGCTTTGCAAGAGAATGCTGACAGACATTGGCTATTCTCCATTCTATTCTGACATGTGACAGGTAGTCAGGAAGATTATAATCTTCCATTAATTTTTAATCTTATTTGATGGATAAATTACAATTACTTTTATCTTATTATTATTCTATTACTCTTCTCACTATACCATACATTCATACCTAGCAGGGCACATGGTATTTTATCTTTTCTTATGTACTTCACTCAACTCTGTATTTCCTAAACAGTGTACTCAGATGAACATCCCAACAAAGGCACATGGCTAAAGATTGGTTCCTAGTGTGGCAGTATTGAGAGATGCTGTGAACCTTTAAGGGGTAGAACTCAGTGACAGATCCACTTGTTGACGGGGTATCTTTAAAAGAGATGGTCCCTCCCCTCTATTTCCTGGCTTACGAGGTATTTTGCTCTGAAGCATACTTCTTACCATGACCATCTGGTTCTGGTGCGTTCACTAGGATTTCAAAGCAACAGACACAGCCTAGTCTTAAGCATGGCTCTCCAGAATTGTGAATGAACCCCTTTTCCTTTATGGGAATATCTCTGTCTCAGTATCTGTCAGTCAGTCAGTCAGTCAGTCAGTCAGTCAGTCTGTCTGTCTGTCTTTCTCTGTATGTCTCTCTTCCCCCACCTCCTCTCTCTCTTACACATGCACTTGCACAAGCATGCGTGCGCGCGTGCGTGCACACACACACACACACACGAACACACACACACACACACACACGAACACACACACACACCATGATTATCTCAATCACTAGTGCCTAAACTTTAGTATTCTTAGCAATCATCTGGATATATTACTACAGTAAATAGTAGGAGCTCTATGGCAGAGATTCTGATGCAGGAACCTAGGGAGAAGACCCATGTATCTGTAAATATCCAAGGCAATTTTCATGTCTCACTGATGAGAGAATGTTGAGAAAAACCCAAGTCTATTCTCTTACCCTGTGAGTACAGGACAGCCATGGTTTGCTTCAGGTGGCCCTGTTTTATACTTGTTGATCCACTGAAATGCTCATTAGTGTCTCATTTAAGTCCCTGGTGTTCCTGATGGATTCTGCAATGGAGGTTGATATAGTTACCTCACTCATAAGCCTATGCACTAGTGCTTATCGTACCCTGAAGACCCAGCATTTTCATGAGCAACCCCTCTGCTTTCTGGATCCTCTGGGTTTTTTTCCTTATGTTTTCTTTTGCCTTTTAAAATCTTACAGCCTCTTCTTGCCACCCACATAATGAAGTTAACCTTCAATCTCACTTGCAAAGATTGGGCATCATCAAAAAAATGTCTAAACCCCGGGGAAGATTCTAATCTATGTTCTGCTATTGGACAGGAAGCTCGGCTCACTTACACTCACTTCACACAATCCTTAGGTTTCCATAATGGAGATGCTGCAGCCTGCAGTTTCAACGGATACATGAGCGTTATGAAAACTCTTACCTCTGTGCGTGGACTATTCTCACAAATAGTCCGTGGAGGCCAATCCAAAAATACTGATGACATTTTCTTTTATTAGAAGCCTTCACTGCAAATGCTATAACTCAATTGCACAATAATGATGTAAACTAAATCTTCTAAACTTTTGAAGACACATGCTGCTTAGACACAAATTACTGAAGTCTGTTTTGCCATGGGTGTTATGCATGAAAACTGTTTCTTTGTATTTCTAGCTTAGTAAAAAAAAATAAATATATTTGATAAGAAGTGATGACACCTAATTTAAGAGCTAAGACCTCAGTTTGTATGTTACTTGCATGTAAGCTAGTTTTGGGCTGTTTTTTATCAGTGTGAATTCGGACAAATTCCATTAGCTCTCTTGTCCTGAAAACTCACCTCAATAAATGGTGAAGATACTGGTAAAATTGGGTTATAAGGATTAAATGAAATAAGTCACACCACAGCTTCCTCATCTGTGCAGCGTCTCATTAGCAGCCTCTGATTTCAGCCGCAGCTTCACTGGACAATTTTGACTCGTACTGACGACTCTCTACCACAGGCATTGTTTATGGCACTGGAGTTTTGCCCCAGGGATCTCTTCATGCTTC
The DNA here is from genome assembly GCF_021556685.1 of Rattus norvegicus. Classification (NCBI taxonomy): domain Eukaryota; kingdom Metazoa; phylum Chordata; class Mammalia; order Rodentia; family Muridae; genus Rattus; species Rattus norvegicus. Next base: position 8,550,352 of record NC_141552.1, on the reverse strand, counting down.
TGGAGTCTCTTCAGCTATGTGTAGATGTGTCCCAGGGTTACAGAGGAGGCAATGAATCACATCTTGGGCTTGCGAGCTACTGGGTATATTCCAAAGACTTCTATTCTTTAGAATAATCCTAGAAGTTATATTCAAACATCCCAGAAGTCTTGGTATAGTCAAACCCTTGTTGCATATATCAGTGTTCTTGGCTATAGATACTTTTCACTCTGGCATGGCACTAGGTTCAGGTGATATCCCAAAGAAAACCAAACCAAACCATATAAAGCACAACATTCAGCTCTCAGTGAAAGGACTCTGAACCGATTAATGGGGATAAAGATGACAACACTCTTTTTGCGTGTGCTTTAAAATGATCTGGTGTGAAAGGAATGTTGTAGTGAGAATTTTACTTTCTTTAAAAACTCAGTTATATGAATATGTTTTTTGTTTTAATCCCAGGTTTATGGGGATTAAATATGGGGCGGCTTTACATTGTCCACAGTAGTAAACTACGATTTTTCTCATGCTCTAGCAGGGGTGTAACTTTGTCAGTGGCAGAAGGTTTATGCTTGGAATTCTGGGAAATCTTGAGATGGAATAAAAGTGCCAGAGCTCTAAGAGGTCACGGCGGCTGCTGCTCCCCCTGTTGCTCCTGTGCTCCTGTTGGTTCCTGAGGATGTGGCTGCTGGATTGCTGGTTGCTGGTTGGAGACATCCTGGGGACAAAGATTGATCTTGCCCCTAGGAATGCCACTCCCCTAATCAGCAGAAAGTAGTCTAAAGAGATCTATGTCCCCTTTCTCCTCTTGCCTTCTTTCTCTCCTCCTAATGTTGGGAATTGGAAGGGATTAGGGTGGAATAAGGGTAGAGAAGGGCGGTAGGCTAAAGAACCTGATAAACTAGCCCCAAAACACGCCTACAGAATGTTCTTAATGTGTTCCTCAAATGAACTTTGGATAAAAATAAATTTCCATCTACATCTAAATAGTTCACATGCCCTCTGAGGTCTTCATTTTGCTAAAATAGATATCCATTGTTTTGCAATTTTTACCTCACAGAAATGTTTCAAGGCTGAGAACTGTTTTGTTTATGCCATGGTTGAAGGAAAGGATGCACAAATGGAGGCAGTAGGTTGGATTAAGAAATTCTTATAGATTCTAGGGCTGGTTCCACGAGATGTAAGAGCGTACTGCCACTGCCAACGGTGAATGTTACTGTCTGTGGAACAGTCGTTTGTTCTTAACTTAGCTCTAGAGTTGTGAGCTGTCATTGCCTTTCTGTTGTTCTAGTCACTCCACAGAAATTCTTGTAGGTATTCTGAAGCTGAATCCATCTTCTCGGCTCATCCAAGCCATGAAAATGTCACCCTCAGCATAAGACACAGAGAGTGTAGGTAGAAGTCCTGATGAGGTCTGCTGCGATAGAAGATTCTAGAATTTATGGGCCTGAAATGGATGCATCATCACCATGGAATGTCTGCTTCTAAATATTCCCCTGTCTGTAATTCCAATTTACTTAAATTTTTCTTTAATGCAGACCATGAATTTTAATATTTTTGACTACCCTTTATGGAGTTAAAGAAATGCTGTCTTGATGTAGTTTCTTGAACCCAATTCTGTTCTTTTAAAGTAAAATTATTGCTCTTGCTGAAATTAATAAAGTGTCCATTTGTTGCCTCTACTGTTAGAGTCATTTGCACAGGCACTTGAGAGGTAGAGACAAGTGAGTCCCTATGAATTTAAGGCCAGCCTGGTCTACATAGAGAATTTCAGGCCTCCAGAGCTACATAACGAGGCCTCGAATAAGTCTTTTGAATGTATCCTAATTGGTCATGGTGATTAAAACCTCAGGTATTCCTCTTCCTGGTCACATGGTATTGTGTGCTTAACCAATCCAGGGCAAGTTAATCTGCAGGGGTTTCTTCTATTTCAACTCTAAACTCGTTGGAGAATGGTTTCTCTTTAATTTCTAATCTCTGAGAGATAAAGAAATTTCATGAACATTTGATCACCACAACATTGTATTTGTTTTAATTCTATAAATTTAACTAAACATTTTTCCTTTTGAGAAATTGCAAGAACTAACTCTTATTATGATTTGATCCCCTGTGCAGATTGGAGGAACAGTTTCATTTTGGGAAGTCATACCTTCTCTTTAGGATAAGTGACACAAATACATGTTATGAAAAATAATTCTATTTCTAATGAGCCAGTACTTCTAGTGTTTGTTTAGCACTTTAAGCACTACCAGCGGTTTGTGAGATAATAGCAGGGAACCTTTAATATCACCTGTTCCAGCATCGTGTTAAACTCTATACTTCACTTTCCTTGTTTGTATGCTGTGAACTGGATGCCATGCCCAGGTTAAATATTGACGGGCTACAGCTAACACAGCCTGTGAAAGACAACTTGGGCTTTCAACCATCTTTTGAACGACTTCTCTCTTTCTGTCTGTGTGTCTATTTGCTCTAGAATAATGAACCCTTATTTCCTGCCCGTCATTTCATTTCATTCTTAATGGCAAGAGACTTTTGTTTCCCTATTTTTAGGGGAAATGATCTACTCTGGAAGGCTCAGCATTTAGCCTCAAGCTGCCATGTTAGAAGGGACAGGAGCAACCCTATTTGTCACACCTCTTACTCCCCACGCCATGCCATGGTGTCCTTCTCTTTTGATTTATACACCTTTGAAACCTCAAAGACTCATGTGCCACATGTCTGGATGGTCCAGGCTTTTCTTTTCTAAATGAAACTCTGCTGGGGATTGTCTTAGCCCAGGTTCTATAGACAGCAGAGCCTTAGGCACAGCTCTGTGCTAATATATTATAGGGGAGAGCAATTTTCTGGAAACAGAAGTGAGGCAAAACAAAAACTTAAGCGAGATAGGCAAAAGGGAAGAGGAGATTCATTATTTGGCTCTTCGGTGGGCACAACTTTATAACAGTCAGGGTGATTGCTCCATTTTGCGGGTTATCTTTTAAATATCTGTGTGGAGACTTTTAGTTTGATTTTTTTCTTTTAAAAACACATTTTAATAAAAATAGAATTGCATCAATTCCCCTTTGCTTTGCTCTGTCCAGTTCCTCCCAAGCACTCTACCTCCAACGCCCCTCTATGCTGCCCCAACTCTCAAAGCGATAGCTCACTTTTCTTCGATTATTCTTCTTACGTACATATATTTTGAATCTTCAGTCTTTGTAGAGAAACAAAGCATAGTATTTCCATTTCTCATTGTTCACTGTTGTCTGTTGCATACCAATCGATCTGTAAACCTGGTTTATTCCACTCAGCTCTTCTAGAGTCAGTTCTGGTCAGTTCCCAGGAAAGCCTAATCCTAAAACAACGGAAGTAGAAGTATAGAAAGTCAGAACAGGTGCCGTAATCCGCAGATAATCTGGCCACTCAGGGTTTATAGGTTCATGGACTGGAAGTAATCACTCAGGACCTCTGACTGATCTAGTCCTCATGCGCAATGAGGAACAATGCAGAGATATCTGTTAATAAGTGTAAGGACCTGCTGTTGCTATTTTGCTAAATGGTCATGTCAAAATGTCTTCATATAATTTATGCTTTTACCCATAGGCCTTGGCTGCTCTCAACCTTAGAGAGAATCTGAGTAGGATATATACATATGTGTGTGTGTGTGTGTGTGTATAAAAAATAATAAAATAAAATAAACAGAACATTTATATAAGCTGGCCCTGATGCTGAGATCAGGGAATACCTCAGACAGTGAGAGTGGAAGAATGCAAGAACAGGAAAATGGAGAAGGGTTCTGTGAAATGCTGTCTTTTGTGACATGGGCTCACAGTAGCTGGGGTTAACCTGCACAAGACTTACAGAAGGTCAAGCTGCCCAAAATTCCAGAAAAGACTGGACCTCCGTTCCTACTGAGGAAGTATTGGCCATTCATAGCTGCCTGTGGCTCTTTTGTTGAGAATGTGGTCTTTAGTAGTGTTCTCAGGCTCTCGTGGACGAACACACACCCGTGCACACATGAGCCTCATTAAATGGAATTAGTGGTTTATAAAAAGACATTAGGTTGGTAAAGAAACATGTTTATAGGGTTATGGGGGGAGTTCATGGGGAGAAATGGAGAGAAGCTTTGATCATATTTTATTATTCATGTATATGAATTTGTCAACAATAAGAAAAAATAATTTAAAGATATAATTTGGCCACATCACACTGAATCAAGCCACTATTATCATTCCATAAGCTTTTCATTGTGTACTTTATTGAACAGGAAAACACGGTAGTAGATTGAAGAGAATCAAAAGTTCTCAAAAGTGTGGGGATCCCCTGAAGAAGATTATTTCCTTGATTCTTCTATAAGTAAATTATAGCTTCCCAAAATGTCTCAGAGCAGATGTTGGCGGTTACCTCTGAGAGCCTAGGCTTGGTTTGATTCAGTAAGTTGATGTATATTTTCATTTCAGGTTGCTTAACATCTTATTTAAGCAACGATGCACTTTAAGTAGGTCCTCAAGTTTATGTATGTATTCCTGCCTTCTCACATGAATCTGGACTCTCTCTATATATATTAGTAGTGTAAACATCTCATTCCACAGGTCTATGACCTTTTGAAGTTACAGTTCTGCTGCAAAGACAGAGCATTCATCAGCCCTTCCCCTAGAAAAAGATAAAAGTTTGGCTGATGAGAATTCCAGTATTGTCAGACATTTTTTTTCTAGAAGATCCTTAGAAGCATCAAGCAGAAAATCAAAGCTCAATATCTCTGTAAGGTGTTTAAATTTCTCCATCTATAGCCAGGTACCACTCTTACGGTGTCCATGTATTAGGATTCAGGAGAGCCCGGATGAAGCTGGAGGGCCCTTGAGGCAAAAGGTAGGGGATCTGTTGGCTGTCCTGGGCCCTCTGTGAAAGAGGATTCATATTGAGGAGAAAGAATTAGGTGGAATTTGATTTGGCAGGAAAGCATGATTCAACAGAGGGAAGAACTAGCTTTTCAGTTTGCATGATGCCATTCTTCTTAACTTTATGAGTCCAATACAAGCAAGCATTTAAAAATGAATGAAAATTAAAGCAGCCATCTGCTTAGACTTCTTAGCAGGTGCTTCCAAAATGTGCTGATTTGTAAAAGTTGGGGAAGTGGTACTATTTGCAGTCTAATCACAGTGATTAGTGTGAGATAAACTGTGACAATTATTCTGGTGACACTAACAGACACATCATCAGTGAGTTGTTATCCATGTTCCTAACATTGAACATTGGCACTACTGACCCAAAAATGGCACATCTTTGGTCACCAGCACCAGAAGCCATGGTTCAACTCCTCTGTACCCTCAATAGTGTCCTTAGTGAGTAAGGCTTTCAGTAGATCAAGAGGTAGAGGCCAGACTATTAGAGTATTAACTTTTGAGGCCAGATATTCTTTTTTTTTTGTCAATCTTTTTATTCATTTATTTTTTTTAAGAAAGCAGTTTTAAAATTGTTTATATATTTACATTTCAAATGTTATCCCATTTCCCGATCCCCCTCTCCCATTCCTCCTCCCCTCCTTCTATGAAGAAGCTCCCCTCCCACCCACCCACCCACTCCCACTTCAACTCCCTGGCATTTTCCAACACTGGAAAAAAGAGCCTTCACAGGGCCCAGGGCTTTTTCTCCTGTTAATGTCAGCCAATGTCCTCCTCTGTTATATATGCAGTTGGAGCCATGGGTACCCCCACTGGTACTCTTTGGTTGGTAGTTTAGTCCCTGGGAGCTCTGGGGGGAGGTCTGGGTTAGTTGATATCGTTCTTCTTATGGGGTTGCGAACCCCTTCAGTTCCTTCAGTTTTTTTTTTCCTAACTCTTCCATATGGGTCCCCATGCTCAGTCTGGTGGTTATCTGCAAGCATCTTAATCTGTATCAGGAAGGCTCAGGCAGAGCCTCTCAGGAGACATCCATATTAGGCTCTTGTCAACAAGCACTTTTTGGCATCAGCAATACTGACTGGGTTTGGTGGCTATATATGGGATGGATCTCCAGGTGGAGCAGTCTCTGGGTGAGGCCAGATATTCTTGAAATAAACCCTTGACTTCATCCTAGTTAAACCCAACCTCAATTTTATTTTAACAGAGGAGGATGAGAGCAAGAATTCTGTCCAGAGATTACTATGAGGACTAAAAGACAATACCTTTAAGATTTTGCTAAGTGAACTCCCTAGAATACAGTATGTATTTGATAAATATTGATAGAGATTATAAGGAATGGTTTTTAAAGAATTGGTATTAACATTTTTGTTGGTAATATGCTTCAGCAAAACTTAATCTCTAGTTATTAAGTAATGAAACACACACAGATGATAAGGGTTCTAGAGGCAAACAGCCTGGGTCAGGACTGGAAGTGTGCTTTTCTGTGCTCTTGAAAAAAATGGCTAAATTGGATGTGGGCAAGTGCAAAGTATAACTTTCAGTGGTGATGATGTCAACACCATTTCAAAGTTCATCCAGTTATTTAAGGAAATGTATATCCCTTCTAAGAGTCAAGACAGATAGGCTTAGGGACCAGCAAACTTTTCTATGAAGGGCAGGAAGTAAGTAGTTCATGCTTTGAGCCTTCTGGTTTCTGTTAGGATTATTCAGTCAATGTAGATCTCAGCATATATTTCAATGGTAGAGCTCTTGTCATATATGTGGAAGACCCTGGGTTTAATTTCCAGTACTATAAAGGAGCAGCTGCAGGAAGTATATGAGTAAATGTGGTTGCATGTCAATAAAACCAGCCTATGAAAACATGCCATGGGCCAGATTTTGGTCAATTCCTAGACTCATTAATGGAGCAGCATAGTTAGGGAAAAACAAAGCTATATTCTATCTTTTGTTCACAGCAGGCCAGAAAATAAACCCCTTCTTCTAATATCACGCCATTTCTTTCTCTGCCATTAACATTTCATTTTGACTTTATGACTCTTTAACTGCATGTAACATTTACATAAGATACTAAAGCATAGTGATGTATTCATTATTTTTTATTACCTAGAGCATGAGGGAAAATGAAATGTACTTACTAGCTACTGCAGTCAACTGATAAAGTTATATGTTCTCCACTCATGAATCAGAATGGGAAACGATGCCAGAAGTATATATTCCATTATTTCATAAGCATAATGTGTGGAACTCATAGTTACTTATAACACTAAATCCTAACTCATTCTGGAAGAGACGCGAAGCAGATCGGTAACTGCACACTCTTGTCCTGGGCATAATGCGGTGCTCAGGGTGGCGTTCGTTGTGCACATTAAACAAAGTGAAAACCAGGTATGAAATTTAACATCAAGGGAGCACTTTCCTACCGGCTGGCATAAACATTGAATTATTTCTCCTTTGCCCTGTAACACATAGGGTGCGTATTTATCTGTAGAGGGATGCCCAATGGTTCAAATACCATTTCTGACCAGAAGAGGACATTGGGTCTCCTGGAGCTACAATTAGAGGAGGTTATGAACTTCCCAACCCAGATGCTAGAATGTGGACTCAGAAATGGGGTAGCTGCTCTTAACTGCTGAGCTTTCCCTCCAGCCTCTGCTCTCATCCTTTGACTAGGCTTGCCCACAAGCTCTCCAAGCCTCCGCGGCAGTCAATACTTCTTCCCTGCTGGACATCAATTTTTGGCTCATGGATCTTACCACGGCAGAGGCTTTTGTGACTAGGTTACAGAAACTCCACATGCTATCCACCAGTAGGAATGCAGGAATCCAATCGCTGGTAGAGAGCTTCTCGGTTCTTAGCACCGAGACTGGTTTTCTTCTCTCCTCCTTGCAAGCCTTTTCATTTCATAAGTATTCTGGGACAGCAGATGAGAGCCTAATAAATATTACCCCCTTGCAACTACTTGTTTATGTATTCAAGGTCTGCTGGGCACTGTGCAACCAAAATAAATTGTGAGGATAAATGAGCTCACACAAGACCAGTTCTACGCTTACCTCCGCACTTCAAATGATTTTTCCTCATCAAAATGAGCATATTGTTGTCACAGATTGACTTCTAGTATGATGTTATGAACTTAAATGCATGCTAATGATATAAAGGCATACTGATCATATATACTATGCATACTAATAATATGAAGTCATCTCCCAATTGTGTTTAACATAAAGTATTTTATTCATTATTTTTCTACTACTAAAACCAAACATAAATGTATTGCTAAAGGGAATTGTGGTCAGTGAATCACCATACCCTGAGATGTTAAGTTAAACTAGATTTAACAATGGAAACCTAAGAGAAAAGTATTCCTAAGGCCAGTTTTCTGACACAGAGAAAGAGTGTAAATATTTCCACAGCAATGCATTCACAGATCTCTGATAGGTAAATAGTAGAACTCCATCATGTACTTGGCGCTGGGCACCAAGCAGTTTGTGTTCTTACACCAGCGAATAATCTCTTCTTTTTTTCACTTATCACATTTCTAAGGTGTATTGGGCACCTTGTAAGACTCTCAGTTAAATAATACTGACATGTTCTTTTTACAGGCAGAGCAAATGTACAAGAAACATAGTATCTATCTATCTATCTATCTATCTATCTATCTATCTATCTATCTATCTATCTATCATCTATCTATTTGTTATTTTAATAAGATCAAAAATAATATTTTAAGATTAGAAGTCTCTTGCATCATCTCAGGAATGAGACACCTGTGTCAAAAAAGGAAGATGGTTCCTGAGGAATGACATCTCAAGCCTAGCTCTGATCTCTGTCTGTCTGTCTGTTTCTTTGTCTGTCTGTCTGTCTCTCTCCTCTCTTGTTTCTTTCTCTTTGTTTTTCTACGCACACATACACATATACACATACACAGACACACACATACACACACACAGACGCAGACACACACAGACACACACAGAGACACACAAACACATACACAGACACACAGACACACAGACACACACATACACACACACACACCACCGTACTTTGTGCCTTCTTTCTTTTTGATTTTTTTTCTTAAAATACACGTTTTCACTGAACTAGGGAATTTCAAAAAACAGAAGTTATCACTACTGAATATCCACTCACACTGAGAAAATAAAACATTTAGTGATGGGAAATGAAGCATGAATTAGTTTCCCAGTTTACATGCGATTTTCTGAGGAATGTTCTGGTTGCCAGAGGTTTTATCTGGAGAAACCAGACTCGGTTCTGGTCTACAGGTGTCACATGTGACATATTATTCCATTAAATTCCCCTCCCTCCCAAATCTGAGGGAATAGAAGTTGTCCTAGAGAGCGCACAGGCAGTATTTCAGGGATAGAAATCACTCAAAATATTTTTTAAGAGCTAGTGACTAAGAGTCTTACCTTTCTCTTTTCCAATTATAAAACAGCTAGTTATGGAAAGTGAGATGTATCCTCTAAGGAATTTGCTAGCTATGATAATGTGTGGAAAACTAAACTCATTTCCCAGCCCAGAATATGGTAAAAAAAATTTTACTATTTATGCTTTTTTCTTTTCCCCAATTGCTTTCCCTATGGTAGGTGGGCTGGTTTCTTCCCCCGTCTTTCATTGTTGAAAGCAAAAGTAGCAATTCTGACTCCCTGTCACTTAAAGAGGGGGAGATTTATTGCATTTAACTGGAAGGGCACTGTCGGGACAGAGCCGACGTAAGTTAACTGTAATCAGGGTGTTCCAGACCGGCTGTTATGGCCTCCCAGGTCGTTCCTTATCGTCCAGGCTGCTTGGTAGTCAGTGGTTGAGACTGTCCACAGATGGGCCGTTGCAGCAATGCCCTCAAATGATGAGACTTTAGATGCTCCTGTGTCATAGCCTGGATGGCTTCTGATTTGCTTTTGAGGACCCTGCTCTGTATCACCAGTTCACTTTTTCATTGGCAGAGCAGATCATGCCCAATAATTATTCCTTCATTACCGTGAACGGAAGGAGTACAACTACTAATGTTAACTTTTGCATAGAGTTTGAACACAAGTGAGAGGAACTGAGAGACAAAATTATATCTCAGCCAAGGCACAGAGCAGTGGGGGCAACTTTGGCTATAGAGAGATATTTAATGTGGGAAGCAGGGCTACAGTTCTTTGTACAGGACTTTCACTTAGCAGTTCACGGGTTCTGTATCTTGTCTCCATTCTAATGCCACAGTGAGTATGTGATTCTAGAAAGCTATTTCTAATTTATTTGCTGTTTTATTTTCAAGATAAGCTCATGGTTTGAGTACACAGAGACCTATATCTTCATCTATACTTTACCCATTTAAAAATGTTTATTGAATTTTAGTGTGTGTGTGTATGTGCATATACCTGTGGGTTCCTGAGGGAACCAGAAAAGGACGTTGTGAGGTGGGTGTTAGCTGTACTACACGCTTCTAAACTCAGATCTTCTGAAAGAGCACCAAGGACTCTTAACCACTGAGCTAACTTTCAAGTCCTCTTCTCCCTTTTAAATTAAATTTTTAACTTAACTTACAAAGTAATGGGTCTAATTATGAGAACTGTGTGTGTGTGTGTGTGTGTGTGTGTGTGTGTTTGTGTGTGCATGCGTGTATGTGACATAATGTTTTTTATTCTTACCTTTGTCTTCTGCACTGCATCATCTTCTTCCCTTGTCACCCTCCTTACTTATTCTAAATCCCACTCTCTTCTGTTTTTATGTGATGTGGATTCCTTTCCTCTGCCACACCTAAGGTATCTTCCTCTACACACACACACACACACACACACACACACACACACACACACACACACACCACAAAGAGAGGAAGAGGGAGAGGAGAGGGAGGGAGAGGGAGAGGGAGAGGGAGGGAGAGGGAGAGGGAGAGGGAAAGGGAGAGAGAGAGAGAGAGAGAGAGAGGGAGAGAGAGAGAGAGAGGTGTCTTGATTCTATGAAAGGAAATGTGTGATGAGTCTTGCTTATTTCCACACACCCATCTCCAAGTTTTTACCATAAATGTTCTGTCCAAAGGAACAACAAGGACAAAAAAAATGGAGCAGAGACTGAAGGAAGGGCCATCTGGGGACTGCCTGACCAGGGGATTCATCCTATCTGACACCAAATCCAACATTGTTGCTATTGCTAAGAGGCACTTGCTGACAGGAACCTGGTATGGCTGCTCCTTAGGAGGTTCAACCAGTGACTGACAAATGCAGATGTGGATGCTCAGAGCCAACCATCAGACTGAGCTCAGGGACCCTCGTCGGTGAGCTGGCAGAAGAACTGTAGGAGCTGAGGGGGATTACAACCCCATAGGAAGAACAACATCAGCCGACTGGACCACCCAGTGCTCCCAGAGACTAGACCACCAATCAAGGAGTGTACAAGGAGGGATCCATGGCTCCAGATACATATGTAGCAGAAGATGGCCTTATCTGACATCAATGGGAGGGGAGGACCTTGGTCCTGTGGAAGTTTGATGCCCCAGTGTAGGGAGATGCTGGAGGGGTGGGGCAGGAGAGGGTGGTGGTGATGGTGGAGAAGCACCCTCACAGAGGCAAATGGGAGGGAGGAGAGGGAGGTTGTGGGATGCAGGGCTGGTGGAGGGATAACCAGGAAGTGGGGTATCATTTGAGATGTAAATGAATGGAATAGGCATTAAGTATGGTGCAATGATAAACATGAATCATCTGTGTGCAATGTTAACTTACATTCCTTTGGGCATGTGTCTATGAATGGTAGAGCTGGTTGGTGTGGTTGCTCCAACTTCAGTGTTCTTTTGAGGCTATACATACTGGCTCTCACAGTGGTCCTACCAGTTTACATTACATTCCCACCAGCATATATCTATCTCTCTATCTCTATCTATCTATCTATCTATCTATCTATCTATCTATCTATCTATCTATCTATCTATCTATCTACCTACCTACCTACCTACCTACCTACCTACCTACCTACCTATCTATCTATCTATCTATCTATCTATCTATCTATCTATCTATCTATCTATCTTTCTCTCTTTCTCTCTTTCTCTCTTTCTCTCTATCTATCTATGGTATGTGTGTTAGATTTTGTCACCTTGACACACACTTGAGACAACGGGGAAGAAGAATCCTCAGCTGAGAAACTGCCTCCATTATATTGGTCTTCGGGGACCTTTCCTTGATGTTTAATTGGTGCAGGAAGGTCCAAGGCCAGTGTCTCTATTACCAGTCTAGGCTGGTAGACCTGGGCTGCAGCAGTAACCCAGAGGGTGCAATCAACATAACAGTGTCCCTCCACTCTGTTCTTTCTGCTTCAAGCTCCTACCTTGAGTTACTGCCTTTATTCCCTTCAGTCATGATGGATTGTACCCTGGAAGCTAAAAAGCAAACAGAAACACAACAACAACCCCCCCGCCAAGCAAAACAAAACAGAAGCTAAAAACACAACCGCAAAACCCTTTATGCCTCAGCTTGGCCCTGGTCAGTGTACTGTGAGAACAAGAGTAATCACATAATTGCATTTATTCAGATATTGCCCCTTTGTATTACTTCTCTTGAGAACTGTCTAGTCAATTCACCAGCCCACTTATCAGTTGTGCAATGTTTAGTTTTGTGGTATTTACTTTACGAAGTTCTTTTTAATGTTCTAGACATTAGCTCTATGACTTACATGCAGCTGGAAGAAATTTTCTAGTCCTGGTTCTATAGGCAGTGCCTTCGCTGATGGATTCTTTTGTTGAGCGGAAACTTTCCAATTTTATTTAATCCTGTTTGATGATTATGGGCCTTGTTTCATACGTTACCAGAATCTTAGACAGAAAATCATTGCCCATGTTTGACATATTTTACCTATGTTTCCCTCTGGTGATTTCAAAGTTTTAGGGCTTACAGTAAGGCTTTTGATCAAGGTTTATTCATTAATTACTTTATTTTTTTTCCATCCTGATTACAGCCCCCGTCTGTCCTTTTTTCCCAGTCCCACCCTCACATCCTCCTCTTTCATTACCCCTCCCATTCTCCAGAGAAGGAGGACTCCCCTCCATCCCAACCTACCATGGCACATCAGCTCTCACGAGAACTGAGCACACCCTTTTCCACTGAGGCCAACAAGGCAGCTTGGCTAAGGGATAGGGATCCGAAGGCAGGCAACAGAGTCTGAATCAGAAATAGCCCTGGCTACAATCAAACATTGTTTCTAATCGTTTTAATTGATCAAAGGAAAATAGAGATGCAGTTCAATTCTTTTAAATATGGAGATCCAATTTTTTCAAAATTAGTTTTTGAGTTTGTCTCTTTTTTATGACGATTGTTTTGGATATCGCTGACATTGCATGCCTCTAAACACGTGGGTTTATTTCTGGGTCCTCTCGTCTATTCCATTGCTCTAAATGTCTGTTTTTATGTCATCCATATAATTTTTGATTACACGACTCATTATAGTTTGAATCAGATATTGTAATATCTCTAACATTGCCTTTTCTGCTTAGAATTGACTGTTTGGGATGTTTGGTGCTTCCGTAACAAGTTTTATGACTGATGTTCTGTGAAAAGCGTTATTGGAATTTCAATGGACATTGCATAGAGCCCATAGACGATTTTCAGTAATGCCGTCATATTTGTTATGTCTACCAACCTATGAACACTGGAATTCTTTCTTATCTTCTTCACCTCTTTCTCCAGAGTATGAAAGCTTTCACTGGAGAAATCACTTCCATGATTAAGTTTATGCCTAGGTATTTTGTTTCGAGGTCCTTGTGAATGGGATTATTTCCTGATTTGTGTCTCAGTAAGTGCATAAAGATCACTGAATTTTGTATGCTATGTTTCATTGCTTTTAAAATATAGTATTATAGCACATCAAAACAGGGATAATTTTATCTTTTTTTCTTTCTCGTTTGTGTCATTTGAGTTTGTGTGTGTGTGTGAGTGTGTGTATGTGAGTGAGTGTATGTGTGAATGTGTGTGAGTGTGTGAGAGTGTGTGAGTGTGTGTGTGAGTGTGTGAGTGAACATGTGTGTGTGTGAGTGAGTGTGAGTGTGTGTGAGTGTGTGTGAGTGTGTGAGTGTGTGTGAGTGTGTGAGTGTGTGTGAGAGTGTATGAGTGGGTGAGTGTGTGTGAATGTGTGTGAGTGTGTGTGAATAAGTGTGTATGAGTGTGTGAGTGAGTGTGTGAGTGTGTATTAGTGTGTGTGAGTGTGTGAGTGTGTATGTAAGTGTGAGTGTGTGTGAGAGTGTGTGTGTGTGTGCGTGTGTGTGTGTGTGTGTGTGTGTGTGTGTGTGTGTGTGTGTGTATGTAATTCCCATCATGCACATGAGCAGATCTGAGCAGGATGCGTACTCTTTCACCTCCATACTCCTTGCCTTGAGACATGGCCTCATACTAAACAGAAGCTTATTGTTTGCCTTACACTGGCTAGCCAGTGAACTTGCTCTCTGGATCCCCCTTATCCCTGCTCCCCAGTGCACATGCATCAGTTATAGGCACATGCATCAGTGCCTGACATTTTAATACGGGTGTGGGAAATTCAATCTCACGTCCTCAGCTTTGCAGAACAGGAGTTCTTGCTGTTCCACACCCATCTCTCTCTCTCTCTTTCGCTCTCTTGCTCTCTCGCTCTCTCGCTCTCTTACTCTCTCACTCTCTGCCTCTGGTATGTATGCTCTTACCTAGTTTTGGTTTTGGTATCAGGGGAATATTGGCTTCACAGAAGCAATTTTGTAGTGTATTTTCCCTTTATAGATTGTGAACCATTTAGAGGAGTATTTGTATTCACACTTAAAGGTTTTGTAGAATTCAGCAGTGAATCTCTCCAGTCCTGGGCTTCCACTTGTGGGAGACTTGTTTATCTTGAATCCATCTGATGTTTTAAAATAGGAAAAAATGGAAATCCTTGTAGCTATAAAAGTTTCTCTTAGAACTGCTTTCACTGTACTCACAAGTTCTAGTAACTCGTGCTTGTATTTTCATTTGGTTCCACGACATGAAAAATTTCCTCCTTGATTTCCCCTATGAGCTCCTGGTTATTGTAGAAGGTGTTGTTCAGTCTCTCAGTGCTGGTGCAGTTTTTCTGTTGTTTCACCTGCTCTATAATTTCTAGTTTTATTCCACTAACATCAAATAACGTATAAGAAACCATTTTGATTCTTTCGTATTTGTTGAAATTTGCTTTGTATCATACATTATTTTGGGAGGATTCCATGCAATGCTAAAGTATATATATATATATATATATATATATATATATATATATATATATATATGCATTGGCAAATGTATATATTCTGAGTCCGTTGGGCAGCATATCTTGTAGTTATCTGCTAAGTGTGGGTGAATTATGGTCTAGTTTAAATTTTCAGTGTCATTGCTGAGGTTCCTTTTTTTTTAAAATATTATTTGGTTTTCTTATTTATTTACATTTTAAATGTTGTCCCCTTTCCTGGTCTCCCCTCTGCAAACCCTCTACACTATTTCCCCTCCTCTTTGCCTCTAAGAGAGTACTCCCCACCCATCCACTCCTGCCTCACTGCTCTAGCATCCACCTGTGCTGGGGCATCAAGTCTTCACAGGACCAAGGGCCTCCCCTCTCATTAATGCCAGATAAGCTATATATGTAGCTGGAGTCATGGGCCCATCCATTCTCTTTGGTTGGTGGTTTAGTTTCTGGAAGTTCTTACGGGTCCCGCTAATTAGTTGATACTCTTGTTCTTCCTGTGGGGTTGCAAAATCCCCTTCAACTCCTTCAGTCTTCCCCCTCACTCTTCCACTGGAGCCCTGGGCTCATTCCGATGGTTGTCTGTGAGCATCTGCATTTGCATTAGTCAGGTCCTGGCAGAACCTCTCAGAAGAGAGCTATACCAGACTCCTGTCAGCAAGCACTTCTAGGCATCAACACTAGTGTGGGGGCTTGGTGTCTGCAGGTGGAATGATTCCCTAGGTAGGGACAGTCTCTGGATGGCCTTTCCTTCAGTCTCTGCTCCATTTTTTTCATCCCTACACTTTCTTCAGACAGGAACAGTTTTGGGTTGAAACTTTTGGGATAAGTGGGCAGCCCCATTCCCCATCTGGGGTCTGTGCCTCTCTACTGAAGGTGGCTTCTTAGATTCTATCTTTCCTTTATTGGCTTGGAAGTCCCGGACACCAGGGAAGTGAGAGGCTCCCAGGACCCAATGGGGATGCCATCTCTGAGTTTTAAACTTGAACTCCTATAAAGAAAGGGAGGTGCTAAAGTCATTGACTGCTGTTGGGTCAGGATCTTTCTAATTGTTTATGCCCATCAGGGATTCTTTTATAAAATTGGGGAAATCCCACATTTGACACACATGTATTCATACTTTTGTTCCATGTTGCTTAAGTTATTAATATTAAATGTTTGTTATTTCTTTTGTTTAGTTTTCATTTGAAATCTATATTATTAGTTATGAAAATAGTTACATCAGTCCACTCCCACTCTTGCTTATCTGATTGAGTACCTTACGATATGACTAGGCAGCGATGTATGTTTCTTGGAAATAACGTCTATTTGGACCTTAGGTTTTCGTCAACTTAGCTCATCTATGTCTCTTCATTGATGAGTTGAGATTATTTTCATTTACATTACTGAAATATGTCTACTTATTCCTGCTATTTTGTCAGTTGTTTTCCGTGAGAGGATAAGTGTGTGCTCTTTGCCTTCTGCCCTATCAGGGGTTTGCTTGTCCACTGTGTTGGACCTGATAGATTCCTCAGGAGCTCTCCTGTTGTTTAGCCTTCATCTCAGGAAATTGTTTCTTTCTTCTGTCGTCTGTGTTGACATTTTTCCTTCCACATTTGTACAGAGTATCTATTAAAGAATTTTCTACAGTCCTAGAGTGGTGGTCATGGCCCGCGGGAGCTGGTGATTACCTTGAAATGTGTTGTTCTTGTTTCTAATCCTCCATCAACTTTAAAAGATGCCTTTTCTGGACATCTTGAATCTTGGTTGACAGTTTTATATTTTAGTCTGTAAAATATACCAGCACGTGCTTTTCTGAGTTTAAGGTTGTTCATGAAAGGCTTGATATTGCTGTGATGTATTTACCCTTGTAGGTCAGTTGTTTTATTCTTAGAGCCTTTAATATCACTTTGTTTGTATTTAATGTCTTGAGTATAATATATGAATGTTTTTGACATGGTAGAGTCTTTTAGCATTTTTTTTCTTTTTTCTTTTTTTTTTTTTCCCCCGGAGCTGAGGACCAAACCCAGGGCCTTGCGCTTGCTAGGCAAGCGCTCTACCCCTGAGCTAAATCCCCAATCCCGTCTTTTAGCATTTTAAGCGACTCCTTATGCTTGGATGCACATTTCTAGGTCTAAATTTGGAGTGCTTCCTGCTATTATTTTCTTAGGTTTTGACGCTTTTTCCTATAGTTAGGCTCCTTCTACTCCATGTTGCCCTTATGGGGTTTGGCTTATTTTAACTCAATATTCTTCATATTGTGGTCCTGTTGTGAATTTCTGAATTTCATTTTCCTTTTTGAAGTTTGAGTTAATATCTCCTTGACCCCCACTTCTCCATCACTGGTACTCTTACTTTTATTTGTTGAGTCTATCAGTGATGTTTTCTACTTCTTTCATTTGATGATTCATTGAATTTTAATATCTATCCTTTCTTCCTTCTTTCCTGCTTCTCCTCCTCTTCTTCCTCGTCCTTCTCTTCTTCTTCTATTTCTTCCTCCTCCTTCTTTTTGAGATAGGATTTAACTCTGTAGTATAGGCTGGCCTTGAACACACTAACAGCCTAGGATGGCCTGAAATGCATGGGAAATCTTGGGGATTAACCGCCCAAGTATTGGTATCGCGGATATCAAACAACACATCTGGTTCACTATTTGCCTTTTGACTTATAATTTCTTTTCAGATCGCAGTTTCCCTCCTGAATTTTCCTTCTATGTTTCTGATGTTTTCATCCATGTGGCTAAACCAGTTTATCATGGGCATTTTGAGTTCTGTTGCTGTAGAACATGTCTAGGGGGAACCATGTTGCCTTGGCCTGTAGGCAAGTCTGTTGCCTTTTAAAGACAGGGTCACCTATAGGCCAGGTCGACCGTGAACTTCTGTCTACAGAGCATTTACTGTTCCTAGTCCTTCCCCCGCACAGTGTTGTGCAGGGAACTTGATCATTCACACATTAAAGATTCAATTATGAATTCCCGATGATCTCTCCCCACACCTTCTGTTTTTGAGATATGGTCTCATGCCACTATGCCATCAAGAATGACCTTTGCTTAATAATTATAGGCATGAACTGCCATATTCAAACTGCATATATATATATATATATATATATATGTGTGTGTGTGTGTGTGTGTGTGTGTGTGTGTGTGTGTGTGTGCTTTTTAAACATATCCAGAGTATTGCAGTTTGGTAGTTATTATTGCTTCAATTATAGACTTCAACATATTTTGTATTTACATAAGAAATTGCCCAATGTTTCTTAACCAAGAGCTAAATTCAAAGTGTTGCAAGAAGAAACTTTGTATTTAATTGAAACATTCACTTTCTGATGGCAGAATAAGGTTCCATCTTTTAAAAATAGGCTCTAAAATAATATAGATATCACATAATTTCTCTTGTATTCAGTCCTTTGTAACTTAACAAAGGGAAACTTTCCATTCAAGGGATATATTTTCTCTAGAAATAAACTTGTATAATATTTGCTTCAGAACTCCAAAATTTAATTTATAATTCTCCATTCTATTCTACAATTGTCAAAGAAGAAGGCGATAATAAATGAAAGAATAAGGGAATAAATGCATAAAATTGACATTACTAGCCATAGGCATTTAAAATTTCTTACAGATATTTTTGCACCGTTTATATTGAAATGTAAAATTCATTGGTAGCTGTCTTGGTTAGGGTTTCTGTTGCTTGGATAAAATAGCATGTTCAAAGTAACTTAGAGAAGAAAGGTTTTATTTGGCTTATACATCCTGGGTCACTGAGAAAAGCCAAGGCAAGAAACCGTGGAGGAACGTTTCTTACTGACTTGCTTCCCCGGATTTGTTTATCTATACTCCGTGACCACCTGCCTAAGGATGGTACCACCTTTAATTGCCTAACCCTTCTCAAATTAATCATTAATTGATAAAATGCCCCACAGACTTGCCTACAGGGCAGTCTTAAGCAGTCATTTTCTCTATTAAGAGTCCCTCTTCCCAGATATGTCTAGGTTTGTGTCAAGTTAACTGAAAGCTAACCAGTCTAGTGGCTTTACAAATTTCCCTGGAGAAGATACCTTTGACAGTAACATGCATTGTAGGAGAACGAGTTTAAATGCTACTTTACTTAAATTGTATATGAAGTTGCCTACTGAAGCAACTTGGGTTAATAGAAGTCACTATGAAAAAAATTCCTACTCTGTTGTTTGTCTATGTAGCTTACATAATTGAAATGCAATAAAAATACAAAAGTTCAGGGTGAAATTTTGCTTCTTTAAACATATTCATGCCATTCAGATTAAGAAAAGAGGTCTATCAGAGGTCAGAAATACTCTTGGTAATTCTCCCAATCATGAATGAGCCTTGCTCTTCAGTTAAACATTCTGTTATTATTTCTGCAATCTGATGTTAATCTTGCATGCTTTCCAACATGTATCATGTTTCCCTTTTGTCTTAATTCATTGTAAGATCTGGTTATGTCTCTGTGTTTGATAATTTGTTTTAACTGATGTAGGATGAATATAAGAAAATAATGTCATTTAGTTATTTTTCATCGATAGTTAGTTGCTAAATTTGACTGTTACAAATGGTTTTTTTGTTCTATCTCAGCACTTAACAAAAATACCAATGTAGCTTTGATCCTTCCCCATTAACATGTATATTGCTGTCGTCCTTGTTCTGGTCACGTGGAGGCTGCCATTTGGTGAGACTTTGTGAGCACTGTGAGACTTAACTTCTGACATTTTAGTGTCACAGCAAACTCCCTGCTTCTCTGATTCTTACAACTTTACTGTCCTCTCTTTTCAATGTTCCCTGAGCCTTAGGGGATGAAGCTGTGCTGTGGGTACATCTGTTGGAATGAAGGTCCACAACTCTGAATTGTGACTGATTGTGGTTTTCTGTAGCGGTTCTTCTGTTGCAAAGAAAGGTTTCCTGGATGAGGGAGTGAGGACTGCACTTATCTCTGGGAGGCCTCAATCTTACATGAAGAGCTACAGGTAACTAAAGAGTGCTGGGAGTAGGAGAAAGATTCTCCCCTAGGGAAGAGCACACTAGTTGGATATCTAGGAACAAATACTGAGCCTTAAACACACACACACACACACACACACACACACACACACACACACACACTCGAAGATATAGGGGAAGGTCTGGAGCAAGAAAAGGTAAGGGAGAAATGATGAAATTATATTATTACTACAAAAATAAAAATATCAGCACATCTATGGAGAAATAAATTTATTTATTTATTTACTTAAATGAATTACTATTTTTTCAAATTGAACCCAGAGCCTTGAACATGCTGGGTAACTTTAGCACTGCTGGACCCTAGCCATAAAGACATTTGTTCTAGAATATACTTTTGAACAGCACTTATGAAAGAATTATAATGAAATACATATAGCTTGGACTCTTGGTCTTTCTTGTCTAAAAAAGATTTTCTTTTAGCTTTTTATTCATTACTTTTACCAAGATGTATCAATTATGTTTTATTTACATTTTTACGCTTCTTGAGACTTGTAGAATTTGGTATTTGTTAGTTATTTTCATTAGTTTTATAAAATTTTTGGTTATTACTTATTAAAATAGCCTATATACATTTTCACTTTCTTTTTGTAATATATGCATGTCATATATGTGTGTCATATATTTACATATATGTACATCTATGTCATGTCATACATTTATATATATATGTACATCTATATGTCATGTCATATATTTACATATATGTACATCTATATGTCATGTCATATATTTACATATATGTACATCTATATGTCATGTCATATATTTATATATATGTACATCTATATGTCATGTCATATATTTATATATATGTACATCTATATGTCACTCCTTTTCACTTTTCTTTAGATTATTTCATGTATGCTTCACACTTAATAGGTGTTTCTCCACATTTATAATTTCCATTTTATTTATTGATTGATTGATAGTCTAACTTCTTTTTAAAAATGTATTTGTTTAGCAACCAGAGCTTCCAGGGACTAAGCCACTACCTAAAGACTATACATGGACTGACCCTGGACTCTGACCTCATAGGTAGCAATGAATATCCTAGTAAGAGCACCAGTGGAAGGGGAAGCCTTTGGTCCTGCTAAGACTGAACCCCCAGTGAACGTGATTGTTGGGCGGAGGGCGGCAATGGGGGGAGGATGGGGAGGGGAACACAGATAGAGAAGGGGAGGGGGAGGGGGATGTTTGCCCGGAAACCGGGAAAGGGAATAACACTCGAAATGTATATAAGAAATACTCAAGTTAATAAAAAAATGTATTTGTTTATTTTTACTCTCTGATTGCTGCCCCCACCTCCAGGTTCTCCCTCACACAGTTCCTCCCCCATTCTCTCTTCTCTTCTGTGAAAGGGTGGAGACTCCCGTGGGCATCCCCCTACCTTGGCACATCAAGTCTCTTTAGGGCTAAGTGCACCCTCTCCCACTGAGGCCAAACAAGGTAGCATAGTTTGGGGAAGGAGATCCACAGACAGGTAACAGCTTTAGGGACAGCCCCTGCTCCAGTTGTCTGGGGAACCACATGAAGACCTAGCTGAACATATGCTACATAGATGCATTGGGGGTGGGGCATAGGTCCAGCCCACGAATGCTCTTTGGTTGGTGGTTCAGTCCTTGACAGCCCTCAAGGCTCTAGGTTAGTTGACTCTGTCAGTCTTCATACTCCTGAGGGCCCTCAATCCTTCCTCCAATTCTTTCAGAAGACTCCCCTAGCTCGGTCCAATCGTTTGGCTGTGGGTCTCTGCATTTGTTTCAGTCAGCTGCTGGGTGGAACCTCTCAGAGGAAAGTTATGCAAGGTTCCTGCCTGCAAGTACAATATCATTAATAGTGTCAGGGATTTGTGCTTGCCCACGGAATGGGACTCTGGTTGGGCATTTCTTCAGGCTGTGCTCTGCCTTTGTCTCTGCATTTCCTGTAGACAGGAATAATTTTGGGTCAAGAGTCTTGTGGGTAGATTGGTGTTCTTATTCCTGTACTGGGCGCCCTGCCTGGTTATAAGAGGTGGCCAATTCAGATTCTATGTTCCCACTATGAGAAGTCTCAGCAAACGTTATCCCCATACTGTCCTGGAGCATCCCCTAAACTCAGTCTCTGGCACGTCCTAGAGATGTCCATCACAGCATCCTCTCCACCAGCCACTGACTTCCATTTACTCTCCTGGCTCTGTGGTCCTCTGGTCTTCTCTCCTATCTCTCCCTACGCCTGATTCTGAATATCCCCAATTCCTCTCCCTGTCCCTCCTTCCTTCTGCCTCCCACGACTAATTTATTGCCCCTTCTAAGTGAGATTCAAGCCTCTTTGCTTCAGTCTCCTTTTTTGTTTAGCGTCTGTGGGTATGTAGAGTGTAGTATAGCATAGGTATCCTGTACTTTATGGCAAATACCCATTTATCAGTGAGTACATACCACACATGTCTTTTTGGGTCTGGGCCACCTCACTCAGGATTATATTTCCAATCTCTGATGATAGCATTTATCTTGCTATGTTTTCTTGAAAACACAATTAGTTGATCTTCAGTGCTTTTTCTGAAAGCTCTAGTAACTGGGTTACTTGTGAGTTTCTAACTATGTGAGCTGTTTTCTCCTCCTCCCTCTCCTTTCCTCCTCCTCCTCCTCTTCTTGTCTCAGCTCTTGAGATTTCTTTTATTGAAGCTGGCAATTGAAGAGACCTTTGGGGTTTTAGCTTTCTGCTAACTAGAGGTAGATTATCACAGTTCAGTAAATTTTTTTTAATATTTTTTATTAGATGTATTTCTTTACTTACATTTCAAATGTTATTTCCCTTCCAGGTTTCCTGTCCATAAACCTCCATCACCTCCCCTCCCCCATATGGGTATTCCCCCCATACATCCCCCCATCACAGAAAAACACACTTGGTATGTACTCATTGATAAGTCCAGTAAATTTTGAGCTGCTTAAAGACAGGTTCTTTATCACTGTAGGACCTGGTATTTTCTTTCCTTTTCTTTCTTTTGCAGTATTTTTTTAAGAATGCAGGATATTTAGACTCCCATCTGAAGGCATGAGCTGTTTGTGAGTATATCCTTTGTTAGGATTCTGTGTAACAACAATTTCTCTCATATTCATCTGATTTTGGTTAAGTAGTCATTGATCTGTACCTAAATATGTCTCTGAAAAACTCAGGGAGAAAACAATAATGGAATGTTGGCTTAGATTGTTGTAGACTTTTCTTCTCATCAGGGATTTGAACTTTCTAGTTGACATGCCTAATTGACATGATTTCTAGTTGACAGCCCTAACGGGCTGCTCCTAGTAAATGCCCAAATAATTATATTTGCTATAAGTTAGTACATAAGTGGGAATGGAAATTGCAGGCATACCTTTACTAGTTCACATGTAAAAATAAACTTCTATCTTGTAGAACTCTCACTTTTCCTTTAGTTTCATTAATAACATGTCTCCATCTCTTTTTAATAGCACATGTCCATTCATTAAAGTCTAAGTTCTAAAAGGGCAATGGCTTTGTGCTTTGGCTTCCAAGTAGCTAGAATAGTATTCCATTAAGAATATAGAAACAATTACATGAGTGATTGGAAGAAAGAAAGAAAAGAAGAATGACTAAATTGGTGTCTATACCACGGTAATGAACAGAATAAAACAATGAATTCAAGAAAGAGGGAGAGCGTAAATCCTTGACTCAGAACAACAGAAGTCATTGGGTCATTAGGAAGCACACTAAGGGATTGCCTGGGATGGAGCTTGGAAGCAAAATCTCAGTCAACACTATGAAGAGAGAATGATTTTTAGGCGAACATGTAGCTGGAAAGTGTTAAGATTTCTGATAACTTCAATATGTGGACCCCTGAATAGTTAGTGATTGAAGAAGACATTGCTCTGCCAGTGTATTTTGTTGTGCTTTGGAACAGTTATTTACTCTTATAGTCTGCCACTAGCCCATCCTCCACTAGTGAGAGCTTGATTTTAGAAGTCAATGTGCTCAGAATTCCCATACTCCACTATTTCACAGGAGAAAACGTTGATTATAGAAACTCTTGGAATGTCATGTTTGAAAGAGCCTTTGGATATCACTGATATCAGATAAAATTCACCAGAAGCATGTTGACTCCATGAGGATTCTAGCTAAAAATAAATAAGTGGATGTCCAACTTTATAGCTCTGGTATTAGAATTATGTTGGAGATAGAGAAAAATAGAGATCCGATAAGTTTGTTTAGATGAATCAAGGATTGTTAGACTATTTCATACATGACAGTACAAGTTCAAAATAATAAAGAACACTAATTATTTTTCAATTACTAATTACTTGTTTCCTCATTAAATCTGATTCTAGAAAAATTGTCTGTATATTTCAATGAGCATAATGCATTGTGAAAGTTGAGTATTAGCAAATTCTTTCCTTTATATTAGGTGGCAAGGAATTGCCTGTTTATTCAGAACACTGGGTTGAATGGTTATCATACGACCTCTCTGTTCTGAGACAACAGTGTATAGCCAGATGGATGGGGAACACCATTGCATTTGAAACCTTAATGCACAATGGGATAAACTGATTTCAATGCTTAGAGAGCCAGAAAATAGCTATAAGGTCATTGTATTCATGGACACACCAACAGCAGCGATTTGGTGCCTACAGCAGCATGTGTGACATAGACTCCAAATCTAGACTGCTACAGTGTGTCGCGTGCCCAATGTCCCGCCAGCAAGAACGACGCGCGGCAACAGGATTCTTCTGCGAGCAAGCCTTTACTGTGTTACAGCTCTTCTTAGTGTTACAGCTCTTCTCAGTGTTACAGCTCTTCTTAGTGTTACAGCTCTTCTTAGTGTTACAGCTCTTCTGAACAGGGACCCCGAGCAGCAAAATCGCTCGGCTTATATAGACAACAGTATGCTAATTATCTCTCAGGGATTGGTGGGGCTTGGATCACCCCACTACTTGTCCTCCAGGGATTGGCGGAGAATGAATCACCTCATTAGCATATTAACAGTCAACTGACACCTGGTGCATAAACCGCACATGTGCAGTACCGCTGTTCACCACTAGAGGGAGCCCTAGCAAGGGGACAAGCCTGCACATGTGCAGTAAGTCATTTATATCCAGACAAGGCTGGATGTCGGCGCCATCTTTGTTTCGCCGCACCGCTCTCTACATCTCCCCCTTTTTTGTTTAATAAAATGACTGGTCTAGATCTGGGTGTCACGTCAATCTTGTCATTGCTCCTGTCTTAGGTCGTTCTCATCCAAACTTGGCCTTACCCCTCATAGAGTTACCCTATCGCCACCGGGCCCCGTGTCTTAGGTTGGTCCGAGTTCGAGGAAAGTTGCCCGTCCCTGGATACAATGACTCCACATGACTGTGACAAAAGTGATCTAGGGCGAACTCTTGATCTTTCAAAGAGGCCAGCCATATGTTGGGAGAAGCACCCTTTTTAATGGTGGTCATAGCCTGGTAAACAACCACTTTGTGTCTGGCATGTTCTCTTTTTAAACGGCCAATAAGCCAGAGACCTACTCCGCATCCCAGGAGGACAATAGCTCCCCGGGACAAACATGCCCGCCCACTCCTTAAAAAGGGACAAAGCATTGGTAACCCATGAGGTAAAGTCTTCAACTGTGATAGGGTCCAGCCTAGTGCTGTTGAGGACAGCAATCTGCATCAGCAATTGTCTTGATAGTTGCTCTGCTTTCATGGACCAGTTTCCTTTCAGATAATTCGAGATTCTTTGCTCTGTTGAAAATTCTGAGAAAAGTTAGCTCGCAAAAGAATAATGCATAAACCTCGAAGGGAGGAAACACAAGACAGCTGTGTCATATGATACAGTGCTTCAATTGTTCTTGAACTAAATCTATCCTTTGATTGGCTAATAGAAGGCCAGATGCCAAATGGGTATTAAATTCTTCTTGTATCTCTAACGCCACTGCAGTTCTGATTGACAGTCTCAGCCATCTGTATTTGATTGGTCATAGCGATTGCAGCTGTGGTAGCTGCGGCAGCAGACAGCACAATGGCTGAAATTATGGCTGCCATAATTCCAAAATCTCTTTTGGCTCTCAGCAAATTAAGAATAGGAAAGCTATCTGGGTTTGCCTCCACTGGGATTGGCACAAAGGAGGGAATCTTAACCATCACTGCGGTGTCGTTGGTGCCATCCCAGCATTCAGCTAAATAGCAGACTACATCAGAGCTATTACAATTTAAAGCACCACTGCTTACATTAGTGCTTATCAGAAAAAAGGTGATCTAGCACATACTGAAGTACTAGTGGCAGTATTATTTACCAAGAGGTTATTATATTGAATATTGATCAACCTGGTATCACCTTTTTCTGGTAGCTGAAACATTATACAGCACGAAGTTCTCTCCCATCAACCTAGCAAAGGGGGTCAGGGATGTACATGCCCCTTGCTCATTGGACAGCACCCATTGAAACCAAGGCCAGAGATTATGCTTGTCAGTCTTATTCTCAAAATAGTAGAATTGCTATGGGTATTGGCCAGGATCTGGCAATAGCCCACAAGGTGAGCGAATTAACCTGTATTACCATTCCCAGTAGTAATAGTAGGGTTCGTAGTCTCATCTTCAGGAAGAGCAGAAGACAATCTTCAAGTCAAACGCTTGGGTACCCAAATTGGATTTTCTTGATTCTGCGGAAAAACACAAATCGCTCCCCTAGATCTCGAAATCATGGGATCTGGGCCACGCCATTCATCAGTTAAGACATCCTTCCACTTTACTTCTACATTAGTTATAGGTGTAGTAGCAGCATGGCGATCCACGGCAGAGCGGCCATGCACATCCAAAATTAAGAAATTTAGAGTAGAAAGAGCTAAAGAAAGTTGTTCTTTTGGTGTTTGGCCGCTGGCAATTCCCCCTTTTTGTTTTTGTATAAGCTCTTTTAAGGTACGATGTACTCTTTCCACAATTCCTTGACCTTGGGGATTGTATGGTAATCTTGTAGTATGTTTGACCTGCATTGTCTGGCAAAATGCCTGGAAAGACTTTGCAGTGTAGACAGGCCTGTTGTCTGTCTTGAGACTATCAGGCTTTCCCCAGGCTGCCCATGCCTCTAAGCAATGACTAATGGCATTACGAGCTTTTTCAACAGTCATCAGAGTAGCGTGTATAATACCAGAACAGGTATCAACAGAAACATGAGCATATTTTAAATTTCCAAATTGAGATATGTGTGTGACATCCATCTGCCAAAGTTTTAGCGGGATCAGACCACGAGGGTTAATCCCCACATGAGGAGGGTGGTGAAATTGAACACAATTCTGGCAACTTAACACCACATCACGAGCTGCAGCTCTAGAGATTTTAAATTTTTGTTGAAGAGCAAAGGCAGGTACATGAAACTTTTGATGAAATCCTCTAGCGAGATCAACCGGAGCAGCACGAAAAATAAACTCTCTACGAGTACTAGCATCCACCAGGGCGTTATTACTGGCCATGGGACCAGGCAAATTAGTATGGGCTCGAATATGTTGTATAAAAATTTTATTTTTTCTGGCCCAAATCAAATTTTGTAATTCTAAAAGAATTTGACATACGGTACTACTCGACCGAATTGGCCCTGCAATTTCAAGTGAGCGCACAGCATTAACTACATAAGCAGAGTCAGAAATTAAATTAAAATAATCATGAAATCTTTTGAAAACTTTCAATACAATTTTATATTCTGTAATTTAGGGGGTGCCTGGACTGTATTGAATTAATACTGGTTCTTGAGAATCAACCATATAGGCACCTACACCTGTTTTGGAGCCATCTGTATAAATATTTAACTCTCCAGACAAAGGCTCTGAGGCAGTGACCTTTGGAAAAATCACTGGATGTTCAGTAAAAAATTGTAGCAAAGGCATCCCAGTTTAGACTTGTTTCCCTAGATTGGCTCATGCCACATGTTATCTAGAATGACTCCATCCAAATTTTCCAGTTTTATGTCAACTTTCTGTTACCAATGTTACATTTTTTTAACCATATCCAATAACTTAAAAGCCAATAGTCCATAACCAAGGCATGTAGAGAATATTTATACATTTAAAACCAGTCAGAAAACAAAATTGAAGTGGCTACACATATCTTAGCTACAGGTGCAAGGCTCCAAGGGCTGATTGAAACTGCTTTTTTAAGAGAAGAACCTTGTCACTTGCTAAATCTCCTTGAGATCAGGAATCCAAGTAGGCACACTCAAGCTTATCTTTTTGTTTGATTCTCCTGAATAAATTTTCAGGCGGTCTACCTCTATCAAATCTGATCAGTATGACTCTGTGAGGTTTCCAGAGCCTAGTCACATACGTAACAATAGCCTCAACTTGAGCCACAACAAAAGCTGCACTGACCCCATTTTTTATCTTTGCCTTCTCTCTGTTCCTTTTATCTCCTTTTCTTTTCTTTTTTTCTTTCCAGACCTTTTCTCCCTCTGACATACTTTCTTGTTGCTCTGCAAGGACCCTCTGACCTGTCCTAATGGCTCTAATGGCTTCCTCACATCGTTTATCCTCTAAGCAGGCAGGGACCATTTGCCAAAGAGGTTTTGGTCCGGGCTTAAGATTGCTGTCAGTGGCTTCTCTATCCCACACAAAGAAAAAAAGAAACAAAATTACCAGCCTTGCCCACAAAGGATCCATAACTTTAGGTTTCTTCACAGTGGCTCTCCACCTAGGCCCATATCTTTCTTCCTCATATATGGCTGCCTCTTCCTCTAATTCCTCCTCCTCCGACTCTGACAACTCTTGCTCAGAGTCACTGCCAGCCAGTTCTAAGGCTTCTAATTCTTTTAATGGATACAAAGTATCCTCTCCGGTTGACTTGTACTTCGTCCTCGGGGCATACCTATTTTTTCCTCTGGCAGCGTTTCTTCCGCCTTTTGTATCTCTTTCACTTTTGTTTTAGTAACCTTTTTCTTTTTTGCGCGCTCCTAATTTCTCACTCCGCTCCATTTCTGACATGCTCTGTTAAATCCAAAAAGGGGCATGCCTCTCGGAAGCCTAATTTCTCACTCTGCTCCGTTTCAGACATGCTCTCTTCCAAAAAGGGGCATGCCTCTCGAAGCTTACCTTTTAATTTACCTTCTCGCAGTTCTGAATCCTCTTCAGCACACTGAAGGGTCCCCTTGGCACCGGCGATGTTGGTCCCGGGTTTCGGCACCACTTGTCGCGCACCCAATGTCCCGCCAGCAAGAACGACGCGGGGCAACAGGATTCTTCTGCGAGCAAGCCTTTACTGTGTTACAGCTCTTCTTAGTGTTACAGCTCTTCTCAGTGTTACAGCTCTTCTCAGCGTTACAGCTCTTCTTAGTGTTACAGCTCTTCTTAGTGTTACAGCTCTTCTGAACAGGGACCCCGAGCAGCAAAATCGCTCGGCTTATATAGACAACAGTATGCTAATTATCTCTCAGGGATTGGTGGGGCTTGGATCACCCCACTACTTGTCCTCCAGGGATTGGCGGAGAATGAATCACCTCATTAGCATATTAACAGTCAACTGACACCTGGTGCATAAACCGCACATGTGCAGTACCGCTGTTCACCACTAGAGGGAGCCCTAGCAAGGGGACAAGCCTGCACATGCGCAGTAAGTCATTTATATCCAGATAAGGCTGGATGTCGGCGCCATCTTTGTTTCGCCGCACCGCTCTCTACAACAGTGCTTGAGAATTCTATCACTTTCAATAATTCTACTTTTAATGGATGTCTCCAAAGAGTAACACAAGACTGAGTGGGTAGACTTAAGAACAAAGGACTAGTTCTTACACAAATAGCAAATGCTATTGATGCTTCTTCTATGAGTCAAGTCAGTTTAATAATTACAAGAGTTAGGTAAGATGATGTCAAATTCCATCAATACTACTTGCTAACCTGATACACTCAGATAAAATATGATCCATACTTATTGCCCTGTACAAAGCTTAAGTCCAAGTGGATCAAGGAACTTCACATCAAACCAGATACTCTGAAACTAATAGAAGAAAAAGGGGAAGAGTCTCGAACACATGGGTACTGGGGGAAATTTCCTGAACAAAACACCAATGGCTTATGCTCTAAGATCAAGAATTGACAAGTGGGACCTCATAAAACTGCAAAGCTTCTGTAAGGCAAAGAACACTGTCATCAGGACAAAATGGCGGCCAACAGATTGGGAAAAGATCTTTACCCATCCTACATCCTATAGAAGGTTAATATCCAATATATACAAAAGACTCAAGAAGTTAGACTCCAGAGAGTCAAATATCCTTATTAAAAATGGGGTACAGAGCTAAACAAAGAAATCAGAGCTGAGGAATATTGAATGGCTGAGAAGTACCTAAAGAAATGTTTAACATCCTAGTCATCAGGGAAATGCAAATCAAAACAGTTCTGAGATTCCACCACACACCAATCAGAATGGCTAAGATCAAAAACTCAGGTGATAACAGATGCTAGCAAGGATGTGGAGAAAGAGGAACACTCCTCTTTTGTTGGTGGGGTTGCAAGCTGGTACAACCACTCTGGAAATCAGTCTGGAGGTTTCTCAGAAAACTGAACATTGTACTACCTGAGGACCCAGCTATACCACTCCTGGGCATATACCCAAAAGATGCTCCAACATATAACAAAGACACATGCTTTATTGTGTTCATAGCAGCCTTATTTATAATAGCCAGAAGCTGGAAAGAACCCAGATGCCCTTCAACAGAGGAATGGATACAGAAAATGTGGTACATCTACACAATGGAGTACTACTCAGCTATCAAAAACACTGACTTCATGAAATTCATAGGCAAATACATTGAACTAGAAATATCATCCTGAGTGAGGTAGCCCAATCACAAACATAGTATGCACTCACTGATAAGTGGATATTAGTCCAAAAGCTCAAATTACCCAAGATATAATTCACAGACCACATGAAGCTCAAGAAGAAGGTTGACCAAAGTGCAGATGCTTCAGTCCTTCTTAAAAGGGGGAACAAAATATTCATACAGGAGATATGGAGACAAAGTTTGGAGCAGAGACTGAAGGAATGGCATTTCAGAGCCTGCCCCACCTGGGGATCCATCCCATATATATATATACACAGCCACCAAACCTAAACAATATTGATGGAGCCAAGAAGTGCATGCTGACAGGAGCCTGATAAGCTCTCTCCTGAGAGGCTCAGCCAGAGTGTATCAATTACAGATGCGAATGCTAGCAGCAAACCATTGAACTGAAAACGGGGTCCCCATTGGAGGAGTTAGAGAAAGGAATGGGCTTGCAACACCGTAAGAACAATACCAACCAACCAGAGCTATGGACAGACTCATGGCTCCAACTGCATTTGTAGCAGAGTCTGGCTTTGTTGGACACTGCTGGGAGGAGAAGTCCTTGGAATGTTGGGGGGTGGCGTGGGAAGAGGGAGTGGATGAGGAGGGAAACACCCTTTTAGAAGAATGGGAAGGGGAAAGGATAGGGTGCTTATGGACAGGAAACCGGGAAAGGGAATAATATTTGAAATGTAAATAAAAAATAAACCAATAAAAAATAAATTAAAAATATCCTTAATAGCTGTATCTTTATCTGTAACATGGTGCTAAAAATCTACATACAACCTTTAGACGTATGCTTTTTCTCATGAGGGCTCTAAAATAGACCACTTACAATGTAGCTGCACGCAATGGCTTAGTGTGGAGTGAGGGGATTTTGACAATTGCCTTGGACGCTCACAGCCACCTGTACCACTCTTTACCATGTTCTAATCTTCCTGGGCTCTTGTCATTTGTCCAGTGCCACATGCCTTCTGCTCTGTGACATGGCCATGGGTATTTAATAGGAAGAGAGCTCTAAGAAGTAGCAGAGTTAGCTTTTCATACAGTCAGAGGCTGATGGCATTGTAAACTTACTGCTAAAACTCACACTAGATCAGCGATTCCTGGTCTGAATGTGATAAGGTAGCATAGGCACTGTGGGATTGTCGATCCTGCATAGAGCCAGTGGGGTTTCCTCAGAAGACATTTAATTAGCATCTCATACAAATCTTTTGTTTTGTGTTTTCAAAATCACTGAGATCCTCTGCCAGAATCTGCAGCCACAATGAATAAATTCTCTACAATTAATACTTTATTGAAAAACAATTCTAACCCCCCTCTGTAGTTGGAATTGTTATGCTTTGGATATAGTTTCAAAATTCTAGTACAGAAGTCACTTTATAAGGCAAATGGTGATCTTCTTGAAAGTAAACTTTCTTGTCTGTACCCTGTACTCTCACCCCCATTTCTCCCCCCCCCCTTATACTGGAGACGCTATCAAATCCTCAGTTTCTAGCTTCCTCACTGTCTGTCTGTGTCTCTACCATCATAGTTCCCTTGGGTGTCTTCCTAAGTTTTTGTTCATGCCTCAACAAAGTTCTTAGTCAGTGCTTTGGTCAAATTCATTTTCATATACATACACATGAATTTCATATATATGCATATATATGTACACGCTCACACTTATATAGACACACACACACATATATATATATACATATAAATATATGTATGTATATAGGTGTGTGTAAGTGTGTGTGTGTGTGAATTTTATTTTTGTCTTCATTTCCTAATAGCCAGAACTTAAGCATATGGCTACCAGGACACATGAGCATTCTTGGTGTTCTTTTTCTATTACCTCATGGTATCTTTGTGTCTGTCCTTTCTCACCTCTCTTACTCCCTTCTTCTTTTAACATTTGATTAAGTGGAAATTCATATTCATGCATATATTTTCCTGGCCCTGTACAACCTCCAATAGGTAGATAATATATATACATTTATGCACCCAAAACAAATATTTGCTGAGGAAATGAGTAGCTGGATAGAGTGAACACTTGACATTTGAGGAGAATGGTCAGAACCTGAATAACTGAGGAAAAGCCAGCCCTGGTCCACAGTGAACCAATTATATTCTAATGTGGGCTCAGAATCCTATATCCAAACTTTTTTTTAATGGAATAGTGTTTTGGGTTTCAGAATGTAGGGATTGGGCCAATGTAATAAGGTTTCTAAGCATATATTATGGCTTAGAAATGGAAACAGTGGGGCTGTGTTTACTAACCAAACACACCTGAATCTCTGTGATAAAAAGAAAGAAACACAAGTTTAAATAAAAATTTAAGTTGTGCCGTATTGATTCAAGTGTTGTTGTTGTTGTTATTGTTTTTGTTGTTTTTAATGCCCATTTAGTTTTTCTAGATTTTTGAGAGAAATGTCGTAATTATTTAGAGCTGTTTCGATTGTAGAATTATAGAGAAATGGTGCTTTTCATAGTGCAGTGTCTCAAGTGTACACTTGAGTATCCATATCAACACAGCCAAGGGGCAGAATTCACTGTCCTGCAGTTCTTCTATTAATAAACATACATTTGTCCTCCCTACTCTATCCTTGGTCACCAGTTGTCCACTCGGTGGTACATTCAGTTTCACGTTGTGAAATGCAGTCACATAGCATAGCTTTTAGAAATGTTTTTTCCCTCAACATCCTCCTCTGAAGATTCACTTGGTTGCTAGACGTATCAGCTGCCTGCTCCCTTTGCTGCCTCCTGGTTTTCCATAGCTGTGGAATAGGTATGGTATAGTTTATTTAACCATTCACTCATGAGGGAGGTAGCAATGTTCCCAGATCTGAGCTATCAGGAGCAATGCGCTTGCGGACCTGTCCCGACAGGCTCTCCTGTAAACGTGGACTTCGTTTCCCCGGCATTGGCACGTAACACTGAAAATGCTGGATCACATGTTTGCTTTGCAGAAGTGGCCGGGCTCTTTCCTGTAGTAACTGTGCCATTTACATTCCCACAGGCCATATTTTGGCTACCACTTGGTGTCATTGCTGTCATTCAGCCATTGGGACAGTCGTATGGTAGGGGTTGTGGTCATTTTATTTTGCCTTCCACTGGCTGATTTTGCCATCAGTTCATGTCTGCTGTCACTTTCAGTGCCACCCCACCCACCCCTCCTTTGCTCATCTTCGATTGTTAAAATGTCTCCTTCTATATTTTACCACTTCTTATTGGATTAAGTGGCCTTTGACTGCTGTACTTTGAAAAGCCTTTGCGCATTAGTACTTGTCATTAGTACTCAGTGCTGTTTCTTCCCCCTTTCCCTCTGTATAATCTTCTCTCTTTAATTAGAGTAGCCCCAATCCTTCCCCTTTCATAGCACCTGTGTCTTGTTATTCCACTCCAGAGTCTCTTCTCCCCTGCCCCTCAGTTCCTTTCTACTTTCCTTCTATAGTTACTGCAGTCTTCATACTCATATTTATGGTTTGGAGCTAGGAGAGCATACAGTGCTTGTTTTCTTGGTTTCAGGTTACCTTACTGGGTATATTGTATAGTTCCATCCATCTTCCTCCAAACTTCATGATTTGATTTATTTCTTATCCCAAAAGGAATGCCATTGTGTACTTGTACCATAGCTTTCATATCTGAGAGATCCATTCATCAGCCAAAGGTCATTAAGATTGTTTCATTTACTAGCTGATGTGAATAAAGAGGTAACAGACATATCTGAGTGAGTTTCTGTGGAGTAGAATGTCCAGTTTTTTAGGCACATGCCAAGGAGTGGTATAGCGAGGTCATATGGTAGTTATAATTTTAACTTTTTGAAAATTCTTTATATCTGTTTGGTAGATTATATTCATAGATTGTGAACTGGACATACCTTTTCATCACGCTATAGAAGTCTTTCTATATACTGTAGAATACCATTTGTTAATAAGTTTTTAATTAAAATATATTTTTCTGTAGAGCTTTAAATATTTTTTGCATTATTTTCTGGTTCTGCTACCAGGGTTACACTATGTTCATAAAATGAATTTGAATGTGTTTTCTTCTATTTTCTGTGCTTCATTTTATGATGGGGGTAGTAGTTTGGGAGACTAAGTCCAAGGCCTTATACACACCAAGTACATGCTCTACCACTAAGACACACCCCTGTGTTTTTCTCTTGAAATATGGATGAGAATGTAGTGTTCTTACTTATTCTTTGAAAAGTTGGTACAATCCTCCAGTGTAGCCTTCCTGACTTAGAAATCTGTGTATTTTAGGATGTTTTTTGTGATGTTTCTAAGGAATGTTGGGGTAGGAGAAATCTTCTTCCCCATGGAAGAATATACTAATTGGTGATCTAATACCAAATGGTTATTCCTGAAAGCATATACAGACAGGTCCCTTACACAAGCTGAACAAGATGTATTTACGTATTAGGAACACATACACCACCCCCTCCCCCTCCTCCTCCTCCCCCTCCCCCCTCCTCCTCCCCCTCTTCCCCCTCCCCCTCCTCCTCCCCCTCTTCCCCCTCCCCCTCCTCCTCCTCCTCCTCCACCACCACCAATTAATGGAATTGAAAGAGGAGGATGATATGTGAAAGGGTATGAAGGGAGGAAAAAGGAGGATGAAAATAATGTAATTACATTATCACCTCAAAAATGTTAAAAAGGCTCATGCTTCCCGGGTAATAACCCAGGGATTTCTTCAAGAACCTGGGAAACATCTGTCTGTAATGTGAGGTTGGAAGGAGGTGGTTCATTGCCACCCTTCCTGGGAGAACAAAAAGCACAAACAAATACAACACATCTTCCCAGGCACCACTTAGCAAATGCAGATGAACTAATTATGGAGAGGGAAGGACATTTGCAAACCAGGGAAGTGTTGATGTACTGGGCACATCCTATTGGTTCAGTGTCTCAGAGAATCCAGTGTTTTTCCTTAGATTTCAGACCAGCCCTTGCAAGTCTTCCTGCTCTTTGTCGGAGTGGAGTCAAGTTGTGCTGTCCTGAATGGCTCCCCCAGTTTTGGCTAGTCACTTTTTACTTATGCAGTTGTAACAGAATGAGCTCTAAGACTTTCAATGCTGCTTAGATGTTTCTTTCCTGAGCCCCCGTTTGAGGAAGGCAGCATCTTCTTTAGAAGTTTTGTTTTGTTTTTGTGATTATATGGATGTGTGTATGCATTACCTATCATTTTGGCATTCTGGATTTTTTTTCCATTTTTTCTTTTTTTTCGGAGCTGGGGACCGAACCCAGGGCCTTGTGCTTGCTAGGCAAATGTTCTACCACTGAGCTAAATCCCCAACCCGGCATTCTGGATTTTTAGTCTTTTCAGTTCCAACCCTGCGTTATACCAACCATAAATCCTAGCTGAGAAACCTATCGTGGTATTGTTCTTTAAGTCCTCTCGGTTTCGGCTAGTCTGCCTACTTCCTGTCTTCTTTTGCTCTTGTTTGATGTACATCGTCCAGAGTTTCTTAGTGCACACTGATGTAGCAAGCTGATGAATTCTTTGTTCTAAACAGTAGACATAGTACTAGGAGAGCCCAACTCTTCAGATGGTTTGTTCGAGATGAATGAACCTATGCACCACATGTCTGCTCCCTTTCTGCATGTGGAAGGCTTCTTATTGCCTGGCCACGTGGCAGACAGAAATGAAAGAATGAAGTGCTCTGCTGTCCTTTGCCATTAGGGCATCAATCCCACGATGAAGGCTTCAACCTTGGGACCTCATCTACCTCTAAGTCTTGCTCAAATTCCCATTTCTTATTAGCATCTCAATGTTTTATTTTTTATTTTTTTTTGGGAAAACCCAAATATTTGGGTTTAAGAAGTTATATTTTTGGGGGAGAAAAAGGAAGGATGAAAATAGGTCTTTATCTTATATTTTGAGAAATGAAATTCCTGTTTAGGTATTTTTAAAAGACATCCCTTCCTGTAGTGGCTCCTTGAGTTCCTTTGTTCTGATTCTTGGAGGTTGTCGTTATGAGCACAACTTGGTTTACGTACATGATAACACACTGACATATTTTTACAGGTGTTCAAAAATGTATGGCAGTTGACACTACAGTCTAGTGATTGAACTATTTTCCTTATCTCTCAAAGGACATTAAAGAAAGGAAACAGGTGATCATAACGGAATTGCATTCTGGATGAAATCAAACTTAAGCCAACTATTTCAAATCATTTATGAGACTGGCATTTGTGGAGCACAACTCTGTCTTTAAAGTCATCTGGAAGTCTCATGTGTCCTGCAAGAAGAATCGGATTGTTCATACAGCCTTCAGATGGATGGACAGGAGGTATTTGAAAAGTTAGCTTGTTTGTTGAAGACTCAGAATACTTGACAGAGTCTTCATGGCCTTTTTACCCCCTTGAATCTCAACAGCTCACACTTTGTGCACACCTATCACATTCTTTGAGTTCCTTGAACCAAATCTTCTTGCACCCAATTGCTAATAAGAGTTGATAATGGAGTATCCAAGAACTCTTTGATCATGTGTGCCAGGCCATGTTGGACAGTGCCCGTTAGTTAATATGCAATGGCTCTTCTAATTAGAGGGCTGGAAGAGAGAAAACGCCCAGCTCTCAGGTAAGGCAACACAAAAAGCCCTATTTATGGAGGAACATGACGAGCTTGGACGTCTCTAGTGACCATTGTTTCTGTGAAGCTGGAAATGAAGTCAGTGTTCAATGTACATCTGTATGCACAGCGCTGGGGAGATGGGGCTTTAAGTCCAGACACGCTTTTCTGTCTTATGCTCCCCAGCTCTCTCACAATTACAATACCAGGTCTCGATAAGTGGTTACTAAAGAAATTCATAGAAGAATGTATGTCATCACCCCCAATTTTCCATGTTCAGAGTAAGTCTAACTTTTTATTGTTTATTAAATTCTTCCAATCCTAATGGGTCAGCCCTAAATACATGCAAATATGGGGAATATTAATTAGACTCAGTATAGTCAGATATATTTTATGAAGAACTCATTAATTTGAGAGAGAGAGAGAGAGAGAGAGAGAGAGAGAGAGAGAGAGAGTGGTAAGTAAGACGTAGAAGAGCTGAAAGAGAGCAGGTGAAGTTATGTGAATTCAGCGTACTTATGAATGAAGTACTGAAACCGAAAAAAATTGTGATAGCGATAGATTTTAACGTACTAGGCGTTCCACCCTTTGATCCTCATTCATCCCGGAAAGTGCTCTGCCACCGAGCTGTACTCCGTGCCACTGTACAATTTTTTGAGACAATGTCTTGATAATTTTCCCAGGCTGGTTTTGAGTGTACTGTGACCTCTTGCCTTACACGTCCAAGTAGTTGAATTTCACTATTGTCGTTTTAGACAGGGTGTCTCTGGGTAGCGCTGGTTGGCCTGCAACTGTCCCTGTAGATTAAAATATGCCCCACTATGCACGACTAAACCAAAATAGCTGAGCTTATGGGCCTGTATCGGTAGGCTTGACTCTAGAAAATAGTTTTTTATCTTAAATGATCACACTCTTATTTGTTGAGTTTTAGAAAAATCCAGGAGGAATGGAGACAATACACAAACTAAATTGCCAAATTAATAATATTTAAGCTTTAGTTCTGTCTAGAGCACAGATTCCATTTTATCCTGCAGTGAGAGGTACTTTGAGATTTCTCTGGTCTGCACAGATATATTTTGCTGTTGAAAACATCAAACCCTAGACTGACAGTTAACATCACACCTGTCTTGAGAACAAGCAAAAGGCAAATGCAATTTGATTATTTGCTTATCTCTGAACGTTCTGAGGACAATATGCTGATACTTCATCTGGCTAGCATAGAAAAATCAAATACCCTGTGTGTATACCATTCCCCATCACACGCGGGCACGTTTTCTGCCATGCTTGTTTTCCTTTGTGATTGTTCTACATTTCATTGAAATATGTCCCCAGTATGTTCTTCTAAAACTGGTATTTCTTTAAAAGCTCAGCTTCAAAAAAATGTCAAATATAATGAAAAACGAAAATCACAAAAGAGAAAGTTGTTCACAGCCACTCCCCTGGGGTTCCCTCATGTTTCTGGGTCACCATGCTGACTCTCCATGTGTTAGAAATAACATCCATAGTGTACTTAGCAGGGAACCCCTTGTGGTCCGGGTCAGAATGGGCTCCAAATAAACAAAGCCAAGCTTTTCCTTGAAGACAATGTCACACCCGTACAGAAATACTCCACACCATCTGACAAAGCAGCTCAAAAAGGTTCATTTTTCAAAGTATCGTAAAGGAAAGCTCCTTTGGAAACATGTTAAAAGACTATTTTTTTTTCATCATTTGGGGCTAGAAGATGCAGGATGTGGAAGCTGGGGCCAACCCTTAGTGAAATGGTATGGGAGCCATCCTACAGGGAAAGGACATACCTACTAGTGGTCCATAGGGAAGCTACAACTTGCCCATATAAAACCTCCTAAAGAGTACGTGGAGGTTAGTGGATAAATACTGGGTCCCTGATGAGTTGAGGGCTCACAAACTCAATATGGAGGAGAGCTAGAGTGTGGAGGAGAGACACAGAGCCACTGGAGGTTACAGCCAGACATGAACTTAATACACGATAAAATCCAGGAGAGGTCTGACCTGCACAAGGATCATCCCAGCCATGCACCCACATACACCAAAAACAACATGACTTATTCTCTCAGCCACGATGTAGCCAGTATGTGCCACTGAGCGATTTCCCTGTGAGGAAGTGTGGAAAGCCTTAGGTTCTGGTTTTATGCACTACAGAATTTGAACTCCTTTGTAACAGCAATGTGTCACTAGCCAGATTACATAATAGCTATCAATCGGATAAAATTCCTTTATTTGCCAACTATGAAGCAGTCGTTTTCTCATTGTGGTTCTCCTTAGGTTGTGAATGTAGGTTAAAGGCTTAACAGGTCACAGGCACCACAAAACTGTCCACTGTGCTGACATGTTGGGAATGATCTGCATGTGTTATTTATTATTCATATTTTTATCGCTGTCACTTGTATCATTTGGTGCTTGCTCCACAAACTAATAAGATAGACAATCATACGTGTATGAGACTTCAGAAAATCCTCAATTAAGCATTCGTAGTTTTTCATGTGGTTATAGGTATCCAAAAAAGATTACTTACTGAATCCAATTGGTCTAACGTTTTCAGGATTGAAATATAATAAATGTGTGTTATGTTCCATGCATAGTGTCTTAGTTAGGGTTTTTATTGCTGTGAAGAGAGACCATGACTACAGAACCTCCTATAGAGGAAAAAAATTTAATTGGGACTGGCTTATAGTTCAGAGGGTCAGTCCATTATCATCATGGCGGGAGGCATAGCAGCCTGCAGGCAGATGTGGTGCTGGAGAGAGAGCTGAGAGTTCTACATCTGGATCAGTAAGCAACAGGCGAGGGAGTGACTCTGGGCTTGGCTTGAGCATCTGAAATCTCAAAATCCATCCCAGGAACAAGGCCACACCTCTTTGTCACTCCTTGGTGGCAAAGCATGTGAGAGTCTTTGAGCCCGCTCTTAATCAGACCATTACATGCTCTCCATAGCTTTGGTGAGAAATGCAGTCTCTATTGAAGATTTTCATCTTGACACTTGTAGCAGACTCAATCATGTCCATGGTTCTCTGATTCTCAAAATCACACTGCACAGAGAGTTTACAAAGGGAGCTCACACAGAGAAGACACACCAGGCAATCAAGTGAAACCCAAACTCACATTGCTTCTAGCAAGTAGCCTAAATGGCCAAATGCCCCTCGCAGATTTTGGAGAGGGCCGCTCTGTCTGTTAGCTTTGTTCCAAATTGTTTCATTTGGAAACATCCACAGCACACCAGTGAGCTGTTGGCATGCCTGAATATGATTCTGACTGTCAAAGGCCTGAGCCCTTCTCTCTGGGCTTGTCTCTGCTGCCGGCCTGGTTTGGAGTATCTTTGGGAAAAATGAATACCATTTTCTCATCGAACTGCACAGTGTGATCCAGAAAGCATATCATTTGGCGATGTGGATTACTGACTTATATATTTCACCATGATATCTACGAACAGTGTGTGGATATGCCAGAGACGGTGACTGATCTGAGATCTTACTCTCTTCAAAAGCCAGTGAGTTATTTTCATTGATGCTGGAGGAAGACAGAGACTTCTCGGCCAGCAGCAACGAAGTTTAGTACTCATAGATTCATGTTCATAGAGTTTTCTATTGTCCTCAAAGGCCACAGGACAATGTAAGGGGCAGATTTAGGCAGCTGCTCCACAGCTGTCTGTTCCTCAGCCTAGGAGCTGAGTTAGGGGAAAGATTCAATCTCATGAGTTGTGACGTGCTATCAAATCTCTCCAAACTCTGCTCCCATGGCGTCTGCTCACAAACAAATCCACCTGCAGCATCACAGAGGGGCTTTATCCTTATCGCCTGAGGCTGTTTGCAATACAAGTGTCAAAGACAAGATAATCCAGAAAGAAAGTGCTCCATGAATTGCCTAGAAAATTAGAGAAACCCAGAAACTCAGGGGGAATTTCCCTCAGCAGGTATGGGTGTAAGGAAGCATGATCTTGTGATGTTACCTCGGTTGGGTCACCATGGGCAGGATGGGACAGAAATTCAGTGAAGGACTGTATCTGTTCCATGGTTTATAGAGCCAATTTTTTTTCCATAAGCTTTCATGGAAAGAAAGGCATCTGTCAATAAAACCAAACTAGTATAGCAAATAAAACCTGAGAACAAAATAGGCATGTAGCATGATGTGTGGAGGAAGAACACAAGCTCTAGGGTAAGAGGATTGTGTAGTGGACTCTCTAACTAATGCAGGAGATGAATGTGAGGTTTGGGCACTGAAAGCCTCAGATGTGTGTACAAATGGTGTTAGGCATATTGCCTCTCGTACGAGGTAAGTGAGGATCTGAGTGGGATAATGTGTTGAATTCTGACACATGGTGCTCAGAAAAACACCTCTTGCTTTCAGTAGAAGACACAGTTGATGGGCTGGACAGATGTTTCGGATTAGCAGCAAATACAAGTTGCTATGGATGTTACTATGGGTTTGTCACCAACCGCCTCTTCACAGGTCTGTCACTGATTCAGAATCCATGTAGATTGAATGAGATATCCTGTATAGTCTGCAGCATTTGAAGATTTGGCCGGCAGTTGGTGGTGGTATTAGGCGAGGCTTGGCAGATGTGGCTTTGTGGGAGGAAGAGTGTCACTGAAGGTGGACTTTGGGAGTTTAACGTCTTATTATATTTCAAATTTGCACTCTCTACATCTATCTATCTATCTATCTATCTATCTATCTATCTATCTATCTATCTATCTATCTATCTATCTATTTTAACAGCCTGATCAAGGCCCCTCTCCTTCCTCTGTCCTTGTTCCATCCTCATAGTCCTTCATTCCCCCAACCTCTTCTTTCTCAGAGATAGGAAGCTCTGCCCCATGGGTACTAACTTACCCTGGTACGCCAAAGTCTCATCAGGAATAAGTGCATCCCCTCCCACTGAGGCCAGACAAGAGAGCCCAGCTAAGGGATAGGAATCCAAAGACAGGCAATAGAGTCAGAGATCGCCCAGCTAAGGGATAGGAATCCAAAGACAGGCAACAGA
Organism: Rattus norvegicus; assembly: GCF_021556685.1. Classification (NCBI taxonomy): domain Eukaryota; kingdom Metazoa; phylum Chordata; class Mammalia; order Rodentia; family Muridae; genus Rattus; species Rattus norvegicus. Next base: position 8,507,964 of record NC_141552.1, on the reverse strand, counting down.
GTCAGAGATCGCCCAGCTCTACTTTTTGGGAACCCACATGAAGAACAAGCTGTACATCTGCTACATCTGTGTGTGGGGCCTACATCCAGACCATTTGTGCTCTTTGATTAGTGGTCCAGTCTTTGAGAACCCTCATGAATCCAGGTTAGTTTACTCTGTAGGTCTTCTTGTGGTCGCCTTGTTCCTTCCTGCTCTCTCCATCCTTCCCTCCACCCCCCTAAACTCTGCCTATAATTTAGCTGTGGGTCTCTTCATCTGTTGTCATCAGCTGCTGGATGAAGCCCTCAGGAGACAACTGTGCTGGGCTCCTATTTACAAGCATATCATAGCATCATTAATAACGTCAGCGGTTGGTTCTCATGGGGTGAGTCTCAAGTTGGTCAAGTCATCAGTTGTCCATCCCCTCAATCCCTGCTCTATCTTTATCCCTATACTTCTTACAGGCAGGGTAAATTTTGGATTGAAGGGTTTGTGGGTGGTTAGTATTTACCTCCCTTAACTGGAGGTCCTAGCTGGCTGCAGGGGGTGGCCACTTCTGACTTCATATTCCTCCACTGGGAGAGGTCTCAGCTAGGGTTACCCTCATAGACTCCCAGAAACTTCCCTCATCCCAGAGATTCCCACCCACATTGATTTCCATTCTCATTCCCAACCCTCGGTTCCCTCCCTACCCATCCCTCACCCAGTTCCTCCCCTCTGTATACTTGAGGTGTTTGTTTTATTTCCCCTTCTAAGTGAGATTCAAGCATCGTTCCTTGGGTTCTCCTTATTACTTAGCACCTTTGGGACTGTGGACTGTAGTCTGTACCCTCTACTTTTTGCTTGTGGTTTAAAATGTGAGCTCTGAGCTTTTATCTCCAGCCACCATGTCTACCTTCTGCCTTCGTAGATTCCAATCCTTTTGGAACCATAATCCTGAATAAGCTCTTTCTTTTCTAAGTTGCCTTGTTCTTGGTATTTTTGGTGGCTATAGATCATCAGTTAATTCATGATTCTTTCCTAGACATGTGCTGAAATTATGTTCTCTCATAAAAGAGGTCAGGGCAGAGATTCAAAACTCACTTTCAACATGGTGGGGCAAACGCTGAAATGGAAGTGGCTTTCTAGAGCCTTCAGGGAGTTAAGGTTGAAGTGGAATTTTGCCGGAAAGCACACTGTTTAACTTCTATCTCATCCGCATCCTGCATCTTTCTTTTCCTTACATCTGCCCTTGAGAGCATCTCTTCATAAATCACTAGTTTATTAATGAGTAGTGAATATCCTCTCATGAATAGAGCATGAGTATCTATCTCATGTTCAGCTTTTAGGGAACTTGTCCCAAGACATTATTCAAACATTGTCTCCATGTCACCACAAATTGAACAGCATTCAGCTTTATCACGCATATTAATATTCTGATTTCCTCCAGTATACATCTCCAATTTGTCTTTGTAATTGCACAGAGTATTGAAGACATAAAGAATATCCATTTTTCTACATGTACTTAAAGCAAATATTTTCTCAATATAAATATATTAAGAGAGGTCATAATATTTTAGAGAATCCTGAAAACATTTTTTTTTAAATTTTTCCAGATTTGTAATTGGTACTTTAATTAGTTAATTAACTTTTTATATTTTTATTTAATGTATATGTGGATTTTTCCTACATGTATGTATGTACCGTGTGTGTACTTGGTGCCCATTGGAGGTCATAGAAGGGTGTCATAATCCCCTGGAACTGGAGATGGTTGTTTGTCACCATGTGGGTGCTGAAACATGAAAGCAGATCCTCTGTAAGACCAGGAAGTGCTCCAAGCCATCTCTACATCCCCAGGCTCAATACTTTAATTCATAATTAGCATTTTATTATGCATTGTAATCACACTCATTTTGCTTCAATATGTGTTTTAAAAACGTGTTTGTTTCCAAAGGTTGATCTATTGGAGGAGACCTACATTTTACATTTACACATTTGCATTTTCTGCCATTACAGACTAGGTGAGTTCTAATACCTGCACTGAGCTAGCATGAGTGCTGCTGGTAAGCAAAATATGTGGGAAGTCTGTGAGTGCACTCATTCGTTCACATACATGACATCTACCAGAGACTGGAGTTTGTTGTACGTGTGAGTTTACACGATGATTTGCTCTTGCTTTGTGTTTGAGAACTTTTCTCTATAAGGCAACACAAAGAGGCAAAGATAAAAACACAAACCCCACACATTAGCACTCCAAACTCTTTTCAGTGTCCAAAATCACAAGCGATATGTAAAAAAAATTTTTGGATGAGAGAACCTATGCTATTTCTTAAGCCAAAGGAATTACGTGTGGATCAGCAGAAATAATGACACAGAGATAAAAGACAGGTCTGGGAGCCGGAATGCTGTGGAGAGAATGAGAACATGGTCTCAAGAGTTAGAAGAAGCCCAAGGACAATGATGTTCATGGGTCAAAGAGCAAAGACAGACAGGAAAAATGAGGAGAAATGTTCTCACTATCAAAGTACAATTCCTATTATAAGCGAGGATCGTACATGAAATCGTCCAGTTTGGCAGAAGTAGCTCCCTTCAGTATTAGTAGTGACTAGTGTGGTAATTTCTAGAATGATTATATTTCCAAAGCCTTCACCTGATGAATAAAGCCTACAATACAGATGAGAAAGCCATGGAAGGAACCGACTTAAGTGCAGGGGACACTGGACGTTAGTTTTCAATGGATGGAATTTTAATTGTGTTGAATTGGTGTCTATCTTTAAAGGATCCCCCAAAGGACACATATGTCACTTGCAGGTGAATGTGGCTCATGATTTACATCTGCAAAATATCTCAAAATTTAATGACTACCTTTGCAATAACACACAAAGTATAGTCTTTTTTCTTCTCCCTTAAACAATTCATCCCATTTATTTTCACGAATAAACATAGAGTAAAACTATCATGTACATTGTATTGTTTGGAAATATGTATACATTGTACTTACTAAAGGCTGGTGCTGTGTGGGAAAATGTTCCAAGGACAAAAATTTTCTGTTCCATAGGAGGAAAAAAAATCCAAGGGGAATATTATGAAACATAGTGCCAATAACTAATGACCTCATATAGTCTTGAGACTGGAAAAAGTGCAGGTACATACACAAGAAAGACCAATGTATAAGCAACAATATTTCTTATGGATGATTGCCAGCAATGTACACATTCTTAACCATTTAATACACATAAAACACTGGACCAGTTTTCCTAGGTTCCACAACATTTCGTATGCCACTCACAAATACGTCGATCACTTTTTACCTCAACTCTACCGGCCACATACTTTTTATTTGTGATTTACATAATGCTATCATTTCAAAATGAAATATACCACATTGTAATAGTATATGTGTATGTGTCTATGCCCTTACCTTTAGCTGAACTACTTTCCTGTTCATTTAACTACCTGATCCTTCTTTCTTTGTACTTATCTCTATTTCACTTGAAAAATAATAATTATATTTGTCTCATTGTTCATTAACACAGAGACTTGAAAATTTATGTACAATAACTTGGAGGTGGTTCTTGTTGGGAAAGTTAGTATATACAAAACTTTGATGAGCTGTTTGTCTCTGTGAGCACTGGAGGTTCAAGCCTATTGATGTTTTCTGAGGGTGATGTGGAACACATTTTCAATCTGTCACACCTGGGAATGATGAATCTCAAATGTTTGTCTTCCCACTCCCATCTGTCACTGTCTGAGAACAGCTCTCAGGGGCATTAGTTCCCTGGCACTTCTTTGTGGCCCCATGTGTGGCCTGAAAGAAAGCATTCAGATGCGAAGTCTCAGGTGTGCACTGTAGAATGCTATCAGCATATAATGACATGGTGACTGTCCATGGGGCATAGTGTGTGTGTGTGTGTGTGTGTGTGTGTGTGTTCATGCATCAGCATCTGCTGTTTCTCTATTGAAATTCTTGCTAATGAAAATATTCCTGTTACACAGACCTTTGAACTTACATTTGTTTGTTGCCCCTCTGGTCATTTTGATTGATTTATGGAACGCTATGGTAGATATTCAGTGATATCTTGGAGTGAGCTCACACCAGATCCTCATGGCTCATTGTTTTGTGAAACCATTGATATCATGCTAGCACCCTAAACAGGCCCCGGTGGGAGAGTATTCATAACATGGAAATTGGAGCATACTACAAGATGCTGTTTTCATTCTATCTCCGAGTCCCTTTGGGAGAGCTGGCTGTTGAGTGTTCGCAAGCACAGCTGCTGTGTGAGTCTGCTTTGTGTCACTAGTGTGTAAACGCTCTCATTTTCCTCCAGGCAGTGCAGTAGACTGCTAAGCCTTTCCACGATTGCATCTACTCACTGGCTTTTTGAGGCGTCCGAGAAGGACTGTTCAGACTGTGAAGAACATCTGTGATATTACTCTCGGCAGAGTGAATATTGACTTCTTCTTGGCAGTAATTAGGACACAGGAACCATTGCAACTTGAGGCCACCATGTAGTCGGTGGTCAGTGGAGAGGTAGGTCATTCGTCAACTTAATTACTCTGGGGAAAGCACATTTATCTAGTACCTTTTAGTGCTGAATAGCATTAAAACTAGAATATTACCTAAGACTCAAAGAAGCAGAAGGGAAGGCTCTCAATGCTGAGACAGAACTTTTATTTCTAAAGAACATGCTGATTATTATTTGAAGTGTTTTTTACACAGATTTTCCTGAAACCTAATAAAAAGCAAAAGGTTCTCTGAATGTCACTGCCAATAAGTCTTATGATTTCAAATATCTGTGGTGGCTTGCCAGCGGCTTCCACTCTTTATGAAAAATCACAACATTAAGATGATCACTTGAGATAAAACCTCAGCAAACAATAACAATAGCAGTGGAAACAATGAGCTGAGTTTATGTCTGTGAATGAGTGGAAGGGACTTCTCTGGGAGAATCAAACTCTTGGGGGAAAGACCAGAGGCATCCAGATTCCGGTGTCTTTGCTACAGTTTGATATAGTCACACACTTCTAAAACCACACTGTGGTGACTCACTCTCAAGTGTCTGACACATAGTCATACTCTGGAGAAACAGAACAGCCTCATGAGTAAGTTTCCAAATCCTACTTTCACTTACAGAGAAACCACTCCTGATATTCAAAATATTGTCTGAGTGTGCAGGCCTTTGTGATAAGTGTCAGAAGCTTAGAGGAAGCAGATCCATTGAAGAGAGTACATTTTGGGGCTGGCTGAGTGTGTTTGTGTACATATACAAGGTTGAGATGATACACAAAGATTGCTATTTAAAGGTTCTTTAAAAACATTGCTTGGACTTTAAACAAGAGTAGCAATTTTATATCAATCTTTGAAATTTTTGAAATGGACCTTTACCTGGGAATGTCATAGAATGGTGACTGTCAAGTGTTTGGTGTAACACAAATTCACAACTGGGGAATAGAAATGTCATCTGCTTCAAATAAACATTGGTGGTTCTTGTATCTGCAACTCAGTGAATCAGGAGGTCCCCCAGCCCTGAAGTTCTGAACATAAGCTGCGTAGTTCTACTGGTGTGCCCAGCATTATGTTGACCAGCAAAGGTCACTGCTAATTCTGCTTCTAAATCAAGATCAGAATAGGAACAATCCGCACATGCTTACTTTTAATTTATTTTTAGTCAGTTTCATTTTAATCAGAAAATTACATCTTGAAAAGGCCTGTTGGATGACATATAGAAGACATAAATAACTGACTTTCAATCCTATGTTGATGTTTTTTTAAATGTAACATTTCAGCATGAAAGTTTTCTGAGGAAAAGGTGAAATTGGAAGTACCAACAAATAAGGAACTTTCTAGTCTTTAATGCATATAACTGGTCTCAAGAGTAACATATTTGAAACCCGTTCCCGGTACTTTGTGATCTTACTTTCCGGTACAATCATGTACAGGCATTATGATTGCAAAGAATTTTGAAATGTTGAGAAGTCACATATTATCCCTGACATTAATGTGATTTGCAATGACTGACCACTAGGGGGTCTCAACCCAAACTAATATAACAAAACATCCTAGAAAACTTGTAAGAGTTCTTTTTTATAGCTTGATACATATGAAGTATTACAATTTGAAAATGGATTCTATATAATACGCTAAAAATATGCATTGATTCTGTGTGGGTGAAACAGAGCAGCAGGGAAAGGTATCTGTGCCTCTAAGCTTTATGAGTTTGGTTCTCATGACCACATGGTGGAAGGAGAGAACGAACTCTCATAGCTGTCCTCTGAATGTGTTCTATGGCATGTGCCAATCATGTACACACACACACACACACACACACACACACACACACACACACACACACAAACACACACACACACGGACAATCCTGAGAGCTCAGGGGAGACTACTACTTCTGCTCATATTCCTGGCCCATTATGAACACACCAAGAGCCCTCTGGACATAGGAACCTAGGAACAGTCAGGGAGAAAATCCTTCATTTCTGCCTGTGCCCATAGCTGAAAGCCAGTCGCCAGGAGCACTGACACACCCGAGAGCAAAGCGAAGACCAACTGTCCCAGGAGCAGTCTGGGACAGGACCATTCCAGTTTCTGCCTGCACCAGGACCTGACCTGATCCTACAGCTCTCTGTACCCAGATCCTGCTGGAAGAAAGCAGGTCTCCAGGAGTGCTGGCATAGGCTTACAGGAGGGTCAAGCCATTGTCAGAGACAGCAAGACCAGCTAACAGCAGAGACAATCTGATGGCAAGAGGCAAGCACAGGAACTTAAGCAACAGAAAGCAAGATTACTTGGAATCATCAGAGCCCAGTTCTTTCACCAAAGCAAATACTGGATATCCAAACACACTGGAAAAGCAAGATTTGGATTTAAAGTCACATCTCATGATGATGATAGAGGAGGTCTTTAAGAAGGTCAGAAATAACTCCCTTAAAGAAATACAGGACAATACACATAAACAAGTAGAAGTCCTTAAAGAGGAAACACAAAGATCCTTTAAAGAATTATGGGGGGGCAGGCTAAGGAAGTGAACAAAACCACCCAGGATCTAAAAATGGAAATTGAAACAATAAAGAAATCACAAAGGGAGACAATCCTAGAGATACAAAATCTATGAAAGACAACAGGAGTCATAGACACAAGCATCACCAACAGAATAAAACAAATAAAAGAGAGAATATCAGAGGCAGAAGATACCACAGAAAACATTGACCCAACCATCAAAGAAAATATAAAATGCAAAAAACTCCTAACTCAAAACGTCCAGGAAATTCAGGATTCAGGACTCAATGAGAAGATCAAACCTAAGGATAATAGGTATAGAAAAGAATGAAGACTCCCAACTTAAAAGGCCAGTAAATATCTTCAACAAAATTATAGAAGAAAACTTCTCTAACCTAAAGAAAGAGATGCCCATAAACATACAAGAAGCATACAGAACTCCAAATAGATTGGACCAGAAAAGAAATTCCTCCTGTCACATAATAGTCAAAACACCAAATGCACAAAATAAAGAAAGAATATTAAAAGCAGTAAGGGAAAAGGTCAAGTAACATATAAAGGCAGACCAATCAGAATTACACCAGACTTCTCACCAGAGACAATGAAAGCCAGAAGATCCTGGACAGATGTCATACAGACCCTAAGAGAACACAAATGCTAGCCCAGGCTACTGTATCCAGCAAAACTATCAATTAACATAGATGCGGAAACCAAGATATTCCATGTTAAAATCAAATTTACACAATATCTGTCTACAAATCCAGACCTACAAAGGATAGTAGATGGAAAACTCCAATATAAGGAAGGAAACTGCACCCTAGAAAAAGCAAGAAAGTAATCTTGCAATAAATCCAAAAGAAGAGAGTCACACAAACATAATTCCACGTAACAACAAAAAATAACAGGAAACAACCATCACTATTATGTAATATCCCTTAACATCAGTGGATTCAATTCCACAATAAAAAGACATAGACTGACAGACTGGATATATAAAGAGGACCCAGCGTTTTTATGCATACAGGAAACACATCTCAGAGACAAAGACAGACACTACCTCAGAGTAAAAGGCTGGAAAACAACTTTCCAAGCAAATGGTCTGAGGAAATAAGCTGGAGTAGCCATTCTAATATTGAACAAAGTAGACTTTCAACCAAAAATTATCATAAAAGATAAGGAAGGGCACTTCATATTCATCAAAGGAAAAATCCACCAAGATGAACTCTCAATCCTAAATATCTAAGCTCCAAATACAAGGGCACCTACATATGTAAAAGAAACCTTACTAAAGCTCAAAACACACATTGCACCTCACGCAATAATAGTGGGAGATTTCAACACCCCACTCTCATCAATGGACAGATCATGGAAACAGAAATTAAACAGAGACATAGACAGACTAAGAGAAGTTATGAACCAAATGGATTTAACAGATATTTATAGAATATTTCATCCTAAAACAAAAGGATATACCTTCTTCTCAGCACTTCATGGTACCTTCTCCAAAACTGACCATATAATTGGTCACAAAACAGGGCTCAACAGATACAGGAAGAATCAAATAATTCCATGCGTCATGTCAGATCACCACAAACTAAGGCTGGTCTTCAATAACAACAAAACAACAGAAAGCCCACATATACGTGGAAGTTGAACAATGCTCCACTCAATGATAACCTAGTCAAGGAAGAAATAAAGAAAGAAATTAAAGAATATTAGAATTTAATGAAAATGAAGGCACAACATACCCAAACTTATGGGACACAATGAAAGCTGTGCTAAAAGGAAAACGCATAGCTCTGAGTGCCTCCAAAAAGTTACCGGGGAGAGCATACATTAGCAGCTTGACAGCACACCTAAAAGCTCTATAACAAAAAGAAGCAAATATATCCAAGAGTACTAGAAGGCAGGAAATAATCAAACTCAGGGCTGAAATCAGCCAAGTAGAAACAAAAAGGACCATAGAAAGAATCAACAGAACCAAAAGTTGGTTCTTTGAGAAAATCAACAAGATAGATAAACCCTTAGCCAGACTAACGAGAGGACACAGAGAGTGCGTCCAAATTAACAAAATCAGAAATGAAAAGGGAACATAAGAGATCTGAGGAAATTCAAAAAATCATGAGATACTACTACAAAGACCTATGTTCAGGAAAACCAGAAAACCTGGATGAAATGGACAGTTTTCTAGACAGATACCAGGTACTAAAGTTAAATCAGGATCGGATAAACTCTCTAAACAGTCTCATAACTCCTAAAGAAGTGGAAGCAGTTATTAAAAGTCTCTCAACCAAAAAAAAAAAAAAGCCCAGGACCAGATGAGTTTAGTGCAGAATTCTCTCCGACCTTCATAGAAGACATCATATCAATACTCTCCAAATTATTCCATAAAATAGAAACAGATGCCTTTTACGAAGCCACAATTATGCTTAAACCTAAACCACACAAAGACCCAACAAAGAAAGAGAACTTCAGACCAATTTCCCTTACAAATATTGACGCAAAAATACTCAATAAAATTCTCACAAACCAAGAACACACCAAAATGATAATTCATCATGATCAAGTAGGCTTCATCCCAGGGATGCAGGGATGGTTCAACATACAGAAATCTATCAATGTAATCCACTATATAAACAAACTCAAAAGAAAGAAAGAAAGAAAGAAAGAAAGAAAGAAAGAAAGAAAGAAAGAAAGAAAGAAAGAAAGAAAAACACATGATCATCTCATTGGATGCTGAGAAAGCATCTGACAAAATTCAACACCCCTTCATGGTAAAAGTTTTGGAAAGACCAGGACTTCAAGGCCCATATTTAAACACAGAAAAAGCAATAATCTGCAAACTAGTAGCCAACATCAAACTAAATGGAGAGAATCTAGAAGCAATCCCACTAAAATCAGGGACAAGACAAGGCTGCCCATTCTCTCCCTACTTATTCAATATAGGACTTGAAGTCCTAGCCAGAGCAATCGGACAACAAAAAAGAGGTCAAAGGGATACAAATTGGAAATGAAGAAGTTAAAATACACTATTTGCAGATGATATGGTAGTATACTTAAGTGACCCCAAAAGTTCTACCAGGGAACTACTTAACCTGATAAACAACTTCAGCAACATGACTGGATATAAAATTAACTCTAAAAAAATCAATTGCCTTCCTCTACTCAAAGGATAAACAGGCTGAAAAAGTGATTATGGAAATGGCACCCTTCACAAAAGTCACAAATACTATAAATACCTCAGGGTGACCAAGCAAGGGAAAGATCTGCATGACAAGAACTTCATGTCTCTGAAGAAAGAAATTGAAGATCACATAAGATGGAAAGACCTCACATGCTCATGGATTAGCAGGATTAATATAGTAAAAAATGGCCATTTTTACCAAAAGCAATCTACAGATTCAATGCAATCCCCATCAAAATTCCAACTGAATTCTTGACAGAGTTAGAAGGACAATTTTGCAAATTTATTTGGAATAACTAAAAACTCAGGATATCAAAAACTATCCTTATCAATAAAAGAACTTCTGGAGGAATCACCATCCCTGACCTCAAGCAATATTACAGAGCAATAGTGATTAAAAAAAACCTGTATGGTATTGCTACAGAGACAGGCAGGGAGATCAGTGGAATAGAACTGAAGACTCAGAAATGAACCCACACACCTATGGTCACTCGATCTTTGAGAAAGGAGCTAAAACCATCCAATGGAAAAAAGAGCATTTTTAGCAACTGGTGCTGGTTCAACTGGAGGTCAGCATGTAGAAAAAATGCAGATCGATTCATGCTTATCACCCTGTACAAAGCTTAAGTCCAAGTGGAGCAAGGACCTCCACATCAAACCAGATACACTCAAACTAATAGAAAAGTGGGGAAGAGTCTCAGTCACATGGGCATTGGGGAAAATTTCCTGAACAAGAGACCAATAGCTTATGCTCTAAGATCAAGAATCAACAAATGGGACTTCATAAAACTGCAAAGCTTCCGTAAGGCAAACGACACTGTTGTTAGGACAAAACAGCAACCAACAGATTGGGAAAAGATCTTTACCAATCTGACATCTTATGGAGGGCTAATATCCAAAATATACAAAGAACCATTATAGACGAAGGGGGAGGGGGATAGGATTGGGGGTTTATGACTGGGAAACCGGGAAATGGAATAACATTTGAAATGTAAATAAAAAACATCAATAAATAAATAAATTGAAATCTGTGCATTGAGACATTGTAAGGACAAACTCAATGGCTGATAGGATCAGATCATTTGGATTAAAATCTTAGCTCTCTGTCTCTTACCAGCTCTCACCTCTATACCTGATGTTGCTTGCAAAATAGGCAAGTTAATAATAAAAATTAAATACAATTATTTTATTTTTATCATTCGTAATAGTGCCTTAAACATAGTAGCCACATTTTCAACCAGCTCTATTTATGTATCCAGTAGCCACTAATACTAATGTGTATAGAGATTGCTGATAGCCATACTCTAGTTTGCATTGTCCACCGGAAAGGGAAAGCCCGAAATCACCTGAGCATTTTCTATTCTTCAAGAGAGAGATTCCTACCTATTAGCAGCTGCTACATAGGAACATCACAATGAAGATGAAAAAGTGGCGAGTCAGAGTCAGACAGAGGAATGAAACTTAAGCTGAGGTTCAAAAGGAAAGAGATATCTGCAGGGAAGAGGTGGCTCCCCACGTATTAGCAGGCATGCAGGTCTATAGAAAACCTGTGTCTTGGGGAAGTTAAAACAGGACCATTGAGCTGTTTCCTGTGAAGGGGGCATTTTAAGGAAAATTCTTTCAGTAACAGAAGCAAAGCAAAAGCAAACAACAGAACAGCAACATAAAGAATGCTGGCTTGAGAATGTGAAGTCCAGTTTTTCACTCATAACTATGAAACTTAATAGTGTTTCTTCAAGCCAGGTGACCTTCAGTGTTTGGCTTTTTTTTAGAACTTCAGAAATAAAAACATTTTATACTATTGTGTAGTTTGCAGTTCTGCTGAGAACACGAGACAACTCTGGAAATGAAGTTTGGAAGGTGTAAGTGCTATATCTATCCAGGGATGGTAAGGAGAAAGGTGAAGACATATTTCAATGCTTGCTTTGTTAATTCTCCGGTAGTTTTTTGTATGATAGGAAACAATGGAAGGGAAAAAAAAGGCGTGCTAAGATGGCTTGTCGATTGAGTATCCCTTATTCCAAATACTTGAGATGTGACATTTCTGGGTTTTTGCTTTTCCTGTTTCTTGAATGTTGGTATGTATGTAATGAATATCTAGGGGATGGGCCCAAATCTAAAAACGAAATTCTCTTACGTTTCATATAGAAGACCAAAGGTAATTTAAAGAGCACTGTGAATAATTTTATGGTTGAGTTGAAGGTTGGTGTTGTGAATTTTTCTCTTTCCACTGTGTCGACACTCAGATTTTCAAATTGGGGCCATTCTGTTAGATATTTGATTTAGTTGTGATTAATGTGCATTTGTTAACGAGTTGATACTATTATATTTGTTAAAGGGTTCTTCCCTTCGAGAAAACTTTTCTTTTAATCTCCATTGTCACTGCGTTGGGTTTTTGAACTAATAAGATGTTCTTTTTGCTGTGATCATGAGTTCCGTTGTTGGATTTGTAGACGGAGGACACTTCTGCCTCATGCGGCTCAGCAGCTCCGCGCCTACCTTCCTCAGCACCTGTCAAGCTCTGTCCTAAACGCTCAAGCAAGGCCTTAGCATTGAGTCTCTGGATTATCAGTGTCAAGAAAAAGAAAGCTCTGATTCAGGTGGCTTTTGTTGTAAGCCTTCTCCTGAGACTAGGAGCAAGCCAGACTCCTAAGCCACTGTGTAACCATCAAGGAATGCTTATTTTACCCCCGTTTGCCCCTGAGAAAGTGGGAGAAGATACATTTTGGCAAAATAAAAAAAGCAATAGATTTCCATTACAGCCAAGGTCAAGCCATATGCAGGGCTCCACAAAGAGACCGCCTTCTGTCCATGAGTCATCAGGCGGTGGTGGGAGCCATAAATAACTTGACATTTTCTTTTTACTTCGTTGTCTCATTTTAGGGCCCTCTTTCATGAAGAAGTTGATGAATTATTATGCCCATTAGTATCTGAAATGATGTAATGGCACTCTATCTGTCAAATCACTAAAAATTACTTGAGTTAAGGGCACAGAATGTGTCCCCAGCCTTCGCTCAAATAATATTTGGCTCTTTATTTAAACATAATGTATCCTCTAAGCAGAAAATAAATGGAAGGTAAAAAAAAAATTCTAGAGGCACATTAGTGTAGGACAGATGAAGTAAATGTGTAAAAATTAGATCTAGAAATTAATCACTGTGGACAGTTATTTTTAGATTAATTCAGATAAAAATGTAATATTAGCATACATAGCTGTGGATGCTGCTGGTACTCAAATAATATGTTAATGAAAGAAATGATTGTCCCCAGGGCCCAAACACATTTTCCTCAAATGTAGGCATAGCTTGTGCTAGAACAGATGCAACTCATTTGAAAGGAATATAAAGGATGAAAGACATTCACACTCATATTTTAAATATGAATTTTAAAAAGGAATTTTTTTTTTTGCGCAGCAGAAAGAGTTTGCTTCTGAACCCACATGTTTTTTTCTGTGTACCTCCCCACAGTGTATGCGCTGTATAACTTTGGGTCATCACCTGAATCTCTTCTCGTTTGTACTTTTCAGGGAATAAAATATGGACAGGAAAACAGTGCCTTCCTAAAGGACTTATTCTAAACATATGTGAGACATGCTTTTTTTTTTTTATTAACTTGAGTATTTCTTATATACATTTCGAGTGTTATTCCCTTTCCCGGTTTCCGGGCAAACATCCCCCTCCCCCCTCCCCTTCCTTATGGGTGTTCCCCTCCCAACCCTCCCCCCATTGCCGCCCTCCCCCCCATAGTCTAGTTCACTGGGGGTTCAGTCTTAGCAGGACCCAGGGCTTCCCCTTCCACTGGTGCTCTTACTAGGATATTCATTGCTACCTATGGGGTCAGAGTCCAGGGTCAGTCCATGTATAGTCTTTAGGTAGTGGCTTAGTCCCTGGAAGCTCTGGTTGCTTGGCATTGTTGTACATATGGGGTCTCGAGCCCCTTCAAGCTCTTCCAGTTCTTTCTCTGATTCCTTCAACGGGGGTCCTATTCTCAGTTCAGTGGTTTGCTGCTGGCATTCGCCTCTGTATTTGCTGTATTCTGGCTGTGTCTCTCAGGAGCGATCTACATCCAGCTCCTGTCGGTCTGCACTTCTTTGCTTCATCCATCTTGTCTAATTGGGTGGCTGTATATGTATGGGCCACATGTGGGGCAGGCTCTGAATGGGTGTTCCTTCAGTATCTGTTTTAATCTTTGCCTCTCCCTTCCGTGCCAAGGGTATACTTTTTCCTCATTTGAAGAAGGAGTGAAGCATTCACATTTTGATCATCCGTCTTGAGTTTCGTTTGTTCTAGGCATCTAGGGTAATTCAAGCATTTGGGCTAATAGCCACTTATCAATGAGTGAATACCATGTATGTCTTTCTGTGATTGGGTTAGCTCACTCAGGATGATATTTTCCAGTTCCAACCATTTGCCTACGAATTTCATAAACTCGTTGTTTTTGATAGCTGAGTAATATTCCATTGTGTAGATATACCACATTTTCTGTATCCATTCCTCTGTTGAAGGGCATCTGGGTTCTTTCCATCTTCTGGCTATTATAAGTAAGGCTGCGATGAACATAGTGGAGCACGTGTCTCTTTTATATGTTGAGGCATCTTTTGGGTATATGCCCAAGAGAGGTATAGCTGGATCCTCAGGCAGTTCAATGTCCAATTTTCTGAGGAACCTCCAGACTGATTTCCAGAATGGTTTTACCAGTCTGCAACCCCACCAAAAATGGAGGAGTGTTCCTCTTTCCCCGCATCCTTGCCAGCATTTGCTGTCACCTGAGTTTTTGATCTTAGCCATTCTGACTGGTGTGAGGTGAAATCTCAGGGTTGTTTTGATTTGCATTTCCCTTATGACTAAAGATGTTGAACATTTCTTTAGGTGTTTCTCAGCCATTCGGCATTCCTCAGCTGTGAATTCTTTGTTTAGCTCTGAACCCCAATTTTAATAGGGTTATTTGTCTCCCTGCGGTCTAACTTCTTGAGTTCTTTGTATATTTTGGATATAAGGCCTCTATCTGTTGTAGGATTGGTAAAGATCTTTTCCCAAATGATGGTTGCCGTTTTGTCCTAACCACAGTGTCCTTTGCCTTACAGAAGCTTTGCAGTTTTATGAGATCCCATTTGTTGATTCTTGATCTTAGAGCATAAGCCATTGGTGTTTTGTTCAGGAAATTTTTTCCAGTGCCCATGTGTTCCAGATGCTTCCCTAGTTTTTCTTCTATTAGTTTGAGTGTGTCTGGTTTGATGTGGAGGTCCTTGATCTACTTGGACTTAAGCTTTGTACAGGGTGATAAGCATGGATCGATCTGCATTCTTCTACATGTTGACCTCCAGTTGAACCAGCACCATTTGCTGAAAATGCTATCTTTTTTCCATTGGATGGTTTTGGCTCCTTTGTCAAAAATCAAGTGACCATAGGTGTGTGGGTTCATTTCTGGGTCTTCAATTCTATTCCATTGGTCTATCTGTCTGTCTCTGTACCAATACCATGCAGTTTTTATCACTATTGCTCTGTAATACTGCTTGAGTTCAGGGATAGTGATTCCCCCTGAAGTCCTTTTATTGTTGAGGATAGTTTTAGCTATCCTGGGTTTTTTGTTATTCCAGATGAATTTGCAAATTGTTCTGTCTAACTCTTTGAAGAATTGGATTGGTATTTTGATGGGGATTGCATTGAATCTGTAGATTGCTTTTGGTAAAATGGCCATTTTTACTATATTAATCCTGCCAATCCATGAGCATGGGAGATCTTTCCATCTTCTGAGGTCTTCTTCAATTTCTTTCCTCAGTGTCTTGAAGTTCTTATTGTACAGATCTTTTACTTGCTTGGTTAAAGTCACACCGAGGTACTTTATATTATTTGGGTCTATTATGAAGGGTGTCGTTTCCCTAATTTCTTTCTCGGCTTGTCTCTCTTTTGTATAGAGGAAGGCAACTGATTTATTTGAGTTAATTTTATACCCAGCCACTTTGCTGAAGTTGTTTATCAGCTTTAGTAGTTCTCTGGTGGAACTTTTGGGATCACTTAAATATACTATCATATCATCTGCAAATAGTGATATTTTGACCTCTTCTTTTCCGATCTGTATCCCTTTGATCTCCTTTTGTTGTCTGATTGCTCTGGCTAGAACTTCAAGAACTATATTGAATAAGTAGGGAGAGAGTGGGCAGCCTTGTCTAGTCCCTGATTTTAGTGGGATTGCTTCAAGTTTCTCTCCATTTAGTTTAATGTTAGCAACTGGTTTGCTGTATATGGCTTTTACTATGTTCAGGTATGGGCCTTGAATTCCTATTCTTTCCAGGACTTTTATCATGAAGGGGTGTTGAATTTTGTCAAATGCTTTCTCAGCATCTAATGAAATGATCATGTGGTTCTGTTCTTTCAGTTTGTTTATATAATGGATCACGTTGATGGTTTTCCGTATATTGAACCATCCCTGCATGCCTGGGATGAAGCCTACTTGATCATGGTGGATGATTGTTTTGATGTGCTCTTGAATTCGGTTTGCCAGAATTTTATTGAGTATTTTTGCGTCGGTATTCATAAGGGAAATTGGTCTGAAGTTCTCTTTCTTTGTTGTGTCTTTGTGTGGTTTAGGTATAAGAGTAATTGTGGCTTCGTAGAAGGAATTCAGTAGGGCTCCATCTGTTTCAATTTTGTGGAATAGTTTGGATAATATTGGTATGAGGTCTTCTATGAAGGTTTGATAGAATTCTGCACTAAACCCGTCTGGACCTGGGCTCTTTTTGGTTGGGAGACCTTTAATGACTGCTTCTATTTCCTTAGGAGTTATGGGGTTGTTTAACTGGTTTATCTGTTCCTGATTTAACTTCGATACCTGGTATCTGTCTAGGAAATTGTCCATTTCCTGAAGATTTTCAAGTTTTGTTGAATATAGGTTTTTATAGTAAGATCTGATGATTTTTTGAATTTCCTCTGAATCTGTAGTTATGTCTCCCTTTTCATTTCTGATTTTGTTAATTTGGACGCACTCTCTGTGTCCTCTCGTTAGTCTGGCTAAGGGTTTATCTATCTTGTTGATTTTCTCAAAGAACCAACTTTTGGTTCTGTTGATTCTTTCTGTGGTCCTTTTTGTTTCTACTTGGTTGATTTCAGCTCTGAGTTTGATTATTTCCTGCCTTCTACTCCTCCTGGGTGTATTTGCTTCTTTTTGTTCTAGAGCTTTTAGGTGTGCTGTCAAGCTGCTGACATATGCTCTTTCCTGTTTCTTTCTGCAGGCACTCAGCGCTATGAGTTTTCCTCTTAGCACAGCTTTCATTGTGTCCCATAAGTTTGAGTATGTTGTATCTTCATTTTCATTAAATTCTAAAAAGTTTTTAATTTCTTTCTTTATTTCTTCCTTGACCAGGTTATCATTGAGTAGAGCATTGTTCAATTTCCACGTATATGTGGGCATTCTTCCCTTATTGTTATTGAAGACCAGTTTTAGGCCGTGGTGGTCCGATAGCACGCATGGGATTATTTCTATCTTTCTGTACCTGTTGAGGCCCGTTTTTTGACCAATTATATGGTCAATTTTGGAGAAAGTACCATGAGGAGCTGAGAAGAAGGTATATCCTTTTGCTTTAGGATAGAATGTTCTATAAATATCCGTTAAGTCCATTTGGCTCATGACTTCTCTTAGTCTGTGGACATCACTGTTTAATTTCTGTTTCCATGATCTGTCCATTGATGAGAGTGGGGTGTTGAAATCTCCCACTATTATTGTGTGAGGTGCAATGTGTGTTTTGAGCTTTAGTAAGGTTTCTTTTACGTATGTAGGTGCCCTTGTATTTGGGGCATAGATATTTAGGATTGAGAGTTCATCTTGGTGGATTTTTCCTTTGATGAATATGAAGTGTCCTTCCTTATCTTTTTTGATGACTTTTAGTTGGAAATTGATTTTATTTGATATTAGAATGGCTACTCCAGCTTGCTTCTTCTGACCATTTGCTTGGAAAGTTGTCTTCCAGCCTTTCACTCTGAGGTAGTGTCTGTCTTTGTCTCTGAGGTGTGTTCCCTGTAGGCAGCAGAATGCAGGGTCCTCGTTGCGTATCCAGTTTGTTAATCTATGTCTTTTTATTGGGGAGTTGAGGCCATTGATATTGAGAGATATTAAGGAATAGTGATTATTGTTTCCCTTTATATTCATATTTGGAAGTGAGGTTATGTTTGTGTGCTTTCATTCTCTTTGTTTTGTTGCCAAGACGATTAGTTTCTTGCTTCTTCTAGGGTATAGCTTGCCTCCTTATGTTGGGCTTTACCATTTATTATCCTTTGTGGTGCTGGATTTGTGGAAAGATATTGTGTAAATTTGGCTTTGTCATGGAATATCTTGGTTTCTCCATCAATGTTAATTGAGAGTTTTGCTGGATACAGTAACCTGGGCTGGCATTTGTGTTCTCTTAGGGTCTGTATGACATCAGTCCAGGATCTTCTGGCCTTCATAGTTTCTGGCGAGAAGTCTGGTGTGATTCTGATAGGTCTGCCTTTATATGTTTCTTGACCTTTTTCCCTTACTGCTTTTAATATTCTTTCTTTATTTTGTGCGTTTGGTGTTTTGACAATTATGTGACGGGAGGTGTTTCTTTTCTGGTCCAATCTATTTGGAGTTCTGTAGGCTTCTTGTATGTCTATGGGTATCTCTTTTTTTAGGTTAGGGAAGTTTTCTTCTATGATTTTGTTGAAGATATTTACTGGTCCTTTGAGCTGGGAGTCTTCACTCTCTTCTATACCTATTATCCTTAGGTTTGATCTTCTCATTGAGTCCTGGATTTCCTGTATGTTTTGGACCAGTAGCTTTTTCCGCTTTACATTATCTTTGACAGTTGGGTCAATGATTTCTATGGAATCTTCTGCTCCTGAGATTCTCTCTTCCATCTCTTGTATTCTGTTGGTGAAGCTTGTATCTACAGCTCCTTGTCTCCTCTTTTGGTTTTCTATATCCAGGATTGTTTCCATGTGTTCTTTCTTGATTGCTTCTATTTCCATTTTTAATTCCTTCAACTGTTTGATTGTGTTTTCCTGGAATTCTTTCACGGATTTTTGCGATTCTTTGAGGGATTTTTGCGATTCCTCTCTGTAGGCTTCTACTTGTTCTCTAAGGGAGTTCTTCACGTCTTTCTTGAAGTCCTCCAGCATCATGATCAAATATGATTTTGAAACTAGATCTTGCTTTTCTGGTGTGTTTGGATATTCCATGTTTATTTTGGTGGGAGAATTGGGCTCCGATGGTGCCATGTATTCTTGGTTTCTGTTGTTTGTGTTCCTGCACTTGCCTCTCGCCATCAGATTATCTCTAGTGTTACTTTGTTCTGCTATTTCTGACAGTGGCTAGACTGTCCTATAAGCCTGTGTGTCAGGAGTGCTGTAGACCTGTTTTCCTCTCTTTCAGTCAGTTATGGGGACAGAGTGTTCTGCTTTCGGGCGTGTAGTTTTTCCTCTCTACAGGTCTTCAGCTGTTCCTGTGGGCCTGTGTCTTGAGTTCACCAGGCCGCTTTCTTGCAACAGAAAAGTTGGTCTTACCTGTGGTCCTCAGGCTCAAGTTTGCTCGTGGGGTGCTGCCCACAGGCTCTCTGCAGCTGCAGCCACTGGGAAGATCTCCGCCGCCCCTTCCGGGAGCTTCAGTGCACCAGGGTTCCAGATGGCCTTTGGTGTTTTTCTCTGGTGTCCGAGATGTTTGTGCAGAGAGCAGTCTCTTCTGGTTTCCCAGGCTTGTCTGCCTCTCTGAAGGTTTAGCTCTCCCTCCCACGGGATTTGGGTGCAGAGAACTGTTTATCCGGTCTGTTTCCTTCAGGTTCCGGCGGTGTCTCAGGCAGGGGTCCTGCCGCTCCTGAGCCCTCCCCCACGGGAGCCCAGAGGCCTTATACAGTTTCCTCTTGGGCCAGGGATGTGGACAGGGGTGGGCAGTGTTGGTGGTCTCTTCCGCTCTGCAGCCTCAGGAGTGCCCACCTGACCAGGCGGTTGGGTCTCTCTCTCATGGGGTCTGGGAGCAGAGAGCTGCTGCAGGCCGGAGAGACATGCTTTTTAGGTGATGGAGCATACCTTTTTTTATTTTTTTCCCATCTTTATTAACTTGAGTATTTCTTATTTACATTTTGATTGTTATTCCCCTTCCTGGTTTCCGGGCTAACATCCCCCTAACCCCTCCCCCACTCCCCTTCTCTATGGGTGTTCCCCTCCCCATCCTCCCCCCCCCATTACCGCCCTCCCCCCAACAATCACATTCACTGAGGTGCAGTCTTGGCAGGACCAAAGGCTTCCCCTTCCACTGGGAGCATACATTTTTTAAATTTAATTTTACTTATTGTTACTTATTCGCTTTACATCCCGCTCACTGCCCCCTTCCTGGTCACTCTCTCCCGAAATCTTTCCCCATCCCTCATCTCCTATCTCCTTTCCAACCCCGACCCTTCAAGTTTCTGCAAGACTAGGCGTTTCCTCTTCTACTGAGGCCAGACAAAGCGCCCAGCTAGAAGAACTCATTCCTATCCCGTGTACAGGAAACAGCTTTTAGTATAGACCCCGATCCAGTTGTTCGGGATCCATGTGAAGACCAAGCTGCACGTCTGCAGTAAATGTATGGGGCGTATACATTTATAATAGTATATGAGTGTAAGTATATTATATAGCATAATAGTATAAGGTATTGTAAGTTAATTGTTATATAGGTTGTCTATTAAGGGTATACTGATTCACTTTGTCGTGTCAGAAGTTTCAGTTTGTTTTAAGATTGATAAAACACTAAGAAATGAACATTTTTTAAAATATAAACCCCTTTCCTCGGTTACTTGGTTTATTTCTTTGGAATATAATCCTACCAAAATTGCTCCCAGGTCAAGCATTTCTAAAGTTACAGCAATGTTTTGCAATTCTATTTTGGTGCCCCTGACCAAGAGTGACGGAGGTTTATTCCCGGACAGGAGGCTCTTATTGCATTGCAAATAGTCACAGGGACGAGGCTTGTTTTCTGTGGAGTGACCCACACCCAGTGGTCTCTTTTCTTGGTTGCTGGCCTTTAAAAAGGCTAACTAACAAGCTGTTAGACGGCTGCCCTTTGAAAGGGCAGATCCCAGACTGCACTCCCAGACCAGAATTGCTTATTTGTTCTTGCCTGATATTTTTGTTCTGCACATGCTAGAAGGTTTTCAGATTGGTCCTAGCATTTGTCCCTAAGAGCTGTGAGGGTTGCAGGTAGCTGGAAATGGAAAAAGAAACAAAACAAAACAAAAAAGAAACATGTCATCAATATGGCTGTCACAAAATGTTGCCCCCCATTACTTCAGGTTTGCCATGCATTTGTTTTCCTTAAAGGGGATAATTGTTAAAAAAAAAAAAGGAGAGGGCCATTATCTACCATTTGGTGTGATGTATGTGTCTCTCTTTCATCTGTCAATTATCTACCAGTCTTTTATGTTTTCCATCTTCTATTGTCTATTCTATCAGTCTATCTATCATCTATCATCTATATCTATCATATATCTATCATCTATAATCTATCTCTATCTATCATGTATCTATCTATCTATCTATCTATCTATCTATCATCTATCTATCTATCATCTATCTATCATCTATCTATCTATCATCTATCTATCTATCTATCTATCTATCTATCCACCTATCAATCCATCTATCTATCATCTATCTATCCATCCATCTATCTACTATCATCCATCTATCTATCTACTTACCTATCTATCAATCTATTTACTATCTACCTATCTATCAGCTCCAACTATCATCTCTATCACTTATCTCTCTATTAACTATCTATTGTTTACCAATGAGAGATTAAATTCATTTTGTATTGAAAGGATGTAGGAAAATTCAGGGTGATACTTTCATAAAGGAAGCAGAAAGAACATTACAAAATGCTAAGCTGAACTGATTTATGAATAGCTGATCATCGGTTTCAATGATTATTAGGAGTGTGGGGTTGAGCTGAGAGAGTTTCTGACTGGGTTTGTTGGCAGACTTTGGAGACATTAAATCAGGGGAAACTTTCTCACAGGTCAATAACCTTTTCATAAAAATTCCACTTTTGCTCAGTCTGTTTTGCCCTGGAATTTTGCCTGTGGTAAAGAGGAAATACAATTAAGAGGCTAAACCATGCTGCATATGGGCATGCTTTTCTCCTGCCTGCACCAAGCAGAAGCAAGGAGATTCCCTGTCCCAGTGCCAGTCCAGATTGGCTGTTCTCTGGGCAGATCAGGCTGGGATTTGCTACGTCTGTCTCTGTAAGAGTCTTCTTCCTTGTTAGTGATACAAATGGAGGGAAAAGCGCTTTTTGTGGGAAGGATGTATGATGAGAGTGGTAGTGGTAGAGACATGTCATCATTTATATTTTATTTCTTTTGTTCTTTATCATACATTTCAGCAGTAGTTTCAGATTCATTTGTGTAATCTCTGTGGCTTTTAATCAATTCCGTGACATTGATTTTTCTACGCCATCACTCCTAGTAGCTGTAATTATTTACTTATTCATTATATTTATTTTTAAGTTCATCTTTAATTAAAATAGGATTATGTAATTTTCTCTCTTCCGTTTCCTCCTTTGAGCAACTCCCAGGTGCCTTCCTTCTAAGCCCTCCTATGCCTTCTCCTCTCAAATTGATGACCTTTTTTTTCTTAATTATCTACGTATTTATATGCGAAAATATATGAATACAGCCTAATAAGTCTGTTTTTATTCTCATCCAATACAAAGTGGACAGCTCTGAAGTTCTATATCCAGAAACAACAGAAATGAATCCAGCAGGTTGAAGTTGTAATGATTACTGATACTGCTACAGTCACTTCACTAACAGCTTTCATTTTCTCTCTGTTTGTGAGCCACCGTTCATTATGCCAACCTAAGTTATTTCCACTCTACCTCACAAAATTCATCTAACTTTTGAGTTAGAGGTAATTACTCTTATTTCACACTTTGGGGAGCAGAGAGTCAAGAGTGTAGGTATTTACTGCTAGCAGGGGACAACTGTCCCAGTAAGACACAGAGGTTCACAAATAGGACAAACTCAGGCTCCAGTCATGGTTGCTTTCATTTGCAAAAGGTCATATAGCCATGGAAGTTTGAGACTTCGTCTCTAGACACTTGGATGCTCCTAGAAGTAAAATCTAAATCTGTGCTTCCTCAGCCCCAATGACACAGACATCACAGGGGTCTTGTGATGAGCTGGATTCTGAGTTACATTTGGCCTGAGCTGTGGAGTTCTGCACTTTTTTTTGTCAAGATTGCAGCTGAGATGTGTTTTGAAGCTGAGAGAGCAGCAGGCCTGCCAGCCCAGGAGCCAGTGTCCACAGTGGCCCAGAGGCAGAGCGCTTCTCTTTGTACACAGAGGTTACATATTTCTCTTGGCCAATGCCAAGTTCTTTGGAACTGGTAACCAAATAAATAATCCAGAGCACAGGGCTGCAAGATGGCTCAGCAAGTAAAAATCATCTGCCACCAAGCCTGGATACCTAGGTTGCATCCCTGGAACTCACATGGAAATAGGAAAGAGTAGGTCTCTCTCATGATTGTCTTAGACTGTCTATAGTAGCTGCCGGTTCTGGGGATCCATTTGTGTGAGACCATGCGAGGATTTTATGTGGTGCTTGGGTCCTTAAGCCTGTGCAGCATGTACTGAGGAAATGGGCCATCTCCTCAGCCCCTGAACTCTATGTTTCTTAAGATTGCCCATAAAATGAATAGTATCATATCCAAGAAATTGTAGACATTGCATAAAATATCGCATTCCTGGAGATTCTCAGTACACAGAGCAGTACATCCATTTCACACATTGCTTTCTTCAGTGATCTGGCCCTGTCCTGTGATGCTCATGAGTTTAGAGAATAGGGTATATGACAGAGTTGTTACAGATGCACCACCTTCCCTACAGTTGAGACTAAGCATCAGTACCTGACGTTTCAAATACAATGTGAGAAGAGAAACGAAGCAACAACCCCTCGGCTTCCTGCTCCTCCTTCTTTCTTCGTGCATGGACTCAATCTTACCAATGCCACACTTTTGTTGTTAAGGAAGCCCCACCTTACATTTACCAGGATTAAGAACACAACCCACATATGCAAATCAGTTTACATCAGGCTCTCCCTAGGAAAATACCTAATTTTCTGCTTTAGATTGTACAGTCAACACCAAGCCTCTCTGATCTTTATGGCTACAGAAAACTCAAATATTTTCTCTTGAGGAGTCAGGAGCAGTGGTGACCCCAAAAGGAAATGGAATGGTACCTATCCAGGTGCTAGTATTGTTTTTATACATAGAAAATTATCATTTTACAGTTATGTAGGGTTATTATCCTAGGGTGGAGTGTAGCACTCATTAAATATACCCACTGTTATTTAAAGTGTACTTATTAACAAGTTGTGGGATGAATTTCTCAGAGCTAGCTATCCTGTTACCATTTTTCCTTCAGTGTTCTATCTTAACTAACATTTTTTCTGTTTGCATCAGTTTGGGGACAATCCTTTTGGAAGTATTATTATAGTAGTTCAGGAAAAGTGTCCACAGTTAATAATGAATAACATGGAAATTTGTACTGGCTGGATTTGTGTGAGTCTCCCTTAAGGAAATGCCTCCATGAGATCCAGCTGTAGGGCATTTCCTCAATTAGTGATCAAGGAGGAAGGACTCAGCGCATTGTGGGTGGTGCCATCCCTGGGCTGGTGGTCCTGGGTTCTATAAGAAAGCAAGCTGAGCAAGCCAGGGGAAGCAAGCCAGTAAGTAACATCCCTCCATGGCCTCTGCATCAGCTCCTGCTTCCTGCCCTGTGTGAGTTCCAGTCCTGACTTCCTTTGGTGATGAACAGCAATGTGGAAGTGTAAGTTGAATAAACCCTTTCCTCCCCATCTTGCTTCTAGGTCACGATGTTTTGTGCAGGAATACAAACCCTGACTAAGACAAATTTCTTTATCATAAGGCAGTAAGGGTCATGCTGGATGGGCCGTGTTGCCAGATAGGTTGTGTTGCCTATTTAAGTGATGGTTATTTTTCACTAAATGAAAACAGAAATGACACAAAAAATAATTTGGGAATTAATTTGATTCTCTCAAATTTTGTTTTTGGACCAGCGATTGTATTTCTCTATGTTCCCTGCTTTTCTGTTGGCTTTGGGAACTTCCTTGACAAGGTGACAAAACATTGCTGGAAAGGAAGGTCCTTGATTCAAGAGATGCTATGTGTGCACACTAAATACAGCTTTTTCTTCCCTGAGTCTCAGAACAACCGTCAGTAACAATGGTGTTGAAATCTCCAGGTTTCTTAGACTCAGAATCCTCAATCTCAAATCGTATTAACTTTATAGCTTGGTCTTTCCCTCTACTGGTATTATTAAGAAGGCAAGAGACAATAGAATATCTATCTTTTTATATGGATACAGGTACAGGAATAGATAAATATAGATACGGATAGACAGTAGATGGATAGATGGGAAGTAGATAGATGGGAGCTTTATTAGGGGAATTGACTCCCAGGATTCTGTAGGCTAAAGAGTCATATGAAGGTCATGTGCAAGGGGAAATCTCAGTTATGAAGACTCCAGAACCAAAACTGAATTGGATGCCAAAGGCCTGGGAATCGTGGGAGCTGCTGGAGAATATCCCAGAATTCAACAATTAGGGAACTTGGAAATTTTACATCCAAAGAGTGGGGAATAAGGAATGTTGTAGCTTTAGGAGATGGGGTAAGAGAAGAGGAAAGATTATCCTCCCTTTGCCTTTTATGCTGCCTTCGCCAACTGGATTGTAACTATTCACAACGAGGGTGGGTTTCCCTGTCTGGTCACTGACTGTCAGGCTTGTCTCATCAGTTAATAAGCATAGCCACACTCAGCAGTTACACTTCAGTCAAGCTGACCTGAACTTCTTCATCACTGATAATCTCCATTCCCAGATGGAAGGTACAGGCAGATATAATTTTAAAAGAAAGCCTTAGTTTGGAAAAATAATTTTATACTTAGGGAAAACAGAACTGACACACTACTTACAGGAGATTATTTAAGCTAATATGATGCATTTATGTACAAACTTAATTCCAACCCAATTGTCCTGTAAGTTCCATTAGAAATGGGGGTTTTGGGGCTGGAGAGATGGCTCAGTGGTTAAGAGCACTGACTGCTCTTCCAGAGGTCCTGAGTTCAAATCCCAGCAACCACATGGTGGCTCACAGCCATCTGTAATGAGATCTGATGCCCTCTTCTGGGGTGTCTGAAGACAGCTACGGTGTACTTATATACAATAAATAAATCTTTAAAAAAAATGGGGGTTTTGGTTGGGTCTGTCTCAAATGTCTGTATCTGGGCCAGTGCCCCAACAGAGTTCGGTGAATAAATGTGTGCTCTTATATCAGAAACATTGAGTGGAAAACCTAAGAATGGAGAACTGGCTTCCTGAGTAATCTTGCATCCTAAAAGTTTATGGACATTATAATTTGTGTTGATAAAGGATGCTCAAAGAAGTTCGTGTTAACATCTAGGGGTTGATGACAACTCACACTTTGGCTTCCCTCAGGGGCTGAGCTCTGCACCATGCTTCTAAATTAGGGATTGTCTTTCCTTCCTCACACTGTCAAGAGTTGAGAGCACATGAAATCACAGGGGATGACAATGTCTTTTTCACTTTGGTAGGGGTGGCTAAATCACCATGGTGATTACTAAAATTATGACATAGCCCCGTGAGACGTGTGAGCAGAGATTTCAGACTTGTCAGTCATGAGTTCTCCTGTGCACAGTCCACAGTGAAGCCAAAGGATATTTTCAGTGCCGTTTTATCCATCAGAGTCACTTGAAAGATTAGTGTTCAAAGAGAAATGAACAAGCCGCTGTGTTTAAATGAGCTCTTCATTGTTTCGGTCAGTTCAAGGTGCTTTGTAACTCTCTGTATTTCCCTTCTCTCTGGCGGTTCCTCACCATTCAGAGGATGAGACTCAGATACCTCAGAACTCTGAACGGCTTCCTGCGTTTTGTAGACTGTCTCTCATCTTACATCCTTTCTTGTACATTTTGCATGGACTTCGGACAATTTAAGTATAGAAATTCTCTTCAATTCATCATTTCAGAACAAGTTCTTTGCATTGTTTTCCTTGTCTGGGGCCGTCTCAACCCTGAGGGCCCCAGTGAAATCCACCAATCTGAAGAAGCCTTTGTCAACCACTTTGTCCAAAGAAGCCGGTAACAGTCAATTCATATTCTTTGTTTCCTCTCCATAGACACCATTTCAATTCTGAAGGATCATTTACCCTATTATACTAGCTTATTACCAGTCTTTCCATCACTGAAGTGTAACTTCTGTTCCTGGAAAGGATTAAAAAAAAGTCTTATTTATATCTTTTAATGTGTGAGGCACTATGTTTGATCCCAATTAGAAGACATTTACTAAAAGTGTTTTTGCACAAACAATATACCTAAATAGTCTAAGAAAAAAAGAAAACACCCCATCAATTCTTCTGGATTTCTTTAGCACTGGGCAATAGGCATGCAGGCATGATCCATGAACTTCTAAAACTGCTCTATCTAGAGCTCTGGTTTTATGCTCTCTGGGAATTACTTCTTCTGGGTTTTAGAATAACACAGGTTAGACTGACTACTCCTAAATGGATTAGCTTTTCATATTCCCTTTCTTTGGCAATTAACCAAATAACCAATATATGGCTTTCTTCTAAAAAATTTTTTTTTGTGGGCATTGTGAGCTTTTGGGCTAATATCCATTTGTCAGTGAGAACATACAATGTGTGTTCTTTTGTGTCTGGGTTATATCACTCAGGATGATATTTTCTAGCTCCATCCATTTGTCTGCAAATTTCATGAAGTCATTGTTTTTAATAGCTGAGTAGTACTCCATTGTGTAAATGTACTACATTTTTTGTATCGATTCCTCTGTTAAGGGACATCTGGGTTGTTTCTAGCTTCTGGCTATTATAAATAAGGCTTCTATAAACACAGTGGAGCACGTGTCTGTGTTATATGTTAAAGCATCTTTTGGGCACATTCCCAGTAGTGGTATAGGTGGATCTTCAGGTAGAACTATTTCCAATTTTCTCAGGAATGGTCAGATTGATCTCCAAAGTGGTTTTACCAGTTTCTAATCCAAAGGGAGCTTAGAAAGAAGGAAGACTAGGGTGTGGATGCTTCAGTCCTGCCTTGAGTGGGGAACAGGATGATCATGAAAGGTTGAGGGAGGGGGCACCTAGGAGGGAGAAAGGAGGAGAAGGAAATAAGGGGGAGCAATATAAGGTACTGGAGGGGATGGGAGAGAGAACAAAGGGTCAGGAAATAGAGTAAAAATATGTAGCAGTGGGGGATGAGGAACTGGGGGTATCCACTGGAGGGTTCCAGAGGCCAGGGAAACAAGAAGCTCCCAGAATCAATAGGATGACTTTTGCCAAAATGCATAGTGAAGAGGGAGAGAGAACCTGTGGAGACCATCTCCAGTGGATAGGCATGGCCCCCAGTTGAGGAATGGGGCCACCCACCCGTCTCAAAGTTTTTAACCTAGAAATGTTCCTGTCCAAAGGAAAGACAGAGACAAAAAACAGAGCAGAGAATGAAGGAAGGGCCATACAGGGACTGCCCCACTTGGGGAACCGTCCAGTCTACAGACACCAAACCCAACACTGGTGCTAAGAGGCGCTTGCTGACAGGAACCTGGTGTGGCAGTTCCTGGTGTGGCCAGCAACTGACCAATGCAGATGTGGATGCTTGGAGTCAACCATCAACTGAACTCAGGGACCCAGTGGGGGAACCGGCAGAAGGACTGGAGGAGCAGAGGGGATTGTAACCCCATAGGAAGAACAATGTTGACTGACTGGACCACTCAGTGCTCCCAGGGACTACCACCAATCAAGGAGTGTATTGGGAGGGATCCATGCCTTGTCTGACATCAATGGAAGGGGAGGCCCTTGGTCCTGTGGAGGTTTGATGCCCTAGCATAGGGAATGCTGGAGCAATAGAGTGGGAGTGGGGGAGTGGGTGGGTGAGCACCCTCATAGAAGCAAAGGGCAGGGTGGATGTGGAATGGGGGCAGCTTGTGGAGGGTTAACCTGGGAGCGGGACATCATTTGAGATGTAAACCAATGGAATGATTAATAAAAAAGGAAACAAACAAAAACAACAAAAAATATTTTTATTCTTTCTTTGTGAATTTCATATCATACCCCCTCCCTAATCCTACTCCTCTCCCCATCTCCTTTAACCTGTCCTCCACACTTGCACCCTTCCCTCGCCAAAAAGATAAAGAAGATAAAAAGTTCTTATGGAAGCTGTAGTGTACCACACTTTGTCCCACAGAGTATTACTCCTTAGTTCAATACATGGACTTTATAACATGGCGGTCTGTCATGAGTCCTGCTGAAAACCCCATTATTATAGTCTGTTATTATGAAGTGTTTCTGTCTAACGTGAGGAATGATATTTACTGACCTCTTGCTGAAGTTGTAAAATATCTGCCTTTAATTTTTCTCCTATTAAATTATAACTACCAGTGGTAGAAGCACTAAGCATGTCTTAAGGACTTACTATGTATTATTAAACTAATTAACTTAAAAATAAACCAGCTATCACCTTGATGCTTTTCATTAGTCATCGCTGTAGAAAGTAAGTGCCAGTGTTAGAGGTATTTAAAATGCTCTGTGGGTTAGCTTTTCAGTCAGGACTTTGCTTGACACAGCCATTGCTAACTTTCTTAGTGGTCCTTCATCAGAACCCGGTCAAAAGAGTGATCCATGGTGAACAATGTCTTGGGGAACTGTGAGAAAGGCTCCAGAGAAAAGGGAGAGGACCTTTTACCTCAGGTGCATTTTGTTCCTTGGATTGGTCTTGTGTGTCTCCTGTGACAAACATTTACCTTCAATTTTTAAGACATGCTTATTCTTGTTGGATATCAAAATAGCTATCGAACCCAGTCTGGTCAGTGGACCCTGAGTCTGGATGTGGCCTCCTGCCTTGCTTTCATGCTTTCCCAGGTATAACCTATAGTACATGCCAGGCAACTGTGGTTAAATTGCTCTGTCCTGAGAAAAGCTCTGGGAAAGAGATCCTCTATTAATATTTAGTATGTACTTACTGTCATTTATTTACATGTTTTTCTGATCACTTTTTTCTGAACCCAGAAAGCCTTCCTTGGAGCATTGCTTTCTCACTTGTGTATAAAAGAGTACACTGAACTAAAGGAAGGTTGCTACAGCATCAGACTGTAGTCTTTTTAAAAAAGATTTATTTATTTTATGTGTATGAGTACACTATAGTTGTCTTCAGACACACCAGAAGAGGGCATCAGACCCCACTACAGATGGTTGTGAGCCACCATGTGGTTGCTGGGAATTGAACTCGGGACCTCTGGAGGAGCAGTCAGTGCTCTTAACCACTGAGCCATCTCTCCAGCCCCCATAGACTGCCCATTCTTTCAGGTCCTAGATCTGCGCATGTCAATGGAAGTTACCAGTCTTCACAGATAATGGGAAGATGGTCTCAGTGGGACAGATGCTAGGGTAGAAAACAGCAAGAGAAAAATGTACACCGAAAGACACCTGAGACTTTACCACCTAGTGGTTATCATTCTTCCTTCAGCTTCTAAGGGCACATGACATTCTTTAAAAGCCACCTCACCAACCTCCTCATCAGCCAAAAACCCATGTGAAATGTATTTTCATATTATAAATCAGAGCTATCTGCTATTCAGAGGAACCTGGGGGCTTGCACAACTTTATTGTCTCTTAAATTCCCCGATCATGTGCAAAGAATGTTGACTCCGTGGTCACATTTAGTACTGTACGTTGTAGCATCTTTTTCTACTGGTCCCTTTGGTTTGAAGAATATAGAATCACTAGTTGCTTCATAAAATCCCACAAGCTAACACAAGTGGTGAGTATAAAAGTACCAGTCTGTAGCCCTCGAAGCTCTGACTAGAACATAGCAGGCGTTTTATAAACACAGAGATGGAATTGGAATAGACAGCAGTCGATAACCTCTGCGAGTCTTAATTTCTTGAGCTTTCCCTGAAAGCATTTCAAGGTTGCTTCCTCCAGTCTATTAGTCTCCTGTCAAGACAAATGGAAATTAACTACCTTCTCATAATTGAGGGAAGAGATGGACCACGCTGTTCTATTTCACTTATCTATCTATCTATCTATCTATCTATCTATCTATCTATCTATCTATCTATCTATCTATCTATCTGAGGAATAATGAATCAAGCCTTCGGTCTGTACTTGAACTTGAATCTTCTTGACTTGACCAGTAATCAATTCCCTGTTTCATCGTGAAAATCTTCATGAAAACTAGAAACAATGTTACCTATGACTTATATAGAAAGATCTTTTTTTTCTAGCTTCTGTTATGTCTGGTCATCCTTTATTTTCTTGTTTGTCCTGGTTATGGTTTCTATTGCTGTGATAAAATACTCTGTCTGAAACAGGTTGGGGAGGAAAGCGTCTATTTGGATTATACTTCCAAATCACAGTCCATCATCAAAGGAAGTGAGGGCAGGAGCTCAGACAGAGCAGGAACCTGGAGGCGGGAGCTGATGTAGAGGCCACAGAGGGAGCGCTGCTTATTGGCTTGCTCCTTATAACTTGCTCAGCCCGCTTTCTTTTAGAATCAAGCACTTCCTGTGTAGGTGTGTCCCCACCATACTGGGCTAGGCCCTCCCACACTAATCACAAATTAAGAAAATGTCCTAAACTGGATCCGATGAAGGCATTTTCTCAATTGAGGGCTTCTCCTTTGAGATGACTGACTCTAGCTTGTTTCCAGTTGACATAAGACTAGCCAGGAAAGAATTGATATACTGTCGAGTCAATTATACAGGTGCAGAAACAGCATTTTGCAGGCTCCTGACAAACTGGCAGAGGGCATAGAAAGTTTCCTTAGATCAACTGCATACATATGTCTACACAAATTTTAAAGCAGTCCTTAAAATCTTTAGTCATTTCTACTGTTACTCTTAAAGATAAATATTCATATTAAATGCAATTTTGGCATATATGCCCACTCTAATTCTGCTACATAGGGCTTTACTTATTTTGCCTTTACCTGTTTTTCTTTGTCACCTTGAACAGAGTGTTGGGTTGTTCCACTCTAGATGATTATTAACATTTTGATATCTGAGAATATTTAGGGGATTCTTTCTGTTGTTTTTCTGTCTAAGCTCCTCCCCCACAGCTACCTGGCAGCAGCTAGGTTTGCTCCGTCCCACAACAGCCAGTTGTGCCTGACTATATAAGGGGCTGCTTGCCCCCTCCTCTCCCTCTTAACCCCTCTTACTCTTTGTTCTTCTCTGTTCTTATCCCCTTCCCCCTTCCCTCCATGTGCCATGGCTGGCCACCTTTCCTCTACTCTCCTCTTCTTCTCTCAGTAAACCTCTCCAAGTGGAACCATGTTGTCTCGATGTGTTCTGTCCAGGCATGGGCCGAGATTTAAACCCTAACACTTTCTATATTACTTATATTCAGTTTCCTCATTTCACTTATCTAGGGAAAGCTGAATTCTTCTGGAAAGCCCAGCAAAATATAGTCTGACCTGAGACAGGGCTTGTTGTCCCTTCCCTGCCACTGCTTAGAACTTGATTGTTTTCTCTATTACAAGACCTTTGGTCAATAGACATTTATTTGTGCTCCTTCCTTTCCACCCAGAGGGTGAACCCAGCCTTCTTTACCAAGATTAAACCCACCACTTGGAGAAGGAAGTAATATGCAAATATTTGTTAGACAACTAATGACAAATGAGTGAAGAAAGATTTCCCTTCTAGACCTATCAGCTGCTACCATGCTCTTTATGAACTCTGCCACTGATAACTGAATAGACATTCCCCAAGCAGGTCAAACCTTCTTGGTATTCAGACCTACACAACTGAATCTTGCTGTCTTGTTTTCCTGGGAACTTTCTAGTTGAAGCAACTGGCCTACACATCATGACCTTTCTGTAAAGACACGTGTAACATCCAAGGACTGAAATGATCACCCCCTCATGTCTTCCTGTAGCTCTTCCTTTTTCTATTCTGCTGTAAATTCCTTGTAGTGGGAGTTAAAGTAGTTAGCGTACTTTGCTGCCTTCCCCTATTCTTGTTTTAAGACTGTAAATTTAGTGCACTCAACACATTGTGTGCTTTTGTATGGCCCATGATACAAAAGCACTGATATTTACGTGTTTAAATAAGAGTGTTAAGTATTAGAGAGACTATTATACTTTCAGGAAAAAAAGAGTTGTTCAAAAGTCTGTTGTGGCCCCATTGGTCTTATGAAATAAGCTATTTAATGTGGAAACCTAACATTTATAGCAGTATCATATTCAGTGATGCATCTTATAGTTTCAAATTTAATTTCTAATCTTCATGTCATTTCTATCAGAATTTGAGAAACAAAGAAAATGAGTAAGTTTGTAAGATTCTAAGGACTTCATAAAACTTCTTAGTTTAATGCCTTTGTTTCAAACTTTCACCACCACATATTTAATCTTGTTATATGACGTTTTCTGGGAAGACAAATGTCTATTCATGCCAGATGTGACATATAATAGAGACTACACACAGAAACAAACAAACCCCTCAAATAAACAACAACAAAACAAGTCCATTGAAGTCTAGCATGGTGAACCACTGATATTTCTATCTATCTATCTATCTTTCTTTCTTTCTTTCTTTCTTTCTTTCTTTCTTTCTTTCTTTCTTTCCTCCTTTCTCTCTTTCTTCCTTCCTTTCTTTCTTTTATATTAATTATTTTATTCATTTACATCTCAAATGATATCCCACTTCCTGCTTACCCCTTCACAACATCCCCATCCCACATCCACAGTCTTCCTTCCCCTTCACCTCTATGAAGATGCTCCCTTGCCCACCCACCCTCTCCTGCTCCACTGCACCAGCATTCCCTTACACTTGGGCATCAAACCTCCACAAGATCAAGGGCTTCCCCTCCTATTGATGCCAGACAAGGCCATCCTCTGCTCCATATGTATCTGGAGCCAGGGATCCCACCCTCCCTGTATACTTCTTGGTTGGTGGTCTAGTCTCTGGGAGCATTATGGCCAGTCAATGTTGTTCTATGGAGTTTTAATCCCTCTCTGCTCCTCCAGTCCTCTGCCAGCTTCCCAACGGTGTCCCTGAGCTCAGTCTGATGGCTCCAATCATTCACATCCAATTATCAGCATTGGTCACTTGCTGGCACAACCTCCCACAGAGCAGTTACACCAGGTTCCTGTCAGCAAGTACCTCTTGACCACAGCAAAAATGTTGGGTTTGGTGTATGTAGACAGGATGAATCCCCAGGTGGGGCAGTCCCTGGATGATCTTCAGTCTCTGCTCTACTTTTTGTCCCTGTATTTTGTTTGGACAGAAATATTTCTGTGTTAAAAACTTGGAGCTAAACAAACAATTCACAGCTGAGGAATGCTGAATGGCTGAGAAACACCTAAAGAAATGTTCAACATCTTTAGTCATAAGGGAAATGCAAATCAAAACAACCCTGAGATTTCACTTCACACCAGTGAGAATGGCTAAGATCAAAAACTCAGGTGACAGCAAATGCTGGCGAGGATGCGGAGAAAGAGGAACACTCCTCCATTGTTGGTGGGATTGCAGAAGTACAACCATTCTGGAAATCAGTCTGGAGGTTCCTCAGAAAATTGGACATTGAACTGCCTGAGGATCCAGCTATACCTCTCTTGGGCATATACCCAAAAGATGCCCCAACATATAAAAAAGACACGTGCTCCACTATGTTCATCGCAGCCTTATTTATAATAGCCAGAAGATGGAAAGAACCCAGATGCCCTTCAACAGAGGAATGGATACAGAAAATGTGGTACATCTACACATTGGAATATTACTCAGCTATCAAAAACAATGACTTTATGAAATTCATAGGCAAATGGTTGGAACTGGAAAATATCATCCTGAGTGAGCTAACCCAATCACAGAAAGACATACATGGTATGCACTCATTGATAAGTGGCTATTAGCCCAAATGCTTGAATTACCCTAGATGCCTAGAACAAATGAAACTCAAGACGGATGATCAAAATGTGAATGCTTCACTCCTTCTCTAAAAGGGGAACAAGAATACCCTTTGCAGGGAATAGAGAGGCAAAGATTAAAACAGAGACTGAAGGAACACCCATTCAGAGCCTGCCCCACATGTGGCCCATACATATAGAGCCACCCAATTAGACAAGATGGATGAAGCAAAGAAGTGCAGACCGACAGGAGCCGGATGTAGATCGCTCCTGAGAGACACAGCCAGAATACAGCAAATACAGAGGCGAATGCCAGCAGCAAACCACTGAACTGAGAATAGGACCCCCGTTGAAGGAATCAGAGAAAGAACTGGAAGAGCTTGAAGGGGCTCGAGACCCCATATGAACAACAATGCCAAGCAACCAGAGCTTCCAGGACTAAGCCACTACCTAAAGACTATACATGGACTGACCCTGGACTCTGACCTCATAGGTAGCAATGAATATCCTAGTAAGAGCACCAGTGGAAGGGGAAGCCCTGGGTCCTGCTAAGACTGAACCCCCAGTGAACTAGACTGTTGGGGGGAGGGCGGCAATGGGGGGAGGGTTGGGAGGGGAACACCCATAAGGAAGGGGATGGGGGAGGGAGATTTTTGCCCGGAAACTGGGAAAGGGAATAACACTCGAAATGTATATAAGAAATACTCAAGTTAATAAAAAAAAATTTAACTCAACTCAAAAAAAAAAGAGTTAATATATGTAACTCTGTGCAACCCATGAAGCACCATAAAATATGCCTGCAAAAATTAAAAAAAAAAAAACTTGGAGATGGGTGGGTGCCCCATCACTTGACCAGGGGCTGTGCCTATCTGCTGGAGGTGGTCTCTAAAGTCTTCCCCTTCTCTGAGCATTTTGGCTAAAGTCATCCCCATTGGGTCTTGGAAGCCTCTCTCATTTCCCTGGTGTCTGGGATCCTTCAGTGGCTATAACCCAGTTCCTCATTCCCCCTGCTACATATTTTTATTTGATTTCCTAACCCTCTGTACCTCTCTCCCATCTCCTCCAGTACTTGATACTACCCCCTTATTTCCTCATTCTCCTTTCTCCCTCCAAGGTCCATAAAATATCTTGGGGTGACTCTAACTAAACAAGTAAAAGATCTGTATGAGAAGAACTCCAAGTCTCTGAAGAAAGAAATTGAAGAAGATCTCAGAAAGTGGAAAAACCTCCCATGCTCAAGGATTGTCAGGATTAATATAGTAAAAATGGCCATCTTACTGAAAGCAATCTACAGATTCAATGCAATCCCCATCAAAATTCCAATCCAATTCTTCATAGAGTTAGAAAGAGCAATTCTCAAATTCATTTGGAATAACAAAAAGCCTAGGATATCAAAAACTATTCTCAACAATGAAAGAACTTCTGGGGGAATCACCATCCCTGATTTCAAGCTATCACAATAGCTATACTATAGTGATAAAAAACACCATGGTACAGAAAAACCAGGTAGATCAATGGAATAGAATTGAAGACCCAGAAATGAATCCACAAACCTTTGACAAAGAAGCTAAAACCATCCAGTGGAAAAAAAAGACAGCATTTTCAACAAATGGTTTTGGTTCAATTGGCAGTCTGCATGTAGAAGAATTGATCCATTCTCATCTCCTTGTGCAAAACTCAATGCCAAGTGGACCAGGGACCTCCACATAAAACCAGATATGCTGAATGTAATAGAAGAGTAAGTGGGGAAGAGCCTTGAATACTTGGGAAAACTTCCTGAACAAAACAGCAATGGCTTATGCTCTAAGATCAAGAATCAACAAATGGGACCTCATAAAATTTCAAAGGGACAATGAACAGATTGGGAAAAAGATCTTTACCCAATCCTACACCCATGAGAGGGCTAATATCCAATATATACAAAGAACTCAAAACGGTAGACTCCAGAGAATCAAATAACCCTATTAAAGAGTAAACAAGTCTTAGGGGTAAAGAGCTAAACAAGGCTTGGGAGGAAGGAAGACCAGGGTGTGTATGCTTCAGTTCGGCCTTGAGGGCGGGGGCAGGAATGTCACAGGAGGTGGAGGGAGAGGGTGAGCCAGTGATTTAAACTAGACTTGCTCATGGCAACATGGGCAGCTGCACTGATAATGAAGAGCCTCCTCCTAGAAATCATTAACCGCTTATATTTTCACCTCTCAGCAATTGTTAATAGATTATATACTCCTCCCAGTAATTTTTAATAGTTAATACATCCTGGGAAAGGGCAAGGCTTTTATACTTTGTCTCTGTGTATGGTCTATATATCAGGCTGAAAAGATTGAAAGACCAGAGGGTATAATTCATTCTTAGTTATACGTATTCTTAGTTATAGAGATTGTGGCTATTCAGCAAGTTGGTACACAAAGTAAATTCAATTTTTTCTGTCATCTTGGTGTCTTGAAATTGTTTCTCTCCAATCTCCATGTGCATGTTTACAATGGATACAGAAATATCAGTAGAAAGTTTCTTCACCAGGAATTTATTTTTAAGAAAGTCTAGTTAATTTGAAATGGAAATAGGGAGATGGTTCAGATATTGTTATTCTTGTGTGAAGATTAAAATTTTCAGAGACCAGTGAAACAAATGCAGGACAAAGGCAAAAAAAAAAAATCACATGCAAAGAGATGTCCCAGTTTTTTTCAAAGCCATTGTGGTCCACGAGTGACGCTTCTTAGCTCAAGCAATTTAAAGTTTTGCCTGTGTTATTGCAAGTTAAGATTCCCACCTAAGAATAAAATGTCAAAGCTACATCCTAGTGTTTGAAGAAAATGTAGAATCGTGTGTGAATGTGTGAGGACATAATTTAACTAGAACATTATCTTTCTTCCTTCTATTCTGCTTCCTTAGATCCAGTTGTGATAAAAAAGCTGGCCGTATATTAAAATGGAGACTTCAGCCACAGAATGATTAAATTTATTACTTATAGACTAATATGTTTCTACTAATAAGTACTCTGTGAAACCAACATCTACCTCCAGGCTTGTAGTGTGAAATTAATCAATTCTGTGGAACAGGAAATGGCTGCAGCATACTCTAGACAATGATGAGAAAGTGTGGGAAGGAGACTAAGGCACCGAACGATGACTATAAATATATTCATGAAACTATTAATGCTTTTGTAGGAAAGTTAGCACAAGAACAGAATGTGTGTTGCCGTGTTTTGTTTCTCTAAAGTCCTTATAATTTAATCATTTTTCATTGTTTTATTTACTTCTTTTTTTTTCTTTATTTTTTTTCCATTTTTATTAACGTGGGTATTTCTTATTTACATTTCGATTGTTATTCCCTTTCCCGGTTTCCAGGCCAACATCCCCCTAATCCCTCCCCCTTCCCTTCTGTATGGGTGTTCCCCTCCCCATCCTCCCCCCATTACCACCCTCTCCCCAACAATCACTTTCACTGGGTGTTCAATCTTGGCAGGATCAAGGGCTTCCCCTCTCACTGGTGCTCTTACTAGGATATTCACTGCTACCTATGAGTTCAGAGTCCAGGGTCAGTCCATGTATAGTCTTTGGGTAGTGTCTTAGTCCCTGGAAGCTCTGGTTGCTTGGCATTGTTGTTCATATGGGGTCTTGAGCTCCTTCAAGCTCTTTCAGACCTTTCTCTGATTCTTTCAACGAGGGTCCCATTCTCAGTTCAGTGGTTTGCTGCTGGCATTCGCCTATGTATTTGCTGTATTCTGGGTGTGTCTCTCAGGAGAGATCTACATCTGGTTCCTGTCAGCCTGCTTGATTTACTTCTTACCTTCTCTGAGGTATATCCCTGTTTTTGGAAGGTTTACCACTATATCACCAATGTGACACCATTTCACCATTTTAAAGGTTAAAAATGCTTTGCGGATATGTGAGAGTTTTCCTATTTCATTAAGTTTTGCACTTCTTGGGTTTTGGATTGTGTAAGCATCTTATCCTTCCATGTATGACTGAGCAAAGAGTGCAATGGTACTTAGTAATAATATATGTAATTTATCGAGGAACTATGCTTCAAGTCATCTTCTAATGTGCTGCTAACATATCATTTTGTTTATTACTTATAAATCAGGATGGGGTAGATTATATTACCCTTGTACAAATTAGTAAAATGAGCCAACAGGATTAGAGTACCTCGTTTGTGGTTATATAGCTATCAACCATCATTCAGGACACAAAGAGCCCCACTTTGGAGTCCCACATCAGCAGTCAATAAATGTATTAGGGAGCCCGAATCTATGTCTCAACTCTACTAGATCACTCAATGTACTTCCCAGCCTATTTCTTGTTTTATAGGTATGGTAATCTGCCTTTCTGGACTATGAAGGTCTAATAGATAGCATTGTTTATTAAGCTATGGGAGTAGGGTACATGCCTAATCAATATAGTTTTATTTTTTATAATTAAAAAAGATTTATGTTCTTTCTTTTTAAATTATATGCATTTCTGTAAGTGTGTATGTCAGGTAAATGAAGGTATCTGTGGAGGTGAGACAAGCCTGTTGGATCACTTGAAGGTACAGTTAACAGGCAGTCGGGAGCCACCTGGCATTTGGAACTGTACTTATGTCTCTTTAAGAGCACTACATGCCCCCTTTTTTCCCTCATCTTTATTAACGTGAGTATTTCTTATTTACATTTCGATTGTTATTCCCCTTCCCAGGCCAACATCCCCCTAACCCCTCCCCCTCCTCTTCTCGATGGGTTCCCCTGCCATCCTCCCCCCATTACCGCCCTCCCCCCAACAATCATGTTCACTGGGTGAGCTAGGATCATGGACATCAATATGATTTCTGGCTACACACAGACCTTTTCATGGTTTATGGCAGCAGCATGGATCACAGAAGTCTTTTGAAGAGACTTAATCCAGAAAAGTGAACTGTTCTTCATCATAGATACCTTGATTTTGCTCAGTTGGAGTAATTGTGGTTGGACAGCATGTCCTGGAGCAGGACCTTCATAAGCTCCAGGCTTCTGTACACCAGCTTGCCCTTCGATGGACCCTAATTGAAAATGATGTGCACAAGCACTTCTATTCATGTTGTGTGTTCCATTACCCTGCCCTACAAATGATGAAAATGCGTGATTTTAAATTTATGACCAAAGATACCAAATTAAACATGATCCCTTCAGGACCTCCATGTTACAGAATCATATGACATTTTCAGTTAAATTTAAAACCAGCTGGCTCAATATGCCAGTTCGATTATCTAGGACCAACCTTTTACTCTCATCTATCACTTGATAGAATAAACCACTTTAACTATTGTTTGCATTTGGTGATTGGGAGAGCAAGTGTGGAATGGCAACAAAGAGAATCATCAGAACACAAATCCACAGGTGAATGGGTGCCAGATCGCTTCTGTTGTGCATCATATTCCCTCCCTTGAAGGACGATGAGGCGATGCTCTGTTTTCCTCAATGTTCTGAACAGCAGCATCCTCATATCAGAATAAAAAACATCAAACATCCAGGGTTCCCTTCCATCAGTGTGGCCACCTCATGATCAACTTCACTATTGAAAATGACTCTTTCAGCAACTGTTAATCTATGAATCCCTGAAGATGGGTGTGGTCTCATGAGGTTTTTCCCACAGGAATGGAAAGTTAATGGGCCCAGTCTTACATGGGTCTCCTTTGGGCAATTACAGCTGATGGTAATTCAAGAGGAAAATGGCCCAGTCTCTCGTGGGGAACAGGGAGTCCATGACAATAGGCAAGGGCCTCACATGACTGGGGATGTTTAAGATTCTTGTGAGTTTCATGAGAAACTAAAGGAACCTCTTCTTCCCTTCAAGAGGGCAAGTTTCAATATTTTGATAGATGTTTGGGTTATGTCCTTCTTGACTATTGTAAATGGTGCTGTTATGAATATTTATGTGTGTGCTCTGCTGAACCCCTGACTTTAACTCCTTTGGACATATAGTGAGAAGGGAATGTGCTGGGCCATATTCTAATTTTATACAATGTACTAGGAAGGGGCTGTCAAGTGGTTCATTTCTTTCCCATGACTCCACGGTTTTGGATTTCTGATAAAGGTAGAGACCAGTATCTTATAAGGATTATTTTAAATACTTGTTGGAATACAATATGAGAAAATGATGAAATTGCCAAGGAAATTTAAACAAAAAAGGGTTATCATTACATGCTTGGTATTGTCAACACAAGGCACTATAGGCTCAAGTATGATTCAGTACATAGTCACAGAAAAAGTAGTGTGTGTGTGTGTGTGTGTGTGTGTGTGTGTGTGTGTTTAGGTGTGCAAGTAAAGCTATACATTTTTAATTACCTCAACTGGGGACCCTGTCTTTATGAAGGAATCTTTACCCATCCTCTCTTAGTTCCTTACAATCACACATTTATCCCTTAGCTCTTGGAATTTTCTTACTTATGATATTTTAGCATGATAGAATCATGCTTTTGAGGATATTCCCTTAAATTTTGGCTACTACCTCTGACTTACAATATTATTTTAAGTTTTGCCCATGTTGTCATGCACTACTCACACTTCATTGTATTTTATGATGCAACAATTGTTTTGTTTTGTGGCTAGACCATATTTTGTTTTTCCAGTCACCATCTAAGGTGGATATTGGGGCACTTTCTACCTTTTGACCACTGTAAATGATGCTGCTCTATTGTGTATAAGCCTTCATTTGAAACATGGTCAATTCTTTTGAGTATATACCTAGAAGGGAATTTGATGGATGGTATTTTTGCTCTCCAGAAGCCTTTTAGCTTCATTAGTTCCATTTATTAATGTTCTTAGTGCCTGCTCAATTTTTGCAAGTTTTTCCTGTGCCAATGAACTCAGTTATTCCTCACTTTCTCTTCTCTCAGATTCAGGGTATCGGGTCTTACGTTGAGGTACTCAATCCTTTTGGAGTTGAGTTTTGTATAGGGTGAGAGATATGGATTCATTTTCATTCTTCTACCTGAATCCATCCAGTTTGGCCAGGACAATTTCTTCAAGTCACTTTCTTTTTTTAATGTGGATTTCGGCTTCTTAGTAAAAATTTGGTGTCCAGAGTATTTCTTGGTTTTCTTTGATTATTTTTTCATGAATAGTAAATAAGTTTTTATGATCTAAGAACCATAATATTTACTGGGCTTTTTTTAGTTTGGTAGCTAGCTTTATCTCACACAATTCAAACTTTAAGTTGCAAAGAACATGGTGTCACAAGAAGCGTGCTTGAGATGACCATTTACCATAGTTTATAGCCAGTTGAACATCTTTATTCTAGCTCCTCTATATTATACTCAGGTATTCAGGACCTAAACATAGCCTCAAGTGTTCAGAAAACAGGGTTTTGGAAGGCAAAAACCCATGTCTTGGCACCCTGTTCTACAGCTGCAGGGGGTTTCTGCATAAGGAGGTCATTTAACAGAGGCTAAAATAAGTTACCTGGGCTTCTTGACCTTGGGTCCCTAGAATAGAGCTGGATAATTTTCCACGGGATTCTCCATCAAGAAGAGTAAACTGCAGTTAAACTTGAAATGATCTCAGCAAGAATACAGGGTGGAGGAACCACGGCACTCTCTTGCCCTACCACTGTGGTAATCTTCTGCACTGCCTTTCTGCCTTTCTGTGTGGCTATAATTTTGTTGTTGTTGTTCTCTTTTGTTGTTTTCTTTCATTAAAATTTTTTCTTACATAATATTTTCTCTTATAGTTTCTCTTCCCTTTTAACCTTCCAGTTTCTCCCCACATCCTTGCCCATCCTAACCCATCCTCTTTCTCTC
This sequence comes from Rattus norvegicus, assembly GCF_021556685.1. Classification (NCBI taxonomy): domain Eukaryota; kingdom Metazoa; phylum Chordata; class Mammalia; order Rodentia; family Muridae; genus Rattus; species Rattus norvegicus. Next base: position 8,465,124 of record NC_141552.1, on the reverse strand, counting down.
TCTTAATAGAAAACAAACAGGTTTCTATCGGGTAATAATAAAATAAAATAATAAAATTTAAAATGTTATAAAACAAAGCAAAAACTAATATATTTGAATCGGACAGACAAAGAACAAATAGAAGAGAAAGAGCCTAGGAAAAGGCAGAAGAAACAGATAGAGTGGTAGACGGCCACTTAATCTCGCCCTCAGGAATCCCATCAAAACACTAAACTGAAAGCCCAAAAATACCGTTGGGAACAACGGGCCTTTAGGATAAAAGGAGAGGAGCAAAAATACAAATAAAACAGAAGCAAATGAAAGTAGAGAGTAAAATATGATAAATTTAAAAACAAAGTGACAAAAGAGGGAAATGTCCTAACGTAAGATTGTGAGACAAAGAACGGTGAGCCTGTTTTGTCTTGGGCATCTACTGCTGCGCATGCTCGCTGTCCATTAGAGCAGCGCTGTGTATGCTCTCTGTCCGTCAGAGCAGCGCTGTGTATGCTCTCTGTCCGTCAGAGCAGCTTTCCTCAAGTGAGCCCTCTTTGGAGAAAACCAACTCTTCACTCGCAGGTGGCTATCAATTAGAGATGGCTTCTGAGTTAGGGATGGGGGCTTGTGTCCACTTCTTTCAGGATCCCAACTGGGCCAGACCCGTGTAGGCCCTGGGAATGCTGCCTCAGTCTCTGTGAGTTCATGGGAGTCCATGCTGTCGATTTCAAGTGCCTGCTTTCATGCTGGCCTCCTTTCCTTCTGGTTCCCACACTTGTTCTGCTTTGTTAGCCTCAAAGCTTCCAGAGCCTTGAAGGGAGGGACTCGATAGAGACATTCCATTTAGGACTGAGTTTTCCAGGATTCCCCACTCTTTGCACAATTCTAGCTGTGGGTCTCTGTATTTGTCCCCATCTGGTGTAGGAGGGAGCTTCTCTGATGATGGCTGAGAAAGGCACTGAACGTCATTAGTAATCACTTCATTGCCATTTATTTTATTTATTTATGTTTACGATAGTAGCATTTGGGTTTACTCCAGTTACCCGGACTATCTAGTCTCAGGTTCTTGTTCACCCAATCAGTTTTAGGTGTGGGTTCCATCCTGCGGAGTGAGGCTTAGGTCAAATCAGATGTAGGTGGGTCATTTCCACCAGCTCTGTGCCACCATTGCAGCAGCATACCTTGCAGGCAGGACATTACTGTAGAACATATGGCTTATGGCTGGTTAGGTCTTTATCCTTTGGTAGCATGAAGGGTAACCTTTCTGTACTGAAGATGCCTGCTGTAATGGTTAAAGCTCTGTGGAGAAGCTTGGAGAAGGTCGGGAACGAATCTAAGCAGGATTTTAAAGAGTCCTGTGGATTATCCACATGACTTGTGGGGAAGTAAACTTCAACTGTGTTATGTACATCAATACAAGACTTCCTGATGTTTTGCTCCCTGAAACGAACAGTAGGAGAATGTTGCTGAAGCTTGGATGGATATTGACATAAGATGGGAGGACTAGCCAGATGGGAAAAAAGCAAAAGAATCTCGCTATTATTTAGAGGTCAGAATAAATAACTAATGGTGGAAATTTAGTTCTTTTCCTTATAAGCAACAGGGAAAAAATCGGCGTTCTAACTTGATTGATTTATAGTTTTGATTACATTTGCAGTGGCCCATTTTAATGACCATTAGAGTCCTCTACTGCGGCTCTGTCAGAGGGTGGTCTCGAAGCATCCTAACGAAAGGCAGAATCTACAGATTAGAATTGTCTAACTTCTTATGGTCGCAAGAAAACTTCCCAGCACAAGCTCATTCTTTTCTGGATGGTCTTCCATGAAGGAAGCACAGTACATCAGGCACCAAGCCTTCTGTAAGCACCCAAACTACTCATGGTAGCTCATAGTAGAGGGCAAAGAACACAATTTCTGGGAGATATCGGAGGCATTGAGCTGGAGTCCCTTTTTAATCCTGGGGTGTCTACCATCTTTAACGTTGGCATAGAAAGGTCCGGCAATGGGGTGAAATTTTTTTAATACAAGAGATAGAATATAAAACAGAAAGTTTCCAGTTCTGCCTTTGAGTTTGACACTCATTCTGTAGTTATGAGATAGATTAGTCTTGAATGCCAAGAAAAGAATGCCAGGATGAAACTCCTGGCCCATCCATAGCTGCCTTGGATGGAAACAGGTTTGCCTGAGGTTTCGATCCTGTTCATAATTAATAGCTCATATCAGGATGTCTCAAGCATTTGCACATGTTTAAAATTACCTAACTGGAGCTGAAATTAACTAAGAGACGAGTCTCTAGGCACAGCTGGGAGGAATGATTCTAGGTGAAGGTAACTTCTTGAGAGGCTGAAATCTTTGAAAAGCCCCTGTGAGGGATTTTCTGAATTACTTTGGTTTAGCGGGAAGATATACCCTAAATACATGTGGCACCTCCCCGTGACAACACAAATAGGAAAAAGTTTCTGTTTCTTACCTGCTTGCCTTCAATTCTCACAGCTTAGTGCACCTGCTGTGTTACTGCCTCTGTTCCTGCCGCATTCTTTCGCTGATTTCACCTAACTTCTTTTGGCCTCCAAGTAAAGTGACTTTCCAGGAATCTGCCAGGACTTCTGTGCCAGATTGTGACTACTGGAGGATCCAGGCTTGTGGATCCCTGAAAACTATCGGGTTCTCAGTCTCCCTATGTGAAGTCAGCCATTTTGTTTAATGCAGTCTAGTAGAATCCTTTTAATATATATTAATTTTACAAATTCCTCTACAGAACCATGAGCAATTTAATGTCCTTTGTTGGAGGGACAGAATATCCCTTTCTCCTCCTCCTTCTCTTCCTACTTTTCTCCCTCCTTCTCCCCTGCTACAGCTTTTTTTCTCTACTTTTCTTTGATTTTGCTCATATCAAAATACTTGTTTTGAGACAAAATTTTTCTATGTTATGTAGGCTGGCCTTGAACTCTCAGTCTTCCCTACTTTAGCCTCCCAAATGCTACTATGCCTGTCTTGACTTCTTTGACAGAAAGGTTTTTTTTGTTTGTTTGTTTGGTTTGGTGTGTGTGTGTGTGTGTGTGTGTGTGTGTGTGTGTGTGTGGTGTTTTTTGTTGTTATTGTTGTATTTTTTTCAAGATAGGGTATTACTATCTGGCTCCGGATGTGCTGAAACTTGCCATTTGGACTAGGTTGTCCTTGTATTCACAGAGATCTGCCTGCCTCTGCCTCCCAAGCGCTGAGATTAAAAGTGTGTACCACTTGGAATCTGGCCTCTTTGACAAAGTTTAAATTCTTTTAAACAATAGTTTTGTCAGCTTCTATCATAATATTTTTTTCCTCCTCAATTCTTTCAGTTGGACTTTGCACAAAGGCATTGCTTACTTTCTTTGATAAAACAACCTGTATTTTGCATATTTTTCTTTTATAATGCGTCCTTAAAAAGGACCATTTATTTTGCCTTAGAAACCATTTGTCCTTTATTTTTCCAACAAAAAATATTTGGGGTTTAATTAAAGCCATCAAAAATGTCGTTAAAAGATCATTAGTGGAAACACCTGGTGCCGTTATTAAACAGTGTTATTTTCTCTAGAGCCTAGAGGAAGCCTCAGTTTGTGGAAATGTGCGGATCACGTGTTTGATGGAATTGCACTGCTGGGTCGTTGCCAGGGTTTGGGAATTTTTGCCGACCTATCTTAGATACAGTCTACTTTCAACAGCTTGAGGAGTGCTATACCCAAGTGAGCTAAGTGCTCGCTGAATGACTTCTGAGTAAACTTGAACTTCAGACTCGAACTCCACTGAAGCCAGTGAGCTTTCATTTTAAACCGGGACCGTGAGGATCCAGGCGAAGTCTTCAGTCCTCACAGTGCTTCTGCTGCCTGTAATTAATCCCAGCTCCCCACTGGCTGCAGAAGGTTTGTCATTTACCTGTGGAAGGAGCGAAGGTAAAGATATTGTCAGGATACACCCAACCAGGCAGTAATGTGGTTCAAAACGAAGTGGGGACATGGTGGTGGGGGTAGGCAGAGGAGAAGAAAGAGTGTGCTCTCTTCTGGCAGGCAGAGGCTTCATTCTGAAATTTCATGGACTGAAATCCGTGAGGTCATTTAAAATGTTTGCAGTGTGGGGCTTGTACGAGGAAGCCATAAGACAATAGCATGAAAGCCTGTCATTCCGAAGTTCTCTTTTCCCTGCATCGAAGTTTCGAAAGGGAAACGGTGAAGGAGAGGAAGAACAAATCACAGATCATTGCTGCAACTTAGAAAGCTATTAAATCTTTATTAGAAAGACGGTCTTAGCCGAAGAGACAGACGGCAGATACTTAACTCCTTATGGCCAATTTCCCCATTCTTTGTGTCTTTCATAGGGTTAGCACACGTTTGGCCTGGCTGCAAACCTTTGCCTTAGTCAATATACTTGGAGTGAGTGTCAATCTCAGTAAGCATGGAGGAAGCAGGTGGAAGATCCGAAGATTTGATTCGAGTTGCATTGATTCTAAAAGAGTATTTCCACCGTTTTTCCCTGGATGAAAATGATTCAGTAAATCTCTCTCCCTCTCTCCCTCTCCCTCTCCCTCTCCCCCTCCCCCTCTCCCTCTCTCCCTCCCTCTCCTTCTCCCTCTCCCTCTCCGTCTCCCTCTCCCTCTCCTTCTCCCTCTCCCCCTCTCCCTCCCCCTCCCCCTCTCCCTCTCCCTCTCCTTCTCCCTCTCCCCCTCTCCCTCCCCCTCCCCCTCTCCCTCTCCCCCTCCCCTTCCCCCTCCCCCTCTCCCTCTCCCTCTCCCCCTCCCTTTCCCCCTCCCCCTCCCCTCCCCCTCCCCTCCCCCTCTCCCTCTCCCTCTCTCTCACACACACAGGCACCCGTATAATCGAGGATAATAAATCCTAGAATCTACCTGTACAGCCCTCATTGATAAGAGTTAAATTAATTAGTCTAAATAATTAGCCACAAAGATTTTCTTTGCTTATCTTTGGAAAATTTTGGTTCCTAAAAACATAACTGGAAGGCTTCTGATTCACTACTTCCAGTTATATTGGCAGATTACATAGCTCAAATCACTAACAATGTCCAAACATTCAACAGGATTATTTATTCCTGGTCAGGGCAGAAAGTTAAAAGGAAATTTTTAACTCCTTGAACATCTCAGTGTGTGTAAATTATGTCTCTGATAACATTTGGAAGGGAGAGGGGGGATTTCGTATTTATTCTTCTATTTTAGATGCATCACTCAGTATATTATTCAATAATAATTTCTAAAATTGAGATCCCTTTTTCTATATGCAGACCATATATGATTGGATTTCTGGATGAACACTTGTAGCTTCAAATGCCATTTTTTTTTTGAGGGTGGATGGGGGAGCAGAGAACTTGGGAAGTTGCAAAATAGATTTTGTCTGAGCAATCTGATTTGCACCTGTCCTCTCATATAGATTCATGATTTTTCCTTAGCATGTCAACTGTCCATGTTGGTGAACTTATCAACTTATAAAATTGTTTGTCTTAGAAAAAAATCACAAATGTTTTCCATCTGTCATACTATGGGGCATGTAACAAGCTAGGTCCTAAACTTTGCTCTTCAGACTAATGGGTAATGTTACAGACGAATACATATAAATATGCATAAGTGTATGTATGTACACATGTGCATATGTGCATGTGTGTGCACACACACATACATGCACACACACACACACACAAAGGTTGTGTTATATAGTTAGGCTGACAGCTGCATATCTGAATGTTAAGATTTTTTTTTAATTAACTTGAGTATTTCTTATATACATTTCGAGTGTTATTCCCTTTCCAGGTTTCCGGGCAAACATCCCCCTCCCCCATCCCCTTCCTTAGGGGTGTTCCCCTCCCAACCCTCCCCCGATTGCCGCCCTCCCCCCAACAGTCTAGTTCACTGGGGGTTCAGTCTTAGCAGGACCCAGGGCTTCCCCTTCCACTGGTGCTCTTACTAGGATATTCATTGCTACCTATGAGGTCAGAGTCCAGGGTCAGTCCATGTATAGTCTTTAGGTAGTGGCTTAGTCCCTGGAAGCTCTGGTTGCTTGGCATTGTTGTACATATGGGGTCTCGAGCCCCTTCAAGCTCTTCCAGTTCTTTCTCTGATTCCTTCAACGGGGGTCCTATTCTCAGTTCAGTGGTTTGCTGCTGGCGTTCGCCACTGTATTTGCTGTATTCTGGCTGTGTCTCTCAGGAGCGATCTACATCCGGCTCCTGTCCGTCTGCACTTCTTTGCTTCATCCATCTTGTCTAATTGGGTGGCTCTATATGTATGGGCCACATGTGGGGCAGGCTCTGAATGGGTGTTCCTTCAGTCTCTGTTTTAATCTTTGCCTCTCTATTCCCTGCAAAGGGTATTCTTGTTCCCCTTTTAAAGAAGGAGTGAAGCATTCACATTTTGATCATCCGTCTTGAGTTTCATTTGTTCTAGGCATCTAGGGTAATTCAAGCATTTGGGCTAATAGCCACTTATCAATGAGTGCATACCATGTATGTCTTTCTGTGATTGGGTTAGCTCACTCAGGATGATATTTTCCAGTTCCAACCATTTGCCTATGAATTTCATAAAGTTGTTGTTTTTGATAGCTGAGTAATATTCCATTGTGTAGATGTACCACATTTTCTGTATCCATTCCTCTGTTGAAGGGCATCTGGGTTGTTTCCATATTCTGGCTATTATAAATGAGGCTGCGATGAACATAGTGGAGCACGTGTCTTTTTTATATGTTGGGGCATCTTTTGGGTATATGCCCAAGAGAGGTATAGCTGGATCCTCAGGCAGTTCAATGTCCAATTTTCTGAGGAGCCTCCAGACTGATTTCCAGAATGGTTGTACCACTCTGCAACCCCACCAACAATGGAGGAGTGTTCCTCTTTCTCCGCATCCTTGCCAGCATTTGCTGTCACCTGAGTTTTTGATCTTAGCCATTCTGACTGGTGTGAGGTGAAATCTCAGGGTTGTTTTGATTTGCATTTCCCTTATGACTAAAGATGTTGAACATTTCTTTAGGTGTTTCTCAGCCATTCGGCATTCCTCAGCTCTGAATTGTTTGTTTAGCTCTGAACCCCATTTTTAATAGGGTTATTTGTCTCCCTGCGGTCTAACTTCTTGAGTTCTTTGTATATTTTGGATATAAGGCCTCTATCTGTTGTAGGATTGGTAAAGATCTTTTCCCAATATGTTGGTTGCCGTTTTGTCCTAACCACAGTGTCCTTTGCCTTACAGAAGCTTTGCAGTTTTATGAGATCCCATTTGTCGATTCTTGATCTTTGAGCGTAAGCCATTGGTGTTTTCTTCAGGAAATTTTTTCCAGTGCCCATGTGTTCCAGATGCTTCCCTAGTTTTTCTTCTATTAGTTTGAGTGTGTCTGGTTTGATGTGGAGGTCCTTGATCCACTTGGACTTAAGCTTTGTACAGGGTGATAAGCATGGATCGATCTGCATTCTTCTACATGTTGACCTCCAGTTGAACCAGCACCATTTGCTGAAAATGCTATCTTTTTTTCATTGGATGGTTTTGGCTCCTTTGTCAAAAATCAAGTGACCATAGGTGTGTGGGTTCATTTCCGGGTCTTCAATTCTGTCCCATTGGCCTATCTGTCTGTCTCTATACCAATACCATGCAGTTTTTATCACTATTGCTCTGTAATACTGCTTGAGTTCAGGGATAGTGATTCCCCCTGAAGTCCTTTTATTGTTGAGGATAGTTTTAGCTATCCTGGGTTTTTTGTTATTCCAGATGAATTTGCAAATTGTTCTGTCTAACTCTTTGAAGAATTGGATTGGTATTTTGATGGGGATTGCATTGAATCTGTAGACCGCTTTTGGTAAAATGGCCATTTTTACTATATTAATCCTGCCAATCCATGAGCATGGGAGATCTTTCCATCTTCTGAGGTCTTCTTCAATTTCTTTTTTCAGTGTCTTGAAGTTCTTATTGTACAAATCTTTTACTTGCTTGGTTAAAGTCACACCGAGGTACTTTATATTATTTGGGTCTATTATGAAGGGTGTTGTTTCCCTCATTTCTTTCTCGGCTTGTTTCTCTTTTGTGTAGAGGAAGGCTACTGATTTATTGAGTTAATTTTATACCCAGCCACTTTGCTGAAGTTGTTTATCAGCTTTAGTAGTTCTCTGGTGGAACTTTTGGGATCACTTAAATATACTATCATATCATCTGCAAATAGTGATTATTTGACTTCTTCTTTTCTGATCTGTATCCCCTTGACCTCCTTTTGTTGTCTGATTGCTCTGGCTAGAACTTCAAGAACTATATTGAATAAGTAGGGAGAGAGTGGGCAGCCTTGTCTAGTCCCTGATTTTAGTGGGATTGCTTCAAGTTTCTCTCCATTTAGTTTAATGTTAGCAACTGGTTTGCTGTATATGGCTTTTACTATGTTTAGGTATGGGCCTTGAATTCCTATTCTTTCCAGGACTTTTATCATGAAGGGGTGTTGAATTTTGTCAAATGCTTTCTCAGCATCTAATGAAATGATCATGTGGTTCTGTTCTTTCAGTTTGTTTATATAATGGATCACGTTGATGGTTTTCCGTATATTAAACTGTCCCTGCATGCCTGGGATGAAGCCTACTTGATCATGGTGGATGATTGTTTTGATGTGCTCTTGGATTTGGTTTGCCATAATTTTATTGAGTATTTTTGCGTCGATATTCATAAGGGAAATTGGTCTGAAGTTCTCTTTCTTTGTTGTGTCTTTGTGTGGTTTAGGTATAAGAGTAATTGTGGCTTCATAGAAGGAATTCGGTAGTGCTCCATCTGTTTCAATTTTGTGGAATAGTTTGGATAATTTTGGTATGAGGTCTTCTGTGAATGTCTGATAGAATTCTGCACTAAACCCGTCTGGACCTGGGCTCTTTTTGGTTGGGAGACCTTTAATGACTGCTTCTATTTCCTTAGGAGTTATGGGGTTGTTTAATTGGTTTATCTGTTCCTGATTTAACTTCGATACCTGGTATCTGTCAAGGAAATTGTCCATTTCCTGTAGATTTTCAAGTTTTGTTGAATATAGGCTTTTATAGTAAGATCTGATGATTTTTTGAATTTCCTCTGAATCTGTAGTTATGTCTCCCTTTTCATTTCTGATTTTGTTAATTTGGACGCACTCTCTGTGTCCTCTCGTTAGTCTGGCTAAGGGTTTATCTATCTTGTTGATTTTCTCAAAGAACCAACTTTTGGTTCTGTTGATTCTTTCTATGGTCCTTTTTGTTTCTACTTGGTTGATTTCAGCTCTGAGTTTGATTATTTCCTGCCTTCTAGTACTCTTGGATATATTTGCTTCTTTTTGTTCTAGAGCTTTTAGATGTGCTGTCAAGCTGCTGACATATGCTCTTTCCTGTTTCTTTTTGCAGGCACTCAGCGCTATGAGTTTTCCTCTTAGCACAGCTTTCATTGTGTCCCATAAGTTTGGGTATGTTGTACCTTCATTTTCATTAAATTCTAAAAAGTCTTTAATTTTTTCTTTATTTCTTCCTTGACCAGGTTATCATTGAGTAGAGCATTGTTCAATTTCCACGTATATGTGGGCATTCTTCCCTTATTGTTATTGAAGACCAGTTTTAGGCCGTGGTGGTCTGATAGCACACATGGGATTATTTCTATCTTTCTGTACCTGTTGAGGCTCGTTTTTTGACCAATTATATGGTCAATTTTGGAGAAAGTACCATGAGGAGCTGAGAAGAAGGTATATCCTTTTGCTTTAGGATAGAATGTTCTATAAATATCCGTTAAGTCCATTTGGCTCATGACTTCTCTTAGTCTGTCGACATCACTGTTTAATTTCTGTTTCCATGATCTGTCCATTGATGAGAGTGGGGTGTTGAAATCTCCCACTATTATTGTGTGAGGTGCAATGTGTGTTTTGAGCTTTAGTAAGGTTTCTTTTACATATGTAAGTGCCCTTGTATTTGGGGCATAGATATTTAGGATTGAGAGTTCATCTTGGTGGATTTTTCCTTTGATGAATATGAAGTGTCCTTCCTTATCTTTTTTGATGACTTTTAGTTGAAAATTGATTTTATTTGATATTAGAATAGCTACTCCAGCTTGCTTCTTCTGACCATTTGCTTGGAAAATTGTTTTCCAGCCTTTCACTCTGAGGTAGTGTCTGTCTTTGTCTCTGAGGTGTGTTTCCTGTAGGCCGCAGAATGCAGGGTCCTCGTTGCGTATCCAGTTTGTTAATCTATGTCTTTTTATTGGGGAGTTGAGGCCATTGATGTTGAGAGATATTAAGGAATAGTGATTATTGCTTCCTGTTATATTCTTTTTTTTTCTTTTTTTTTTATTAACTTGAGTATTTCTTATATACATTTCAAGTGTTATTCCCTTTCCCGGTTTCCGGGCAAACATCCCCCTCGCACCTCCCCTTCCTTATGGGTGTTCCCCTCCCAACCCTCCCTCCATTGCCGCCCTCCCCCCATAGTCTAGTTCACTGGGGGTTCAGTCTTAGCAGGACCCAGGGCTTCTCCTTCCACTGGTGCTCTTACTAGGATATTCATTGCTACCTATGGGGTCAGAGTCCAGGGTCAGTCCATGTATAGTATTTAGGTAGTGGCTTAGTCCCTGGAAGCTCTGGTTGTTTGACATTGTTGTCCTTTTGGGGTCTCGAGCCCCTTCAAGCTCTTCCAGTTCTTTCTCTGATTCCTTCAACGGGGGACCTATTCTCAGTTCAGTGGTTTGCTGCTGGCATTCGTCTCTGTATTTGCTGTATTCTGGCTGTGTCTCTCAGGAGCGATCTACATCCGGCTCCTGTCGGTCTGCACTTCTTTGCTTCATCCATCTTGTCTAATTGGGTGGCTGTATATGTATGGGCCACATGTGGGGCAGGCTCTGAATGGGTGTTCCTTCAGTCTCTGTTTTAATCTTTGCCTCTCCCTTCCCTGCCAAGGGTATTCTTTTTCCTCATTTAAAGAGGAGTGAAGCATTCACATTTTGTTCATCCGTCTTGAGTTTCGTTTGTTCTAGGGATCTAGGGTAATTCAAGCATTTGGGCTAAAAGCCACTTATCAATGAGTGCATACCATGTATGTCTTTCTGTGATTGGGTTAGCTCACTCAGGATGATATTTTCCAGTTCCAACCATTTGCCTACGAATTTCATAAACTCGTTGTTTTTGATAGCTGAGTAATATTCCATTGTGTAGATGTACCACATTTTCTGTATCCATTCCTCTGTTGAAGGGCATCTGGGTTCTTTCCAGTTTCTGGCTATTATAAATAAGGCTGCGATGAACATAGTGGAGCACGTGTCTCTTTTATATGTTGAGGCATCTTTTGGGTATATGCCCAAGAGAGGTATAGCTGGATCCTCAGGCAGTTCAATGTCCAATTTTCTGAGGAACCTCCAGACTGATTTCCAGAATGGTTTTACCAGTCTGCAATCCCACCAACAATGTAGGAGTGTTCCTCTTTCTCCACATCCTCGCCAGCATCTGCTGTCACCTGAGTTTTTGATCTTAGCCATTCTCACTGGTGTGAGGTGAAATCTCAGGGTTGTTTTGATTTGCATTTCCCTTATGACTAAAGATGTTGAACATTTCTTTAGGTGTTTCTCAGCCATTCGGCATTCCTCAGCTGTGAATTCTTTGTTTCGCTCTGAACCCCATTTTTTAATAGGGTTATTTGTTTCCCTGTGGTCTAACTTCTTGAGTTCTTTGTATATTTTGGATATAAGGCCTCTATCTGTTGTAGGATTGGTAAAGATCTTTTCCCAATCTGTTGGTTGCCGTTTTGTCCTAACCACAGTGTCCTTTGCCTTACAGAAGCTTTGCAGTTTTATGAGATCCCATTTGTCGATTCTTGATCTTTGAGCGTAAGCCATTGGTGTTTTCTTCAGGAAATTTTTTCCAGTGCCCATGTGTTCCAGATGCTTCCCTAGTTTTTCTTCTATTAGTTTGAGTGTGTCTGGTTTGATGTGGAGGTCCTTGATCCACTTGGACTTAAGCTTTCTACAGGGTGATAAGGATGGATCGATCTGCATTCTTCTACATGTTGCCCTCCAGTTGAACCAGCACCATTTGCTGAAAATGCTATCTTTTTTTCATTGGATGGTTTTGGCTCCTTTGTCAAAAATCAAGTGACCATAGGTGTGTGGGTTCATTTCTGGGTCTTCAATTCTATTCCATTGGTCTATCTGTCTGTCTCTGTACCAATAACTTGCAGATTTTATCACTATTGCTCTGTAATACTGCTTGAGTTCAGGGATAGTGATTCCCCCTGAAGTCCTTTTATTGATGAGGATAGCTTTAGCTATCCTGGGTTTTTTGTTATTCCAGATGAATTTGCAAATTGTTCTGTCTAACTCTTTGAAGAATTGGATTGGTACTTTGATGGGGATTGCATTGAATCTGTAGATTGCTTTTGTTAAATGGCCATTTTTACTATATTAATCTGCCAATCCATGAGCATGGGAGATCTTTCCATCTTCTGAGGTCTTCTTCAATTTCTTTCCTCAGTGTCTTGAAGTTCTTATTGTACAAATCTTTTACTTGCTTGGTTATAGTCACACTGAGGTACTTTATATTATTTGGGTCTATTATGAAGGGTGTCGTTTCTCTAATTTCTTTCTCGGCTTGTTTCTCTTTTGTATAGAGGAAGGCAACTGATTTATTTGAGTTAATTTTATACCCAGCCACTTTGCTGAAGTTGTTTATCAGCTTTAGTAGTTCTCTGGTGGAACTTTTGGGATCACTTAAATATACTATCATGTCATCTGCAAATAGTGATATTTTGACCTCTTCTTTTCTGATCTGTATCCCCTTGATCTCCTTTTGTTGTCTGATTGCTCTGGCTAGAACTTCAAGAACTATATTGAATAAGTAGGGAGAGAGTGGTCAGCCTTGTCTAGTCCCTGATTTTAGTGGGATTGCTTCAAGTTTCTCTCCATTTAGTTTAATGTTAGCAACTGGTTTGCTGTATATGGCTTTTACTATGTTTAGGTATGGGCCTTGAATTCCTATTCTTTCCAGGACTTTTATCATGAAAGGGTGTTGAATTTTGTCAAATGCTTTCTCAGCATCTAATGAAATGATCATGTGGTTCTGTTCTTTCAGTTTGTTTATATAATGGATCACGTTGATGGTTTTCCGTATATTAAACTGTCCCTGCATGCCTGGGATGAAGCCTACTTGATCATGGTGGATGATTGTTTTGATGTGCTCTTGAATTCGGTTTGCCAGAATTTTATTGAGTATTTTTGCGTCGATATTCATAAGGGAAATTGGTCTGAAGTTCTCTTTCTTTGTTGGGTCTTTGTGTGGTTTAGGTATAAGAGTAATTGTGGCTTCGTAGAAGGAATTCGGTAGTGCTCCATCTGTTTCAATTTTGTGGAATAGTTTGGATAATATTGGTATGAGGTCTTCTATGAAGGTTTGATAGAATTCTGCACTAAACCCGTCTGGACCTGGGCTCTTTTTGGTTGGGAGACCTTTAATGACTGCTTCTATTTCCTTAGGACTTATGGGGTTGTTTAACTGGTTTATCTGTTCCTGATTTAACTTCGATACCTGGTATCTGTCTAGGAAATTGTCCATTTCCTGAAGATTTTCAAGTTTTGTTGAATATAGGTTTTTATAGTAAGATCTGATGATTTTTTGAATTTCCTCTGAATCTGTTGTTATGTCTCCCTTTTCATTTCTGATTTTGTTAATTTGGACGCACTCTCTGTGTCCTCTCGTTAGTCTGGCTAAGGGTTTATCTATCTTGTTGATTTTCTCAAAGAACCAACTTTTGGTTCTGTTGATTCTTTCTATGGTCCTTTTTGTTTCTACTTGGTTGATTTCAGCTCTGAGTTTGATTACTTCCTGCCTTCTACTCCTCCTGGGTGTATTTGCTTCTTTTTGTTCTAGAGCTTTTAGGTGTGCTGTCAAGCTGCTGACATATGCTCTTTCCTGTTTCTTTCTGCAGGCACTCAGCGCTATGAGTTTCCCTCTTAGCACAGCTTTCATTGTGTCCCATAAGTTTGGGTATGTTGTATCTTCATTTTCATTAAATTCTAAAAAGTTTTTAATTTCTTTCTTTATTTCTTCCTTGACCAGGTTATCACTGAGTAGAGCATTGTTCAATTTCCACGTATATGTGGGCATTCTTCCCTTATTGTTATTGAAGACCAGTTTTAGGCCGTGGTGGTCCGATAGCACACATGGGATTATTTCTATCTTTCTGTACCTGTTGAGGCCCGTTTTTTGACCAATTATATGGTCAATTTTGGAGAAAGTACCATGAGGAGCTGAGAAGAAGGTATATCCTTTTGCTTTAGGATAGAATGTTCTATAAATATCCGTTAAGTCCATTTGGCTCATGACTTCTCTTAGTCTGTTGACATCACTGTTTAATTTCTGTTTCCATGATCTGTCCATTGATGAGAGTGGGGTGTTGAAATCTCCCACTATTATTGTGTGAGGTGCAATGTGTGTTTTGAGCTTTAGTAAGGTTTCTTTTACATATGTAAGTGCCCTTGTATTTGGGGCATAGATATTTAGGATTGAGAGTTCATCTTGGTGGATTTTTCCTTTGATGAATATGAAGTGTCCTTCCTTATCTTTTTTGATGACTTTTAGTTGGAAATTGATTTTATTTGATATTAGAATGGCTACTCCAGCTTGCTTCTTCTGACCATTTGCTTGGAAAGTTGTTTTCCAGCCTTTCACTCTGAGGTAGTGTCTGTCTTTGTCTCTGAGGTGTGTTTCCTGTAGGCAGCAGAATGCAGGGTCCTCGTTGCGTATCCAGTTTGTTAATCTATGTCTTTTTATTGGGGAGTTGAGGCCATTGATGTTGAGAGATATTAAGGAATAGTGATTATTGCTTCCCGTTATATTCATATTTGGATGTGAGGTTATGTTTGTGTGCTTTTCTTCTCTTTGTTTTGTTGCCAAGACGATTAGTTTCTTGCTTCTTCTAGGGTAAAGCTTGCCTCCTTATGTTGGGCTTTACCCTTTATTAACCTTTGTAGTGCTGGATTTGTAGAAAGATATTGTGTAAATTTGGTTTTGTCATGGAATATCTTGGTTTCTCCATGTATGTTAATTGAGAAGAGTTTTGCAGGATACAGTAACTTGGGCTGGCATTTGTGTTCTCTTAGGGTCTGTATGACATCTGTCCAGGATCTTCTGGCCTTCATAGATTCTGGCGAAAAGTCTGGTGTGATTCTGATAGGTCTGCATTTATATGTTACTTGACCTTTTTCCCTTACTGCTTTTAATATTCTTTCTTTATTTTGTGCGTTTGGTGTTTTGACAATTATGTGACAGGAGGTGTTTCTTTTCTGGTCCAATCTATTTGGAGTTCTGTAGGCTTCTTGTATGCCTATGGGTATCTCTTTTTTTGGTTAGGGAAGTTTTCTTCTATGATTTTGTTGAAGATATTTACTGGTCCTTTGAGCTGGGAGTCTTCACTCTCTTCTATACCTATTATCCTTAGGTTTGATCTTCTCATTGAGTCCTGGATTTCCTGTATGTTTTGGACCAGTAGCTTTTTCTGCTTTACATTATCTGTGACAGTTGAGTCAATGATTTCTATGGAATCTTCTGCTCCTGAGATTCTCTCTTCCATCTCTTGTATTCTGTTGGTGAAGCTTGTATCTACAGCTCCTTGTCTCTTCTTTTGGTTTTCTATATCCAGGGTTGTTTCCATGTGTTCTTTCTTGATTGCTTCTATTTCCATTTTTAATTCCTTCAACTGTTTGATTGTGTTTTCCTGGAATTCTTTCAGGGATTTTTGTGACTCCTCTCTATGGGCTTTTACTTGTTTATTTATGATTTCCTGGAATTCTTTCAGGGATTTTCGCGATTCCTCTCTGTAGGCTTCTACCTGTTCTCTAAGGGAGTTCTTCACGTCTTTCTTGAAGTCCTTCAGCATCATGATCAAACATGATTTTGAAACTAGATCTTGCTTTTCTGGTGTGTTTGGATATTCCATGTTTGTTTTGATGGGAGAATTGGGCTCCAGTGGTGCCATGTAGTCTTGGTTTCTGTTGCTTGGGTTCCTGCCCTTGCCTCTCGCCATCAGATTATGTCTAGTGTTACTTTGTTCTGCTATTTCTGAAGTGGCTAGACTGTCCTATAAGCCTGTGTGTCAGGAGTGCTGTAGACCTGTTTTCCTGTTTTCTTTCAGCCAGTTGTGGGGACAGAGTGTTCTGCTTTCGGGCGTGTAGTTTTTCCTCTCTACAGGTCTTCAGCTGTTCCTGTGGGCCTGTGTCTTGAGCTCACCAGGCAGGTCACTTGCAGCGGAAAAGTTGGTCTTACCTGTGGTCCCTAGGCTCAAGTTCCCTCTCGGGGTGCTGCCCTCGAGCTCTCTGCAGCAGCAGCAACCAGGAAGATCTGCGCCTCCGTTTCCGGGAGCTTCAGTGCACCAGGGTTCCAGATGGCATTTGGTGTTTTCCTCTGGCGTCCAAGATGTGTGCAGAGTGCAGTCTCTTCTGGTTTCCCAGGTTTAGCTCTCCCTCCCACGGGATTTGGGTGCCAAGAACTGTTTATCCGGTCTGTTCCTTCAGGTTCTGGTGGTGTCTCAGGCGCAGGGGTCCTGCCGCTCCTGGGCCCTCCCCCACGGGAACCCAGAGGCTGTATACAGTTTCCTCTTGGGCCAGGGATGTGGGCAGGGGTGGGCAGTGTTGGTGGTCTCTTCTGCTCTGCAGCCTCAGGAGTGCCCACCTGACCAGGCGGTGAGGTCTCTCTCCCACGTGGTCTGGGAGCAGAGAGCTGCTGTGGGCCGGGATCCGCGGGTGTGGGACTCCCGGTAAACACAGGGAGTGCCCGGTCCTAGAGGAATTCTGCCTCTGTGTGTCCTGAGTTCACCAGGCAGGTCTCTTGCAGCAGAAAAGTTGGTCTTACCTGTGGTCCCGAGGCTTAAGTTTGCTCTCGGGGTGCTGCCCACGAGCTCTCTGGGGCGGCAGCAACCAGGAAGATCTGCGCTGCCATTTCCGGGAGCTTCAGTGCACCAGCGTTCCAGATGGCGTTTGGTGTTTCCTCTGGTGTCCGAGATGTGTGCAGAGTGCATTTTCTTCTGGTTTCCCAGGTGTGTCTGCCTCTCTGAAGGTTTAGCTCTCCCTCCCACGGGATTTGGGTGCAGAGAACTGTTTATCCGGTCTGTTCCTTCAGGTTCCGGCAGTGTCTCAGGCGCAGGGGCCCTGCTGCTCCTGGGCCAAGAATTTTTTTTTTTTTGACTCTGCGGTTTTTATAGTGTTATATCGAGTAATAAAATGATTGTTTGAATTTCTTCTGCTTTTAGGAGATTTGATAAAGATGTTGACAAGCAGAGAGAAGCTGACTTCAGGGTCAGAGTCAGGAACTTCAGTTTTTGTCACTTTTTGAGAAATTATTTCGTATACAATTTTTTTTGAAATTTTAATCTCCTGTGGTTTGATATAATTCCTCTAATCCTTTTTAGGGCCATGTTTACATTTTTCAGCCCTATTTTAATAAGTAAAACATTAAGATCATGGTAAACAGAACTAATGTTATTCTGTCCTGGCATCTTTATCAAAGTTGAATGAGTACATTCCCTAAATATATGAAATTCTCAAAGCACGGACAGCTTTGCACACATCATCATCATCACGATGGTCTTCAGCAGTTATGTACAACATTTTCTGGCTTTTTGAATGGGGCTCCTCAATGGTGCTCCCCATCAAAACCATTGAGCATCTTTCTCCCCAGACTAAGAACTGTGTGAAGGATAAATTTTCCTAGTGGGGCTTGGTGGTACAGTTGTTTAACCCTAGCTAATCAGGAGGCTGAAGCAGGAGGATCACAATTTCAAGGCCTGGTTGGGCTATGTCCAGGCCAGCCTAGAAAATGTAGCAATGCTGTCCTTGTATTGAACATTTTGAAAAAGTAAAAACGGCTCACCCTATTGTACAGTAATACTGCACTTGCGTAGCGTGTGTGAGACCCTAGGTTTAATCCCAATCACAAAAACCATAATCCCAAACAAAACCAAAGACTTTCCCACATAAAATGTCATTAGTCATCAGTAAAGACTTTGTGCAGAACATCCCTCTACTGGAACTCTAATGTTTAACTGGGAATATGAATGTGGCTGCCTTGAAAACTTATGTGTATTTTGGAGAATGTACAAAACTAATACAGTAGTTCTGATGATCAAGGTGATGCCTCTTAAGTCATTTATCAGAACTGAATTTTGACTTTTGCATCAGGAAAAAAAAAGTTATTTGAGCAAATCTTGCTCTATTCGATGACTGGGGTTCCGAGTTACATTTATGACCATTAAAGCCAATCCCGACTCAAGTGCTTAGAAATGATTTCTGATACTACATTTTCAAAGAATACTTTTGTTTCTTTTTGCTTACATGTTGACATTGCTTTCTAATTTATCTGCTTTTTCCAAGGACTTGGGATGAACTGACAACCCCAAAACTCAAAGGGATCCCTCAGAAATGCTAAATGATAATAATACTTCAAAAGACTATATCAGGAACAAGAACACTTTCCCTTGATGTCTCCGAGACCAGGCATCATTGTATTGCCCAGCAGGAACACGCTCTCTAGTGGAAACCTCGTGCTATATTCCTGCAGTCTTGAGGCCTGATTATGGGATGTAACAAAGACAGAAGAAAAACTATGAAGCACTATATTGACACAATGAGTCCTTAGGAAAATGAAAACCAGTGTGTTCTAGGGAAGTGATTCCAAGTGGGACCAGGTTATGACCTCTGCTCTACGTATAGTGGCAGTGGAACCTTTTTAATCTCTTTGTACTTTTAGGAGTTCAGATTTGAATTGCAAGAGAAGGAGTCAAACAGTTCTTGAATAGAAAATGCCCCAGAGATATGCTGCTTTATCTCTAGCAGACATTACTCTTTGGAGGCGCTGTGGTGGGAGTGGAAGAATAGCAATTCCCATGACATATAATCAAAGTCAAGTCTCTTAGAATTTTCTTATGCATGCTCACACATGCCAAGGGCCTGGAACATCAGCATGTTTTTAAATGAATGAATGAATAAATAAATAAATAGTTTGTTTATTTATTATTTGTTTAATTTTAAAAAATTTCAGCTGAAAATGAGCCTCTCTAAATTCAGAATTATTTCCATTCTATCTGCTCATCTATGCATCTTCTCAAATACCCTAATTATAGATGAGTCTTGGAACCAAGACTTTGACACAGATGCTCTCTGGGATCAGCCAGCAGTCAGCTTGTGCAGATACATGTGTTGGGCAGTCTTCTGCAGTAGCACGTTTTCTAGGTACTGAAAAGTCACTCTGACGAGTGGTGACTAACAACCACACACTCTTGTTCTTTTCAAGGAGTAACTGAGAGTGAGTGAACAGTACACGTGGTTGTTACACAATGTGAGTAGTCTATGTGGCTTAGGGAATATGTTTAAAACCCACAACCAATCAGGAGCTGGGGAGGTGTGGCAGCATAGTTCACTCCCTAGTGATGGTACATTGTTCTCCTCTGTTCCAACTGCTCTTAGTTTAGTTCAGACAACAAAGAGCCTAAGACACAGAACTTTGGATTTCCCTCTGCCTTACCTAGTCTCAGAATTCCATTAAAGTACCATCCGTGCTTGTGCCTTTCACATCTACTCTTGCCTTTGGCTCCTCTCCATGTCTTGCTTCCATTTAAGACGCATAGCACCTTTGCCAGCATTCACTCTATATATTATAACTTCATTTACTCTGACCAAATATCTTTTGCCTCAATGCCTTTGCTTTCCACCATAACATCCTATTCATCCTTAGCAACCCAAAATGAATGCCAACTTTCCTAATGAAGCTCATTCCATTGTCCTTAGTGCCCTTGGCTTTTGCTGTAATTAAGTCCATTATTGCACGAGAACATCATGTTTTATTTACAATGTATATAAAACTCTCTTCAAGACTCACAGTTTCTCGATTAAGAACAAATTCTATTTTATATCCTGTTCATTATTTTTGTTGTTGTTCCTTTTCCAAGGATGGAATTCGGGACCTTGGGTTTGATGTTAGACAAGTACATCAAACTCTTCTTCATCTTTTTATGATCACAAGTATCCGGTAGAAGTTTTTTTGCATTTTTACTGTAGTAAGATTGTTAAATCAATTTCTGAAACACTTGCTGGTGCAAAACAATTATGAATGAGGGATTTAGCTCATTGCTTATGCATTACAATTATAATTCACTTTTACATATATCTGAGACTGAGACCACTAATATGACAACTATTATACCTAATAATTAGTTTAAGACTACATGAACAGCTATAGTTGGTGTTTTTATTTGCATTAGGATAAATGTTTTCCTTTTTATGTTGCTCCATATGTATATATTCCCTTTTCTGACTGTCTGTCTGTCACTGTGTGTGTGTATGTGTGTGTGTGTGTGTATAATTAACAGAAAAATATTTCAAATCAAGACATAAATTTGTCATTTTGGCACCAATCACATAATTTCAACAAAATAATAGTAATTTTGAAAATATTGAGTTACTTGCTAAACACAGAGCATAGTCTATACTTGACAAGCAGTCCTGGATCAAGTATCATGATTAGAGCTGAAACTGTTTACATTTAACCTCTAAGTGGACAGATATGTGTATGTATGAAAGAGAAGCAATGACACTTAAATAGCTGAGAAGAGAGGAAAAATGGTGAAAAGGAGAGTATCTGTTGCCAGCTAGGCAGAAGGCAATGTATAAATGACTGACAATCCAACTAGAGAGTTCTTTTCCGGAAAAATATAGCAGAGTAAAAAGTTATGAACAACATAATACACCATGACAAAAATTCCCAGGGCAGCCAGCACCATCCTGTTTCCAAATATATGTATGAGAAAAGCCATGAATAATGGATTTCATGTAACATCTTTGCTGTGCATTATTTAAAATATTGCTGCTGACTGAAGGTGATCATATTCTTTTTCTTCACAGTTTTCTGATGTGGTTAATATTCACCACATGTAATATTAACCTTAAAACACGATCCTATGTGCGCAGTTTTAAAGCATGTAACAGGTTGTCGAGAGTTATGGAATTGTAAACAATAGAAATTGCTGAAAAACAACTTTTAAAAATTTGTTCATGGAGTTTGCTATGAAACTGTGTCTCCTAGAGATGTCAGAAGCTACATTCATGAAGTTTCATCAACATGGCTGCCAAAACATGAGCAGAGTAAGTATGACAAGAGTCATGCCAAAGCAAATGACACAGCCTATGATTCTTCAACCCTATACAAAGAACTACAGAACTATAGGCCACTAAGGAAGGATCAAAGTGGGGGAAAGTCTTACCCCAGGGAGGAACATCTCAATTTGAAAGACTGTATTTAGAAATAGTATCTTTGCCTCAGCTCCAGAAAAAAATAATGTCTTTGTGTGTGTATGTGTATACACATGCAATCTTGTATATATATTACTTAATTATTATATAATTAATTAATGTGTATATTAATGTGCATATATTAATCATGTGTACCAAAAATTAATGAAAATAGGCCATGAATTTGAAAGAGCAATGGGGGCATATAAAGGATGAGTTGGTAGGAGGAAATGGAAGGAGAAATTATGTAATAATATTATAATCTCAAAAATACAAGAACTGGTAAAAATGAACTGGAAGAAAGGAGACAACACTAGTTATTTTCCTTCCAGAAAGGAGAATATACAAACGAGAGGGACCAGTATGCACTTCAATGTGTTCTGATTGGTTTTCTAATTTAGTGTCATGGATTATTATACATTTAATGTTTCAGCAAAATCTCACAGAAGTGCTTTCCTCCCTGCATCTCAATAATTATTTCTAACTTGCAGTTATGCAGATAAAAAGAATAGAAAGAAATCAGTTTACATGCAAAATTCATACACTGAAACTTACATTTTAGCAGGAAACCTTTTAAGGTAATATGTTGATTTTGGAAGCTTCCTCAGAAACTATTCAGACAAGTCATTTGTCTTATAAAGGAAAACTCTGGATCATACCAAAAATGAACTACAGGGCAGCTATACTATTTTATCATTATACTTGCTTTATGTTTCCTTGATGGTTTTCTTTGATCTACATCCAAACTTTATCTCATTTAATCCTTGCCTGACATGCGGAAAGAACATTAGTTTAATTTTAGAGATGGGAACACTCCTACAGAGATAGGTTGAATAATTTTATGCAATATTCTAACTTGAGCTATTGGCAGAGTTCGAATTTCAACTGCTGTTTTCCTCAGATCTAAAGTTCCACTTTTTCAATCTTTCCCAAAGTCAGATATGGGTGTGCCATGTCCAGTAGATTAAAATAAATAATAAAAAAATCAATATTTTAAATGTGTCATAAAGTACAATAATATTACAGTCAGTAGAAACCCAAAGACAAGCCTAAGAGTATTCAGAAAAGCAGAGTACAGTTTGCCCTCCACCAACTCCTTTCAGATTCTCCCCACCTTCCTGCCAATCCAATCTCCCAACCTTTCTTTTTAACACGCAAACTGTAGGTATAATATACATACAAAACTCATATGTTTATATGTACATATATGTGTCTATGTGTTTATAAATTAAACATGTGCTGGTTAAAGTTTAAAAAAATAATAATATTTTATTAGAACTGTTCCATTCCAAATCTATCATCATCTATAATTTATAAAGGTACTACCCTTTCTTCCCATGATTAATATTTCTGTACTTCTTAATCTCTACTAAAATACACTACTGTTACCCATCCACAGTCTATGCAGATGATATTGTTGTCCTTAATCTTTGAATAGATTTGTTCACGTTTTGCCTAAGTATGCACATATATTACAGTTACTTATTATTACTTGTTTTACTGAACATTTGTTTTTTTCTAGTTTTGCATAAACATTCTATAAAATCTATTTTATTGAACACATTTATGCATCTTTGCTGAGTTCAGAAGTGGAATTACAGGATCACAGGATGTGTATACATTCATTTTACTAGCTGCTGCCAAATATTTCTCCAAATTTAGGTGACCACCAGCAATACATGGCAGTTCTGTGGCTATGTATCCTTGTTTATTATTTATATCTACATCTTTATTTTAGCTGCCGTGTGGGAAAATATAGTATATCATTGTGTTTTTTTTTATTTTCCTTTCCTCATAAAAATGTATGGGCACTCTTCATATATTCATTGGTGACTCTTTTGTGAAACACATTGAAGGTTTTGTCTGTTTTCATTTTAGTTGTTTGTGTTTTGGAATTCATTATTAAGAGTTTATTGCCTATTTTGAATGCATATTGTATATCTGCTGTTCAATTGACTGAGAGAGAGGTTTGGAAGACTAGGGGCAATCTAAGTGTATAGTATTGTCCTGAATTATTTGTGCATGAGCAGGCAGTGTAAGAGAGCAATGGGAAAAGACTAAAGCATCCCAACATTCTATAGCAAACCCTGAGCCATGGCTGTTACTGCTTTTATTCTCTTCAGAACACATGTGCCAGCAAAATTCTCTCTAAGACATAGGTATTCCTGTGGGTGCTCAGTCAGGTTTTGGTCCCTGTGTTGTATCTCTACCCTGCATATTCTGTGCATGCCAACGACACATCAGCTACTCTTGAAACTTCATGTCCACATCCCTGCCTCCATGCTGGTATTTTGTCTCTGTATGTTTGTGCATCTAAGGACAGATATCAGTTGATGCCAGAAGAAGGCATTTCATACCTTAGAACTAGAGTTACAGGCCTACTGACAGTTGGGCACTCAACACAAGTAATAAAAGCTGAACTCAGGTCCGCTATAAGAGCATTTTGTTTCGTTAACCATGAATCCATCACTCTAGACTTACATCTTACATTGGGCTTATTGTTTCAGAAATTTGAGTCATGGCCACATGAGTCTGTTGTTCTTTATGACAAGAGCTTGAGGAAAAAGATAAGATAGTATTGAAGAAGAAGAAGAAGAAGAAGAAGAAGAAGAAGAAGAAGAAGAAGAAGAAGAGGAGGAGGAGGAGGAGGAGGAGGAGGAGGAGGAGGAGGAGGGGGAGGAGTAAGAGGAGGAGAAGGAGGAGGAGGAGGAGAAGGAGGAGGAGGAGGAGGAGGAGAAGGAGGAGGAGGAGGAGGAAGAGGAGAAGGAGGAGGAGGAGGAGGAGGAGGAGAAGGACGAGGAGGAGGAGGAGAAGGAGGAGGAGGAGGAGGAGGAGGAGAAGGAGGAGGAGGAGGAGGAGGAGGAGGAGGAGGAGGAGGAGCTGGGATTCCAACATAATCCCAAAGACACATTCTAGTTAACTTTATTGAATAGGTCCTGTGTCTGACAAGTTCCATCACTTTCCATACATTACCCATATTGGGGAACAAGCCTTTAACACAATGTTCCGTTTGGGAGACCTTCAAGACCCAAAATTTAACATCATGGATTGCTACGAAGAGGGTGAAGCTCTTTACTATTAAGATACACATTTTTTCTTTGAGATACTGAGAGAAAAACACTACCTTCAAATTATTTTTGAGGGGAACCCTCAACAACCTAGTAAAATATTGAGATAAGTATGGAGCTGTGGACTTGTCAGGGAAGAACTGGATTTAATCCAACGATTTTCTCTGCTTAAGCAACACAGAGAATTAAGTAAGGACAACTTTTACACATCTCGGTTGAATTTCTGTGCTCGGATGTCAAGTGATATTAAATCTCAATTTCTGAGGGTTAGAAACAGCAAGACACCACTTCCTCTTTTCATGGCGAGAGTCCCAGCACTTTAGAGAGCTTGTCATGGTGTGTGTCCCAGTTGCTGTCAAGCAGGCTGTTCTGTATCTTGCTAAATGCAGGTTTGAATTAAAAATTGTCAGGCATTTATAGGAAAGTAGCTTAGATACAGCTGAGGGGATTCTGGGAAAGATAAATGACTTCGCATTCTTATCATTAAGAACTGACCAGAAACAAGCACAAGGACATGCTCTGTTTAGACTAGCTGAAGACGACCAAGAGTTTAATTAGTCTAAAATAAGGATTTAAGTGACAAGTCTGATACCCTACTAGCTGGGAGATGCCATTTGATATATATTTTTTAAATGCATTCTCTGTCTCATGACACATGCAGAGAAAAGTATGTAAGTATATTTAGCCTCCTTCACAAACAAATGTCCTTTTTAGAACTGGTTGACAATGTCCCCTTAATCTTTGTCACAATCTATTTTTAAGTAAACTTGATTCCATGACTTATGCTAGAAAGATCAAGTTTCAGTTTTCCACTTCCATTGACTTACTCATTTATGGGTCTAGAAAAGAGGAAAATATTAGAGAAAATGAGGGACTAAATATGTGGGATTTTTTTTCCTCAGTGAAGTGAGGATCATGAAGTTTGTTGCACATTGGTACATATTGCTAAGTCTAGTCTTTTTCTACTAAATTAGGTTGATTTTAATAGTCAAGATTCTCTAGAGAAACAGAATCAGTAGAAAACAGAGAGACAGACACACAGGTACACACACACACACACACACACACACACACACACACAGGGGTGGATGGAGATAGACAGACACACAGAGTAAAAAGTTATGAATGATAATTCATGAGATTGGCTTCCAGGATTAAGAACAGTCCTGTGATGGCCGTCTGGAAGCTGCAGAACTAGAGAATTCGGAAGTTGCTCAACCCATGAGGTTGGAAACCTCAGAACAAGAGGGACAGCAGTGGGACATGCTACCCTGCTCTAAGGTTCCCAGCAGCCCTGCTGTGAATTCATGCTGAATGCTGTCCTCATGAAGCCTGTGACTGCCAGGGCCGACCGCAGCAAGTAGATGTACCTGCTTAGAGAGAACCGATTTCCCATGAGCCAACGGGCTTGCCTTCCTCACTCTCTGCTCCATTTGGCTTGCTGCCTATTGGACTCTGTGGCCGGATTTAGAGCAAATGATCTTCTTGAGTAGTCATGTTTGCTGCAGCGATAAAATACCCGATTGAAATACTTTACAAGGCAGAAAAGTGTATTTGAACTCAAGGTGCCGGTCTGCTGCTGTATGGGCCCAGCTCTTTTAAGAATGTCCTGAGGGAAACTGTATAAGGCCTCTGGGCTCCCGTGGGGGAGGGCCCAGGAGCGGCAGGACCCCTGCCTGAGACACCGCCGCCGGAACCTGAAAGAAACACACCAGAAAAACAGTTCTCTGCACCCAAATCCCGTGGGAGGGAAAGCTAAACCTTCAGAGAGGCAGACAAGCCTGGGAAACCAGAAGAGACTGCTCTCTACACACACATCTCAGACTCCAGAGGAAAAAGCCAAAGACCATCTGGAACCCTGGTGCACTGAAGCTCCCGGAAACGGCGGCACAGGTCTTCCTGGTTGCTGCTGCTGCAGAGAGCCCGTGGGCAGCACCCCACTAGCGAACTTGAGCCTCGGGACCACAGGTAAGACCAACTTTTCCGCTGCAAGAAAGCTGCCTGGTGAACTCAAGACACAGGCCCACAGGAACAGCTGAAGACCTGTAGAGAGGAAAAACTACACGCCCGAAAGCAGAACACTCTGTCCCCACAACTGGCTGAAAGAGAGGAAAACAGGTCTACAGCACTCCTGACACACAGGCTTATAGGACAGTCTAGCCACTGTCAGAAATAGCAGAACAAAGTAACACTAGAGATAATCTGATGGCAAGAGGCAAGGGCAGGAACCCAAGCAACAGAAACCAAGACTACATGGCACCATCGGAGCCCAATTCTCCCATCAAAACAAACATGGAATATCCAAACACACCAGAAAAGCAAGATCTAGTTTCAAAATCATATTTGATCATGATCCTGGAGGACTTCAAGAAAGACGTGAAGAACTCCCTTAGAGAACAAGTAGAAGCCTACAGAGAGGAATCGCAAAAATGCCTGAAAGAATTCCAGGAAAACATAAATAAACAAATAGAAACCCATAGAGAGGAGACACAAAAATCCCTGAAAGAATTCCAGGAAAACATAAATAAACAAGTAGAAGCCCATAGAGAGAAGACACAAAAATCCCTGAAAGAATTCCAGGAAAACACAATCAAACAGTTGAAGGAATTAAAAATGGAAATAGAAGCAATCAAGTAAGAACACATGGAAACAACCCTGGATATAGAAAACCAAAAGAAGAGACAAGGAGCTGTAGATACAAGCTTCACCAACAGAATACAAGAGATGGAAGAGAGAATCTCAGGAGCAGAAGATTCCATAGAAATCATTGACTCAACTGTCAAAGATAATGTAAAGCAGAAAAAGCTACTGGTCCAAAACATACAGGAAATCCAGGACTCAATGAGAAGATCAAACCTAAGGATAATAGGTATAGAAGAGAGTGAAGACTCCCAGCTCAAAGGACCAGTAAATATCTTCAACAAAATCATAGAAGAAAACTTCCCTAACCTAAAAAAAGAGATACCCATAGGCATACAAGAAGCCTACAGAACTCCAAATAGATTGGACCAGAAAAGAAACACATCCCGTCACATAATAGTCAAAACACCAAACGCACAAAATAAAGAAAGAATATTAAAAGCAGTAAGGGAAAAAGGTCAAGTAACATATAAAGGCAGACCTATCAGAATCACACCAGACTTCTCGCCAGAAACTATGAAGGCCAGAAGATCCTGGACTGATGTCATACAGACCCTAAGAGAACACAAATGCCAGCCCAGGTTACTGTATCCAGCAAAACTCTCAATTAACATTGATGGAGAGACCAAGATATTCCATGACAAAACCAAATTTACACAATATCTTTCTACAAATCCAGCACCACAAAGGATAATAAATGGTAAAGCCCAACATAAGGAGGCAAGCTATACCCGAGAAGAAGCAAGAAACTAATCGTCTTGGCAACAAAACAAAGAGAATGAAAGCACACAAACATAACCTCACATCCAAATATGAATATAACGGGAAGCAATAATCACTATTCCTTAATATCTCTCAATATCAATGGCCTCAACTCCCCAATAAAAAGACATAGATTAACAAACTGGATACGCAACGAGGACCCTGCATTCTGCTGCCTACAGGAAACACACCTCAGAGACAAAGACAGACACTACCTCAGAGTGAAAGGCTGGAAAACAACTTTCCAAGCAAATGGTCAGAAGAAGCAAGCTGGAGTAGCCATTCTAATATCAAATAAAATCAATTTCCAACTAAAAGTCATCAAAAAAGATAAGGAAGGACACTTGATATTCATCAAAGGAAAAATCCACCAAGATGAACTCTCAATCCTAAATATCTATGCCCCAAATACAAGGGCACCTACATACGTAAAAGAAACCTTACTAAAGCTCAAAACACACATTGCACCTCACACAATAATAGTGGGAGATTTCAACACCCCACTCTCATCAATGGACAGATCATGGAAACAGAAATTAAACAGTGATGTCGACAGACTAAGAGAAGTCATGAGCCAAATGGACTTAACGGATATTTATAGAACATTCTATCCTAAAGCAAAAGGATATACCTTCTTCTCAGCTCCTCATGGTACTTTCTCCAAAATTGACCATATAATTGGTCAAAAAACGGGCCTCAACAGGTACAGAAAGATAGAAATAATCCCATGCGTGCTATCGGACCACCACGGCCTAAAACTGGTCTTCAATAACAATAAGGGAAGAATGCCCACATATACGTGGAAATTGAACAATGCTCTACTCAATGATAACCTGGTCAAGGAAGAAATAAAGAAAGAAATTAAAAACTTTATAGAATTTAATGAGAATGAAGGTACAACATACCCAAACTTATGGGACACAATGAAAGCTGTGCTAAGAGGAAAACTCATAGCGCTGAGTGCCTGCAGAAAGAAACAGGAAAGAGCATATGTCAGCAGCTTGACAGCACACCTAAAAGCTCTAGAACAAAAAGAAGCAAATACACCCAGGAGGAGTAGAAGGCAGGAAATAATCAAACTCAGAGCTGAAATCAACCAAGTAGAAACAAAAAGGACCATAGAAAGAATCAACAGAACCAAAAGTTGGTTCTTTGAGAAAATCAACAAGATAGATAAACACTTAGCCAGACTAACGAGAGGACACAGAGAGTGCGTCCAAATTAACAAAATCAGAAATGAAAAGGGAGACATAACTACAGATGCAGAGGAAATTCAAAAAATCATCAGATCTTACTACAAAAACCTATATTCAACAAAACTTGAAAATCTTCAGGAAATGGACAATTTTCTAGACAGATACCAGGTATCGAAGTAAATCAGGAACAGATAAACCAATTAAACAACCCCATAAGTCCTAAGGAAATAGAAGCAGTCATTAAAGGTCTCCCAACCAAAAAGAGCCCAGGTCCAGACGGGTTTAGTGCAGAATTCTATCAAACCTTCATAGAAGACCTCATACCAATATTTCCAAACTATTCCACAAAATTGAAACAGATGGAGCACTACCGAATTCCTTCTACGAAGCCACAATTACTCTTATACCTAAACCACACAAAGACCCAACAAAGAAAGAGAACTTCAGACCAATTTCCCTTATGAATATCGACGCAAAAATACTCAATAAAATTCTGGCAAACCGAATTCAAGAGCACATCAAAACAATCATCCACCATGATCAAGTAGGCTTCATCCCAGGCATGCAGGGATGGTTTAATATACGGAAAACCATCAACGTGATCCATTATATAAACAAACTGAAAGAACAGAACCACATGATCATTTCATTAGATGCTGAGAAAGCATTTGACAAAATTCAACACCCCTTCATGATAAAAGTCCTGGAAAGAATAGGAATTCAAGGCCCATACCTAAACATAGTAAAAGCCATATACAGCAAACCAGTTGCTAACATTAAACTAAATGGAGAGAAACTTGAAGCAATCCCACTAAAATCAGGGACTAGACAAGGCTGACCACTCTCTCCCTACTTATTCAATATAGTTCTTGAAGTTCTGCCCACTCTCTCCCTACTTATTCAATATAGTTCTTGAAGTTCTAGCCAGAGCAATCAGACAACAAAAGGAGATCAAAGGGATACAGATCGGAAAAGAAGAAGTCAAAATATCACTATTTGCAGACGACATGATAGTATATTTAAGTGATCCCAAAAGTTCCACCAGAGAACTACTAAAGCTGATAAACAACTTCAGCAAAGTGGCTGGGTATAAAATTAACTCAAATAAATCAGTTGCCTTCCTCTATACAAAAGAGAAACAAGCCGAGAAAGAAATTAGGGAAACGACACCCTTCATAATAGACCCAAATAATATAAAGTACCTCGGTGTGACTTTAACCAAGCAAGTAAAAGATCTGTACAATAAGAACTTCAAGACACTGAGGAAAGAAATTGAAGAAGACCTCAGAAGATGGAAAGATCTCCCATGCTCATGGATTGGCAGGATTAATATAGTAAAAATGGCCATTTTACCAAAAGCAATCTACAGATTCAATGCAATCCCCATCAAAATACCAATCCAATTCTTCAAAGAGTTAGACAGAACAATTTGCAAATTCATCTGGAATAACAAAAAACCCAGGATAGCTAAAGCTATCCTCAACAATAAAAGGACTTCAGGGGGAATCACTATCCCTGAACTCAAGCAGTATTACAGAGTAATAGTGATAAAAACTGCATGGTATTGGTACAGAGACAGACCAATGGAATAGAATTGAAGACCCAGAAATGAACGCACACACCTATGGTCACTTGATTTTTGACAAAGGTGCCAAAACCATCCAATGGAAAAAAGATAGCATTTTCAGCAAATGGTGCTGGTTCAACTGGAGGTCAACATGTAGAAGAATGCAGATCGATCCATGCTTATCACCCTGTACAAAGCTTAAGTCCAAGTGGATCAAGGACCTCCACATCAAAGCAGACACACTCAAACTAATAGAAGAAAAACTAGGGAAGCATCTGGAACACATGGGCACTGGAAAAAATTTCCTGAACAAAACACCAATGGCTTATGCTCTAAGATCAAGAATCGACAAATGGGATCTCATAAAACTGCAAAGCTTCTGTAAGGCAAAGGACACTGTGGTTAGGACAAAACGGCAACCAACAGATTGGGAAAAGATCTTTACCAATCCTACAACAGATAGAGGCCTTATATCCAAAATACACAAAGAACTCAAGAAGTTAGACCGCAGGGAAACAAATAACCCTATTAAAAATGGGGTTCAGAGCGAAACAAAGAATTCACAGCTGAGGAATACCGAATGGCTGAGAAACACCTAAAGAAATGTTCAACATCTTTAGTCATAAGGGAAATGCAAATCAAAACAACCCTGAGATTTCACCTCACACCAGTGAGAATGGCTAAGATCAAAAACTCAGGTGACAGCAGATGCTGGCGAGGATGTGGAGAAAGAGGAACACTCCTACATTGTTGGTGGGATTGCAGACTGGTAAAACCATTCTGGAAATCAGTCTGGAGGTTCCTCAGAAAATTGGACATTGAACTGCCTGAGGATCCAGCTATACCTCTCTTGGGCATATACCCAAAAGATGCCTCAACATATAAAAGAGACACGTGCTCCACTATGTTCATCGCAGCCTTATTTATAATAGCCAGAAACTGGAAAGAACCCAGATGCCCTTCAACAGAGGAATGGATACAGAAAATGTGGTACATCTACACAATGGAATATTACTCAGCTATCAAAAACAACGAGTTTATGAAATTCGTAGGCAAATGGTTGGAACTGGAAAATATCATCCTGAGTGAGCTAACCCAATCACAGAAAGACATACATGGTATGCACTCATTGATAAGTGGCTATTAGCCCAAATGCTTGAATTACCCTAGATCCCTAGAACAAATGAAACTCAAGACGGATGATCAAAATGTGAATGCTTCACTCCTTCTTTAAATGAGGAAAAAGAATACCCTTGGCAGGGAAGGGAGAGGCAAAGATTAAAACAGAGACTGAAGGAACACCCATTCAGAGCCTGCCCCACATGTGGCCCATACATATAGAGCCACCCAATTAGACAAGATGGATGAAGCAAAGAAGTGCAGACCGACAGGAGCCGGATGTAGATCGCTCCTGAGAGACACAGCCAGAATACAGCAAATATAGAGGCGAATGCCAGCAGCAAACCACTGAACTGAGAATAGGTCCCCTATTGAAGGAATCAGAGAAAGAACTGGAAGAGCTTGAAGGGGCTCGAGACCCCAAAAGTACAACAATGTCAAGCAACCAGAGCTTCCAGGGACTAAGCCACTACCTAAAGACTATATATGGACTGACCCTGGACTCTGACCCCATAGGTAGCAATGAATATCGTAGTAAGAGCACCAATGGAAGGGGAAGCCCTGGGTCCTGCTAAGACTGAACCCCCAGTGAACTAGACTTTGGTCGGAGGGCGGCAATGGGGGGAGGGTTGGGAGGGGAACACCCCTAAGGAAGGGGAGGGGGAGGGGGATGTTTGCCCGGAAACCGGGAAAGGGAATAACACTCGAAATGTATATAAGAAATACTCAAGTTAATAAAAAAAAAAAAAAAAAAAAGAATGTCCTGAGGGAGAACATGATGACAGGAACTTGTGGAAGGGGAGGGTTTTACCTCGTATTTCTTCTTTTTATTGTCTTCCACCATCCCCACACGCCATGGCTCTTTTCTTGATTTCTGGCTTCTAGAAATACTTCACCTTAAACGCAGAAGCACAAAAGTTGAAATACCAGGTGTGGATTTGCGAGAGGATGGACAGTATTTGTATTTCTGGGCTCATACTTCCAGTTACATCTATTTTTTTCTGCAGTTTTCATGATTCACTTTTTTAGTGCTGAACAGAATTCTATTGTGCAGATGTATTCTGTATTTTCATCATCCATTCATAATGTGGTAGGTACCA
Source organism: Rattus norvegicus (assembly GCF_021556685.1). Classification (NCBI taxonomy): domain Eukaryota; kingdom Metazoa; phylum Chordata; class Mammalia; order Rodentia; family Muridae; genus Rattus; species Rattus norvegicus. Next base: position 8,432,441 of record NC_141552.1, on the reverse strand, counting down.
CTTGTTACCACTTTCTAGCGATTGAAAATGGAGCAGCAATAAACGTGCCTGTCCAAGTATCCCAATAGTACGGATAGATTCCTTTGGGTGTATTTCCTGGAGGGTACAGCTGAGTCCTATGTTAGTTCTACTTTTTGCTTTCTGGGCACCCTCTGCACTGATCTCCACAGAGGCTGTAGCAGTTCACCCTCCCTCCAAGGGCAGCTAAGCATTTCTCTTATTCTTGTGAATGTTGTCACTTGTTTCCTTGATAGACATTCTGGCTTGGCTGAGAACAAAAACGCCAAGTAGTTTTAATATACATTGCCTTGATGACTAATGGCATTGAAAAACTTTGAAAAGTGGTTATTAGTCATTCTTGTCTTATCTTTTAGGGACTTTCTGTGCAGAGTCTGTGCTGGATAATTTTATTTCCACATGATGCACGCTTAAGTTATTAGAGATGACAGGGGGCAAGGACTGGGATATAGGCAAGCCTGTGGGGGCATTTCTTTATTAGTGATTGAAAGGGGGAGGGCCCAAAACATTGTGTGTGGCAACATTACTTGGCTGATGGTCCTGGTTTCTATAAGAAAGCAGGCTGATCGGTCCCCAGCTCCGAAAAAAAGAACCAAAAAAAAAAAAAGAAAAAAAGAAAGAAAGCAGGCTGAGCAAGTCATGAGGAACAAGCCAGTAAGTAGCACACCTTCGTGGTCTATGATTCAGCTCCTGCCTCTTGGTTTCTACCTGGTCTGACCTTCTGCCCTGTCCTTCCCTCAGTGGACTGTATCTTGGTATATATAAGTCAAATAACCTCTTTTCCCCTCAAACTGCTTTTGCTCATGGTGTTTCCCCACAGCAAGAGTAACCCTAACTAAAACAGAGTCATAATTTTTTATTAGATTGTTTACTTTCTTGATACTTAGGATTTTTTTGGGGGGGAGTGGGGTATATTCTAGATACCAATCTTTTATCAGATGTACATTTAGCAAAAAAAAACTCTTTACATTGTTATTTGAGTTTTAAGATGCTATGAAAAATATCTTTTTTTACCCACTTCAGCTTGAAAATGAGACTCAAATACTAAGGACCACAGCCAAAATGTTATGTATGATCAAGAAATAGATTCAAAAGTCAAACCTTAATAAACTTATCACTGGTTGATTTTTTTTGATCAACCTAATTTATGAATTGGCTATTTGCTTTATGGGTTTTTTTTTATCCCAGCTCACATACACAGGTTCCTTTCCAGTAGGTGTTTCAATCTGGAGATTCTGAAAAGGCTGATTATAACGTTCTTCCTCACAGGATTCTTCCTCACAGGATTCAAGATGGAGAAAGTACTAATTCTAGCAAAAACTCAGACTGATTTGAGAATACCTTAAAGAATTTTAATGGCAGGCAGAAATTACTAATTGGAAGGTATTTTCTAATTTAAGATCTTGTAGCCTATTTGTTGGTTGTATTTTTATTTTTGAAAGGGTTGGTTATTGCCACCTTCTTTTCTAGCATGTTGAGTGTTGACTTCAAAGTTGCTTGGCAGTGGGCTGAGGATGTAGAACTCACTGAGTAGGCCAGCTTCCTGGATTTGCTTTCCAGAACTACTCCACCCAGCACAAGTTGGTCTGTTCTAAAGCAATTTATTCTCCTTAAGCTTCATATGGTTTGTGGGTTGTCTCCTGGATATTCTGAAGGTTTGGGCTAATATCCACTTATCAGTGAGTACATACCGTCTCGGTTACCTCATTCAGGGTATTTTCTAGTTCCATCCATTTGCCTGTGAATTTCATGAAGTCATTTTATTAACAGCTGAGTAGTACTCCATTGTGTAAATGTACCACATTTTCTGTATCCATTCCTCTGTTGAGGGACATTGGGGCTGTTTCCAGCTTCTGACTATTATAAATAAGGCTGCTATGAACATAGTGGAGCATGTGTCCTTGTTATATGTTGGAGGACCATCTTTTGGGTGTATGTCCACTAGTGATGTAGCTGGGTCTTCAGGTAGAACTATTTCCAGTTTTCTGAGGAACTGCCAGATTATTTTTCCAAAATGGTTGTACCAGCTTGCAATCCCACCAGCAGTGGGATTTCTCCACATCCTCACCAGTATGTGCTGCCACTTGAGGTTTTCATCTTAGCTGTTCTGATTGGTGGGAGGTGGAATCTCAGGGTTGTTTCGATTTGCATTTCCCTGATGACTAAGGATGTTGAACATTTCTTTAGGTGCTTCTCAGCCATTTGAGATTCCTCATTTGACAATTCTTTGTTTAGGTCTATACCCCGTTTTTAATAGGATTATTTGGTTCTCTGGGGTCTAACTTCTTGAGTTACTTATATATTTTGGATATTAGCCCCTTTATCAGACATGGGGTTAATAAAGATCATTTCCAAATCTATAGATTGCTTTTTTTTAAATAAAGCAATTTATTTTCACAAATAACTTAGCTGTTGACTTGGCAAGTGAGAAGCTTTGAGACTTTTCAGGTTTTCAACCCTTTGAAGGCATCCCCCCCACACATGCTCTCTCTCTCTCTCTCTCTGTGTCTCTCTCTGTCTCTGTCTCTCTCTGTCACACACACACACATGCTCTCTCTCTGTCTCTCTCTCTCTCACACACATGGTCTCTCTGTCTCTGTCTCTGTCTCTGTCTCTCTCTCTCTCATACACACACACACACACACACACACACACACACACACACACACACACACACATCTTTCAAGGCAGGAATTGTGCTCATTCCTTCCACTCCCACCCTTACATACAGGCATAATTACTGCATGTTTGTGTCAATACTGGTTTTGCCTTGGGCTATGTGGACCACATTGCACATAACCAAATCTATTCTTCCTTTATTTACTCTTTCATGAGGTTTGCAATACTGAGATTAAACCCATAGTACTTATAAAATGTATCTAATTGCAGATAAGTACATTGTGTAGGGAGGTCTCTCTAAATCTTCCTTTTTACAACCTGCCTTTTGAAGACTTAAATACACAGTAGATAAAGGAACCATTCTGTCAAATTAACAAGAAGAAAATTTCATTCATGGCCAACAATATACACACAATATGCATTTGACTTCTCTTTGTGACTATCAAGTACATTTCCAATTTCTCTTTAAATCTTTGCTGGGAAATATGCCTGCTATCATAAGTTCATGTTATTTGAAAGACTTTTTTTTGTAGAGTAAAAATTTAAAGCCATGTAGATTGCCTTTGAGAAATGAGCATTTTTAAAAAATCATTTTAGATACATCTAGTCTACCAGAGGAGATAGTTTTCATGAGGCAGTTTTCAAACAAGACCCTATAATTATGAATGTATTGCTTCTGAGGGAAGACAGACAAAGGATCTTAGGTTACACTTTCACACAAATTCAAGACTTGTGCATTGTAGGAATGCTGTGCTTAGCTTGGGTGGCTGTGCTACCCCCAAAATCCCAGTGGCATCTTTGTCTAAATAGAAAAGGCAATGCTATGGCTTGAAATCAGCTCTTTAGAAGACTCTTGCTACTGCTTCCCTGACATTCTAAGATTTTCTGGTGGGTTGGTCTTAAACTCTGCTATTAGGTTAACACAGTAAAAATATATAAAAACATGCATGTTTTATAGCCATGATCAAATACTATTTGGTTACATGGATGATTGGTTCCAGGCCCTCCCACCCAAGAGATTCTTATTTGAGTATTTTTCAAGTCATTTATTGAAATAGTATAGTTCTGGCTTATAAGTTACATATAGCAGTATTCTTATATACTTTGAATCTGTAATTAATATACATATTTTTATAGTTTATAACTTAGAAAATAATCACAAAAGCAAAAATGGTGAAACATGTACAAGATGAATATATTTTCAAATATCATCACTTACAGTTGGTTGACTCTGCAGAGACAGGATCCACAGATACAAAGACTTGACAATGTGTAGTGTTTATATTTAGAGTCAAGTACTGAGGCTATCCAATACTGAATTTTATTATATCTATCTATCTATCTATCTATCTATCTATCTATCTATCTATCTATCTATCTATCTATCTATCATCTATCTATTTATATTTTTCTGTGTATGAGTGTTTTTCCTGCATCTATATAAGTATGTTGTTTGTGCCTGGTCACCCACATAGGCCAGAAGAGGTCTTCAAATCCCCTGCAACTAGAGTTATAGATGGTTGTGAAGCCTTATGTAGGTTACTGGGAATTAAACCATGTCCTCTTCCAAGAGGATTAAGTGCTCTTAACTTCTGGGTCATCTTTTTAGCTCATTTCTGATCTTTTAAAATGAGCATACCAACAACATCCACTCCATGAAACATTAGTGTTGATTCAACCAAAGGCTCTTTGTTTACATACAGTGCTGATAACTATTCATTATAGTGATTATCAGTTATTATTGGTATTATTTGCTATTTTATCATTTCAGCAGTGTTAATGGTACAGGATAAGCATAGGACAAGGTAGGAGTTTAGAAGACTTCTAAGAAATATGATTCCTATTACCTATACTCAAAAAGCTTCAGGAAGTAAGGTGATAACACACACAAAGAAAATTTTATTAACAAATGAATCCATTGGTTATATTCAAATGGGAAATTTGTAGTTGTGAATTGGATGAGATTATTTTCAGGTTGGCTTGAGAAGGATATAGGGTACAAGAGTTGCTGACTTGGGAATTGTTCTCTTGAAAATGACTTTGGAAGAATGAATGTAAGTTGGAAATTTCATGCAAGGAAACTTCTCCTTCCAGAGTAAACACCAGATATGAAGAAACTGGGAAGGAATCAAGTTTGGGTAGTGTATGAATTTGTCAGAAATTTCATAGCAAGAGATCATAGACAGAGGGACGACCAATGAAAAAACTTATTCATTCATATTTCTGGAGATTGAAAATAAAAATGCAAACTGCTATTAAAAAGGTGAGTTTTCCTTTGGTTTTGTTCTTCACTTCAAGTCACTAGTTTATTTCCTGAGGATCTGTTCATCAACATCACTTTCTCCTCATTTAAGTATTTCAGTTGTCTTGTTTCTGACCCACTCAACATCCTCGTTTTAACTGAATCACCTCTATGATCTTCTTTCCATATATGGTTAGTTTCTGAAACACTAGAGGCTAGAACTTGGAAAAAAGAATGAGTTTGGCAGGCAGATAGTCACCCAAAACATAGAAAGATTAGACATGCAATTTGGTAGCTATTGTCACCTATGAATGATAGCCCAAGACTCTAAAATTTAATTCATAGATATCTGAAAGAGACTAAGTGCTCTTGACAAAGAAAGGGCCAAAGCGATACTGTAAAGAGGTTAATCTTCTTTAATATAAAAATTGGTTTGGGAAAAAGTTAAAGAGAAGGTTGAGGTTTTAAATAAAATACTTGGTGTGAAATGAGATGACTTAATCTTGATAGAAAGTCTAGAGAACGTAAGGAGAATCAATCAGTTAAAAACAGTGGATACGAAAAGTGAAAATATTTAGGTTTTATATTCAGACTGAATCCTGTGTGAATTCAGAACACAATAAATTTGAACTTCTATCATTGGGATATAAAGATATCAGCTATCATCCAGTCAAGTTACCTAAACTGTGTATCTAGATGTTAGAAACTGGGTACACACACACATACACACACACACACACACACACGCACAAACACACGCATACACACACACACAAACACATGCATACACACACTGAAGATTATGGCCAATGAATTGTAGTCAATGACATAAATAATATCTAAGTTTTAATATTCAGCAGGACACATGAATCCCCTTGAATGTTATCATCTGCTTGTAAAGAACCAATAAACAATACAGTTTGATTAGAAGTCAGGTGCCCCATTTGAAGCAAATGGTTGAAGAAGACTTAATTCTCATGTGAAGAAAATTTTCTGCTTTAGAAAAAGTATCATAAAAGGAGAAATTCTGGGATTATAATATTGGGATTCTGTTCTAACATACCACTTGTAACAGGTCAGTGAAATCCTCAGTGGTTGGGAATTCCCTCCCCTTTCATTCCTTTAAGAAACTTCAAGTGCTTTGCTCCTTTTTCTTTGTTGGTTGTTTCAAAGGACAAGAAAATGGCAGTAAAGTCTACTCACACTAACCCTCCTACAAACACACAGTTTCAGAGTTACAAAATGGTAAATGAGTGTTTTAGACTATTAAACACATTTAATAAGCATAACATACATGGAACCAAGAATGTAGAATCTTGTCTCAATTCTGCTGCAATATATAGCAGAAATATGTTGAAAACTGCAAGAGTAAAAATGTAAGTCACATAGAGAGAAAAAAAAATTTTAAGACACAAGCAGAATAAAATGATATCCAGCAAACTAAAACTAAAGAAAATATATGAAGCATTATTTGAGACTGAAGAACAGAATGAGAGCGGAGACTGGAAAGACAATGAAGTCATAATTATTAAACACAAACACCACTGAGAAAACAAATAAGAAAAAGAAACAAGAAACAGAATGATCACAACTAACACACAGCAATGACTTTAAATATCAATGACATCATTTCTCTAGTAAAAAAATAAGAAGCTGATTACGTGTATCAAAAATCAAAATTCACCTACCTATTGTCTACAAGAAATGCAGTTTTTTTTTTTAAAAAAAAGATAGACACTGCCTTAGAGTAAAGGGATAGACAAAAGTACTTCAATCAGAAGGGATTGTGAATACTTCCCTATCCTAATATCTGAGAAAAATAGATATCAAACTAAATCTAATTAGAAGAGATCATGAGGGACACTTCATTCAAATCATAGAGCAGTTAATCCAAGAGCAAGAAAGCATTAGTATCCTAAGTATATATGCAGCATGCGTAGGGGTGCCACATTTAGATATAAAACAAATACAAGCCTATAACCAGATTTAAAGATACAGATTAACATCAATCCATTTATAGAACGTGTTTTCAGTACTGCACTTTATCCAATACGGGAGTCATGTGGACAAAACATAAGCAGATAAACATTAGAATTAAGTGATTCCGTACATTATATGAACTTAATAGAGGTCTACAGAATATTCCACACAAACAGCAAAAAAACATATGTTCTACTCAGTGACACATGGAGAAAGCATTTATAAAATAGACCACATCTTGGGATGAAAAAATAAAACTCAAACCTTTACAAGTTCAAAAGGATTGAAATCAACCCTTATGTCACATCTTATCACATGAAACGAAACAAAATTGATGGCATAAATTTCTATTCTATACATGAACTTGTGGATATTAAGCTCATTATTGAATATTGAAGTTCCTGAAAGAAATAGATAAATTTCTGGGTTGAGCCACACCACTCAAATTAAACAGTAGCAGCAAAAAGTCAACAAACTAAATAGAACCATAAAAATGAAGAGATTAAAAAGAGAAATAAAAGCAGTCCATCGAGGAAAAGTCCAGGTCCAGATGGAGTCACAGAAGAATTCTACCAGACGTTCAAAGATCTGTATTCAGTCCTTCCAAAAAATATTCTCAAACTATTCCAAAAATATATAGGAAAAAAAGTGCAGTCTCAAACTGCTGTGGAGCTGGAGTAACTCTCAGAGAAAAAAATCGTTCAAGAAAATAAAGTACTTAGAAACAGAATTCAAATATATATATATATATTCAAATATATATATTCAAATATATATATGTACCAAAAGAGATATATATCATAACCAAGTTGTCTATTTATCCTTGAAATTCAGGGATGGTTCAAAACACACAAGTCAATTAAAAAATATATAGACCTAGAGACAAGAAAAAATATAATCACCTCTAAAGATGTAGAAAAAAGGTCTTCAACAAAAATCCGACAAGTCTTTTTGAGAAAGGTTTTAGAGAATATAGGACTTGAGGGGACACGCCTCAACACAACAAACTAAAAGACAATAAAAAAGAACTCCATTTGCCTAATAATTCAGGCCGACAATTGAAAGGTTCATAAACAAAATAACTTCCACACAACTATAAAGAAAGAGTCAACCAGATAATAGAGAAGCCCACGAAATGGTGGAGAATCTTTTGCCACTTGACTAAGGATTGTTATCCAGAATAAAAGAACATAACATAACAACTGCACTGTAAGAAAAAAGATAAAAAAGAGTCAAAACAAATGAACAAACATACCAACCCACCAAATGATTCACTTTAAAAATGGGCCTAGAACCTGAAGTGAAAATTTGAAGAAGGAGGAGGAGGAGGAGGAAGAGGGAGAAGAAGGGAAGAAAGAAAGAACAATAAAGGCTACGAAATATCTCAAAAAATGCTCAGAATCTCTAGCAATGAGGGAAAAGCAAACACAACTTTGAGATTTCATTTTACCCCAGTCAGAGTGGTGATGATCAAGACAATATCTGACAACAAATTCTGGAAGAGATGTGGGGGAAAGGGCAGCCGTAGAATTATAAACTGGCACAGTCACTATGGGAACCACTGTGGAGAATTCCTAAAACAAAACGAAGCAGAACAAAATACAAAACAGAGAGCAAACTCCAAAACTGACCTACCACATGACTCAGATATACCACTCTTGGGCATATACCCAAAGGACTTGGGCATCCTACTCCACAGGTACTGAGCCATGTTCACTGCTGCCCTCTTCCCAATAGCAAGGGAATAGGAGCATCCTAATGTTTTTCAGCCAATGAGTGGATAGTGAGAATTCGGTTCATATGCACTACAAAATCTTATTCGTCTGTAAAGAAAAAGGAAACCATGAATTTGCAGATGAAGTGGCAGAAGTAGTGAAAATAGTGTTGAGTAGGTAACCAGTACCCAGAAAGATGAACATTGTCTGTTTTCTCTCATTAAAGGTTCTCCGATCTAAATCTTCAGATGTAATGTTGCAGATATTGGAACTGCAGAAACCAGCAGAGAGAGACAGGCCCATCACCAGGAAAGGAGGGTTGGGAAATCAATAGAGAAGAGATTATCAGGATACAAAGAATCAGGATCAGGGGAATGGAAATGAGGTCGCTGTAGGGAGAGAAAGAGGTAAAAACAGAAGAAGGTGGAAGGAGGGTAAGATTCAGTGGCAAGTGACTTTCTTACCTATAGAGCTATGATAGCTGCTACGCTTTATAGCGTTGCGGACAAAAGGATGGGCGTTCGTGAATTTGTACCTTCCTGAGCCTTATATGTTTCCTAGCTTACTAAGAGTTATATGAATCGCCTTCCTCTCTCTCCAGGAGAGAAAATTTCACTTCAGAAGAAATAGTTACACCACTGTGGAGAAAGACAAGAAGAGAAAATAGTCAAGGCATGGTAATGTAAATGTTAGGCCTTCAAATTCAAGTCCAATTAGAGACACTCATTACTTACACCTTTTGAAACGTGGGCCACCAAAGCTCAGAGGAGATTTGCCAGCCCATCGAAAAACAAAGACTTTTTATCTGAGTGTGTACCCGATTGAACTAAATGCTTTCTCACATATTAATAACAAACTCCCAGAGCAACCGAGTTCATTAGCTATTATAATTACCTCTTTCTCCAGAGATGGCATCCAAGTGTAAGAGGGGCTAAGTGCACAGGGTTCTGTTCGGGGTGCCGAGTTCTCAAAGATCTGCCTGCAGCTTCTCTAAGGTTGAGAACTATTTCTGTTTCTTTCCAATATTCACCAAAGCATTAGAGTGGTGAAGACTCCTTGGCTACCAGGAGATGTAGTTCCCATGCAGACTTTCTCCTCTGTTGGCAGTAGTAGTTTACTGATGCCAGAATTTCTTTCCAGCTTCAACTGAGTTTCTTCCAAGCATTGAATTCCAAGCCAATGCACAGGGCTGAAAGACGTGATATAATGGTGCCTGCAGGCAAGGAATCTGGTCTGTGGGACATATTGTTATTTACAGAATGGCTATGAAACTTGGCTAGGGACATAGCCTTCTACATCGGAGCCAAACTAAGCATCTTTGGTTAATCTGCGTGTGTTCTTGGAGGAAAAGAAATCATTTCTGATATGCAAAGGCACTATTAATTGTTAACTGTATGTCAACTGCTTTTCAATCACATTTCTAGACCTGGGAAGTCTCTTTTTCTTTTTGCAAATGGTCTAATAGATGTGAGGTTTTTCTATCATTATATTTTGAACCTTAGGGGACCAAGCTAACTCCTGAAGATTTCCAATTTGCTCTTTGCAAAGATAGCTTATTGATTGAGACATATACCCAGGGAAAGTGACACTGACATGAGTCTTCCGAAACTGTGATTCTCATTTTTGCTTTACACAAGGAAGTAAAATACACATCTCTGCTACTTCTTAGTTTACAGTATACTCTGGGTGTATCCAGGAGCATGGCCCAAACTAGCTGTACCTTCCTATTCACACATGTACAAAGGATGTAACATGTGGCCATTGTGTAAAAATCGGTTTGAACCGGAGTCCTGACACGAACCATCTGTGTGGCAATGAAAATTAACATTCTCAACACTGTTTGCCTCTCCTTTACAATATGGACTATAATTTATCCCTTAAAATGTTCTTCTGGAGATTAAACAGAATGACACATGTAAAGTGTACTGGCACAATAATTCGCATCCAATGGTTTATTTATGTCCCGTATATCACATTTTCCATTCTCCATGATATCAGGCTCCTGGTACGAGGTCCCTATTTTTATGTTTTATGATTTGGCAAGCAAGAGTCTACTCATACGGACAGTACAAAGAAATATTGCCATTGGGCCTGTCCAAGATGTATGGATCCCAATGCTATTAGACATTTGGTGAACAAATATCAAGCCAAATATCGTGGGTTTGGACAGCAGGCTCAGCACTAATGGATAAGCAGAGCTTGGCCTCTCTCAGTGAGAACAAGTGGTTCACAAGTTACTAGCCCTTCACTGCATGTTCTACAACTGTGAGTGGTATAGAACTAGAGAGAGACGGCTAACAGAATGAAGCCCTCTTTCCAGACCTATTCCAGACTTAAGAGAAAAAAATGAAATTACATTCATCTGAAGCATAGGTAATCTTTCCAACAGAAATTCATTCCTAAGAATAAACTAATAATGACCGAGTTTTATCATAAGTATATTCTATGGCAGTAATTATACCGCCTTTAAGTTTTGTTATAAAATTAACTGATTGCAGTCTTTTTTAAAATAAAGAAACCAAGATGTAGGCAATTTAAATATTTTGTCATAAAAACAAGTAATTGTAAATAACACATTTGGCATTTGAATACGGAATCAGAGTCTCTTTGTAGCTGAAAGTAGTAATAATCACAATCATAATAAAAAGTGATGTTACAGGAGTTGACGTAACAGACCATCTCCAAAAACATTGGATTATTTTGTGGAGTTTGTTTTCGGTTTTACTCTCAGGATAACTCTAGCCGCAGCAAAGTTGGTTTAGAATGGATATTCGTCTCGGCTTTGAGGACTCATGATCTGTTTTGTTGTTTTATACTACAGAAAATTCCCAGTAGGTCACATACGGTGGGAAAAGATGAGTATTGCTTAAAAGCATTAGAGAGCCTCGTGGCTGTCCCACGGAATCCTTTTCCTCCTAGGCGGAAACCAAAATGCTTTGGGGGTGGGGGTTATCTAACCATGCTTTTGTGATTAATCTGATATTCCGGATACTCAGGAATGTGTTGCTTTAAAAGTCAAAGGACACGTTTCTGATTTTGTTAGTCTTTCATTTTTCCAGACAACACATAGCATTTCAGCTTTCAACCTCCCTACCTTCCGAGCTCATGTACCTCAGTAGTAAAGCTCCACTGAGACTGGTAAAGCTTTTGGTTAGGCAAAGAGCTTCTGAGCTTTAAGTAATTTTTGTTGGGGAAATCACCTATGGTCATGGTAAAGAAGAAGTAAACCGACTACTTAGAATTGTGGGAACGGGAAACTCTAATATCTTTTGCATTGTCATAAATATAAAGGTTTATTATATTTGTGAAATATATACTACACATATATTACTTGTAAAGTATATTCCACAAGACACTTATAGACATATTACTTTTACAAAGATACAAAAAAATTTCAGATACTGTTGTACTTAAGTCTGTGCATGGTGCATATGCACACACACGGCGGGGGAGGAGAGGAGAGGAGAGAGAGGCAGAGGGAGAGGCAGAGGGAGAGGGAGAGGGAGAGGGAGAGGGAGAGGGAGAGGCAGAGGCAGAGGCAGAGGGAGAGGAGAGGAGAGGAGAGAGAGGCAGAGGGAGAGGCAGAGGGAGAGGCAGAGGGAGAGGCAGAGGGAGAGGCAGAGGGAGAGGCAGAGGGAGAGGAGAGGAGAGGAGAGAGAGGCAGAGGGAGAGGCAGAGGGAGAGGGAGAGGGAGAGGCAGAGGCAGAGGGAGAGGCAGAGGGAGAGGCAGAGGGAGAGGGAGAGGCAGAGGGAGAGGAGAGGAGAGGAGAGAGGAGAGAGAGGGGTATCTCAGAGGAGGATTATAGAAAGAACACAGCAGAGGGTCTGAATATCCTAATTGCTGCCTCAGGACCTAATGACTACCTCATAAATTATTAGAATAAAATGTGTTATTTTTAAATATGGAAGCAAAGGGAGTAAATAAATATCCACGTGTAATAATAGCTAATTTAGTCTCTCAGTCTGAAAGGATATCATACTGAATAACACTCCGAATTTCGGAAAGTAATAAAGAACAACAGAAAAAAAAAACCAAAGGAAATAGACTTTTCCTTTGGTTTTGAAAATTTGTGTGTGACTTAAGATACCAGCTGCTGGATTTTTGTTGGAGGTCGTCATCTGGGAAGTAGAGAATAAAAGGTGGAGAAAAATCGACACTTGTATCCAGGTTTTTATCATTTCATGTGAAATGGAATATCTTATACATTTAACAAATATACCTCAAACTTTGTTTAAATCAGCACAATTCTAGTTTATGGACACTAAGGGGTTAACGATGTATATGACAACCGTTGGAGCACATATTCAATATGTAGCAGGATTAAAATCCAAGATGTAAAATAGAATCCTATAAACAACAAATGATATGAAAAGGTAGGGAAAGGAGAGAGGAATAGCAACCATGACCGAAACAGAAGAGCAAGAAACTAAACCAATGAGTGTAGGCTCGACTCCAGCCATCTTGATTACTATAAGAAATACCAGGAATACGGCGTTTCAACAAAAAGTAGTCATTTTATTTGTCCATGAAAAGAATCAAGTGTTGTCTACAAAATAAATAGCTTGGGTAAGTTCCAAACTAAGAGCTATAAAACGTATGTTATATATGGAGCTTAAGAAAACTGCGGTTGTTGTTATCAGGTAATATTGATCTAAAGACAAAAAAAAAATCACCAGTAATGATTTTTTTAAAGTTTAGAAGGTAAATTCACAAAAAAATTAAAAAAATCGCTATAAATGTCTATATGCGCCCAATAGCAGAGCTTCATAATACAGAAAGCAAGAACGGAAAAGGTTGAGAGAAATGATTTTGATTTTTATTGCCTGTAAGTCAAATAATTTAACAGTAAGTATGCACTTGTATGAAATTTTATAATAGAACGAATTACTGGTAGTAAGATCTTTGTACAGTCATTGCTTCTTGAGATAGGGACGGTGATCAGCTTTGAAGGTGTGTGAAAGAACCTCATGGGTTGATGGTAATTCATTACACTGACAGAAGTGTCACACACATCTAAGTAGTTGGCACCATTAAATGTGTGAGATTTTGCATACAGTTATAGGTATGTAAACAGATGTTGCACCTGAATCAATGATATACATAGGAAGAAGTATGTTGGCATTTATAATTTATTTTATAGCTAATTGATTTTGCTTTCTTTTTGAGACAGGATTTCTCTGTGTGGCCCTAGATATCCTGGAACTCATTTAAAAACCAGACTGACCTCAAACTGGATTCCCCTGCCTCAGCTTCTTACCTACTGGGATTAAAGTATATGTCACCACTGCATGGCTTTATAGCTAAATTGTTTTGTTTTTTTAATACTCAGGTTTCATTCACTAACAATTTACAAAAGTATACATTCAATCTTGGTGCAGTGTCAGATTAATTCACTGTCATAAAAACTTAGACAAAATTTATAGAATTGGTAAACTTTAGGGGTGCTGGTTGGGATCAGCTTTCCTGATAGCGTTTTTTTGAGTGTTGAACTTCTGTTTCAAAATCCACGACGACAAGCTAGAGAAATGGTCCAATTAAAATGACAACCTTTTAATGAAGAATGTCTCTACCCTTCACTGATGACTTGGCCTGGAGCTGTGCAGATGCTTTGGGGACTTTATCCCCTCATTTCCTGCCCCGAGTCCTGAGGGAAAAGGAGAACGCTCAGAGAGGGAGGTCCTGTGGGAGGGCACACAGCTGGCTTTCCATGATTCGAACCTTAAGTCCAGATTTCTTTTTTTCTTTCTACTATCAACTATATCTACTATACTTTCTACTATCCTTTGAGACCCGGAAGGGTTATTTCCCACGTTGTGCGGTGCTCAGGCTTGGCTCGGTGACTTACTGGGTCTGAGTCGGCGTCTGTACATGAGGACTGAATGAGGAGTTCCCGTCTAGCTCCTCACCTTCATTACGGTGGCTCCACGGAAAGAAAGGGCGAGCAGAGAGCCACTGACCTGCACGGCGGAGGCTCCAGGTTTCAGTGTGTAGAGGATGACTTGTGAATCGCTGGCTGGTGCAGACAGTCCCGGTGATCCTGAGACTGCAGAGGACACTCTCTGGGCTTGTACATCCTAGAGTCTTATCTCTAACTCAGCGAGTACTGTGTCTCTGTCAAAGCCGGGCCAGTATACAGTTAGAGATGTCTGCTTACTTTGCCCAAAGCTTGCTTTTATTCTGATTTGCTCTTAATTTTATTTTATACATCGGAGCCATTGATATTTGTTCTCAAAAATCTAACCCATAAAGAAAGCTACAGTCAGGAAAAAGTCGGATTTTTAAAGATGTGTTTCATTTTCTTAACTCTCAACTTCCATTTCTGTATGTATATGGCATACATTCCATTGTTTTGTAGCTTATGCATTTCGTTTGAAAATTATAATTAGATATATTGTATGTTTTCAGTACCTTAAAGATTTATTTTTATTTGTGCGTATGCGCACGCACGCACAGTACATGTGCTTGAAGAGGCTAAAAGAGGGAGTTGAATGCCCCAGAGCTTGAATTAGAGGCAGTGCGAGCCACTTACATAAATGGTGGAGTTCAATCTCGAGTGTTCTGAAGCAACATCAAGTATTCGTAACCACTGAGCAATCTGCCAGCCCAGAAATATTATTATGTACTAGAAAGGACTGTTTTATCTGTAGTTTACTAACTGTATTTATTTTAAATTTATTTTAAAGATAGTAAATCTACCTATCTTTTCCTTCATGGATGTGGAGTTTTTGTGTTGTTTGAAAGATGTTCCGGGTCACATTTTTTTTCAAAGCTGTTGTACTTTCTCCCTGGGCTGTTCCAGATGATCCTCCGTGCACACTTACCTTGCACACTTGCCTTGCACACTCACTCCCCAGCTTGTGCTGCTATTTAGAAGGCTAGACAGCCTTTAGGAAGTAGAGGCTGGCTCTGGAAAATAGGTCCCCAAGGGGCATCCCTTTGAAGCTTGTACCTGCTGCTGATTCTGCCTTGTTTTCTCTGCTTCCTGGTGCTGTGAGAAGTCTCTGCCATAAACTCTCACCATATTTTTCCCACCACAGTGGACTGAATTCTCCTTGAAATCGTGTGCCAAAAACAAATCCTTCTTCTTTTAAGTGGATGTGTTCCCATATTTTGCCACAGAGATGAGGGGGTTAACTAGTGTGTGAATGCCACGTTTTTCTTCTAAAAATATCCCTAATAGCACTTTGTGTTTAAGAGATAGAGATTAATTCTAGTTGCTTTCTAATATCTGCCCACGTCCTACTGGCTTCAAGTGTCTGCCCATGTTATACCGCTTTCAAATATCTGCCATCTCTTAACTGCTTTCTAATATCTGCCCATGTCCTACTGGTTTCAAGTACCCACCTATTCCCTGTTGCTTTCAAATATCTACCCATATGCTATTACTTTCTACTATCTGTCTAATATTCTGCTTTTAAAAATCTGTCCATCTCCTACTGCTTTCAAATATCTGCCCATGTTCTAGTGCTTTAAGTTACTCCATTTTAAGAACTCATTTGCCAATAATTACTTTCAGAGCTTGTATTGTGTGTCACAAGCTTTGTTTAAACCTGTCTGTGTTTTCTCCTGCTTTGACCCTTGGGAAAACAGGCTCTTCTCCACTTCGTCTCTTTAACACGTTCTTTCTGGCTGTCACTAGTTGTCTGGTATTGTGCATCTCTCTGAAGAGCTGGGTGCTTAAATTTCCTCCACAACCCGTCCCTGGCTTTTCTTAGTAGGATCTCGCTGAACTTAAAGTTTGCAGTGGTATGCATTCTAAGGGCAGTTTTAAAAAGATATTTATAGTTGGTTGTTACCATAAATAAGGTTATAAAAAGCAGACTTCAGAGAACTGATCATTCCCCAGGATATAGTTCTATATTAGCTTATCCACAAAATACTTACTTATGGGGTTGGGGATTTAGCTTAGTGGTAGAGTGCTTGCCTAGGAAGTGCAAGGCCCTGGGTTCGGTCCCCAGCTCCGAAAAAAAAAGAACCAAAAAAAAATACTTACTTATTTTTGCTTTTGTTTCTCATTGCCTGTGATGCAAACTCAAGTAGTCACTAAGAAGGCCTTCTCACAGATTTTTAAACATTTTCTGATAGAAATCGTAGATCTAACTCTCACATTTAAGTCTTCGGTAATTTTGATTATATGTTTTTTTATTTCTCATTGGTTATTTTGTTTATTTACATTTCATATCTTATTCCTATTTCCATTCCACAAACCCTCTATCCCACCCCCTTCCCCCTGCTTCTATGAGGGTGCTCCCCCACCCACCCACCCACTCAATCCTCACTGGCCTAGCATTTTCCTACACTGGGGCACCCAGCCTTCACAAGGCTAAGGGCCTCCCCTCCCATTGATGCCAGATAAGTCAATCCTTAGCTACATAAGCAGCTGGAGCCATGGGTCCCCTTAATGTGTATTCTTTGGTTGGTGGTTTAGTCCTTGGGAGCTCTGTAGGGTCTGGTTGGTTGATATTGTTGTTGTTGTTCTTCTTTCTTTCTTTCTTTCTTTCTTTCTTTTTTTTTTTCTTGCTTAATGTAGTGTGGTTTAATCATGAGAATGACTTTTTACTTGTTGAGGGTGAATGCCAGTCCTGAACTTGGCAGGAGAAAGGTTTCCCAATATCCTACATTTTCTTTTTTTTTTTTTTAATATTTGTCCTTCGACATCTTTATTAATTAATTTCTTTTTTTCTTTTTTTCCATCTTTATTAACTTGAGTATTTCTTATTTAAAATTCGATTGTTATTCCCCTTCCCGGTTTCCGGGCCAACATCTCCCTAACCCCTCCCCCTCCCCTTCTATCTGGGTGTTCCCCTCCCCATCCTTCCCCCATTACCGCCCTCCCCCCAACAATCATGTTCACTGGGGGTTCAGTCATAGCAGGACCCAGGGGCTTCCCCATACACTGGTGATCTTACTAGGATACTCAATGCTACCTATGAGGTCAGAGTCCAGGGTCAGTCCATGTATAGTCTTTAGGTAGTGGCTTAGTCCCTGGAAGCTCTGGTTGCTTGGCATTGTTGTACATATGGGGTCTCGAGCCCCTTCAAGCTCTTCCAGTCCTTCCTCTGATTCCTTCAACGGGGGTCCCGTTCTCAGTACTGTGGTTTGCTGCTGGCATTCGCCTATGTATTTGCTGTATTCTGGCTGTGTCTCTCGGGAGCTATCTACATCCGGTTCCTGTCGGCCTGCACTTCATTGTTGTTCTTCTTATGGGGGTTCTAAACCCATTCAGCTCATTCAATCCTTCCCCTAACTCTTCCATTGGAGACCCAGTGCTCAGTCAGAGGGTTGGCTGCAAGCCTCCACATCTGTATTGGTCAGAGACAGTTATACCAGGCTTCTGTCAGCAAACCCTTCTGTGTAGCAGCAATACTATCTGGGTTTGGTGTCTGCCTATGGGATGCATCCCTAAGTGGGGCAGTCTCTGGATGGCCTTTCTTTCAGTCTCTGCTCCATTCTTTGTCCCTGAATTTCTTTTTAGACTGGAGCAATTCTAGGTTAAAATTTTTTGAGGTGGGTGGGTGGCCCCATCCCTCCACCAGGGACCGTGCATAACATCTGGATGTGGTCTCTGTAGATTCTCTCCCTCTTTGTGAGCTTTTTCAGCTAAGGCCATCCCCGTTGGGTCCTGGGATTAAATTTTTTTTTCTTTTTATGTTTTGCACCTAGCTTTCCAGTTCCTGTGCACTATATTTGAAGATATTATATCCTCTTCTGGATACATACTCTTGGCATCTTTGATAATCAATTCACTGTAAATGCATAAGGTTCTTTGGGAGTAATGTGTTTTATTGGTCCATATGTCTGCTTTAATGCTGGCACCATGTTATTTTGTACATTGTAGTTGTGTAATTCATTTTTAAAGCATGTTGCCTTCAACCCTATTTATTCAGTGTGCTCAAATGTGGTTTTGCTCTTCAGAATGTCTTGCACTTTCCACGTCTATATTAGGAGTGTTTTCCTTACTTGTGTGGGAAAGAGTCAATGGAATTTTCTTAGAAGTTGCATTAACACTTAAGTCACTTCTGGTCATCTGAAGTTGTTTTGAGTGAATATGGGTTGGTTGTCCCTTCACTTCTGTTTGCATATATTTCATTTGTGTTTTATAGTTTGTAAGTCCTTCATGCTTATTGACACATCTATTTCTAAACATTTATGATATTATTATAAGCGAAATTGTTTTCCTAATATCATTTTTAGATTTATCTTTCTTAAAATGTCTAGAAATGTTTCCGGTTTGGGTATGTTGGTTTTATCTGCTGCAACTTTTAAAAATTATTCATTTTTTAAGCACTTTTTCAGGGTTTCTGGCCTATAAAAATCACACCATCTGCATCCGATGCTAATTTTAATTCTGACCTTCTGATTCGTAAGATGATCTATTTATTTCCTTTCTTTTCTTAGCCAGTCAAATAATGGGCTTCATCATGACATTACTCCATCCATACACAACAATTGTAATTTTGCTTGTTTTAACCTCTGTCCTTTTCCTTTGTTCTTCTTTCTCTGACACAAATCTTCTTGCACATAAAGAGTTCCCTTCTGCCGCATGTCATATCTAGGGGTCTGTGTGTCTTCATGACTTTACATTTTTATATCTATATTCTATATGTAAGAGAAAAAAATGTCTGTCTTACTTCCATTATCAGTTTTTTCAATGTACCCCTCCTCTCTCTTCTCCTTTCCTTCTAGTCATTCCCTACACTTCCTACTCTTTCTGTTGTTGTTGTTGTTACTGTGATTAACTAGATAAGATAGATGAAGCAAAGAAGTGCAGGCCTACAGGAGCCGGATGTAGATCGCTCCTGAGAGACACACCCAGAATACAGCAAATACAGAGGCGAATGCCAGCAGCAAACCACTGATCTGAGAACGGGACCCCCGTTGAAGGAATCAGAAAAAGGACTGGAAGAGCTTGAAGGGGCTTGAGACCCCATATGAACAACAATGCCAAGCAACCAGAGCTTCCAGGGACTAAGCCACTACCTAAAGACTATACATGAACTGACCCTGGACTCTGACCTCATAGGTAGCAATGAATATCCTAGTAAGAGCACCAGTGGAAGGGGAAGCCCTGGGTCCTGCTAAGACTGAACCCCCAGTGAACTAGACTGTTAGGGGGAGGGCGACAATGGGGGGAGGAGGGGGGGGTACACCCATATAGAAGGAGAGGAGGAGAGGTCAGGGGAAAGGGAATAACAATTGAAATGTAAATAAGAAATACCCAAGTTAATAAAGATGGAGAAAAAAAAACCCCGAAATACCTAATTTAATAAAGATGGAAAAAATTTAAAAAAAAAAAGAATCCCCTTCTACTCTCATGTAAATTCTTTTCTTGACTGATTATTCTGGTTAGGGTTAGATTATTTTTTTTCCATCACTGAAATATCAGCCGGGAGCTTTCTTTATTTAAACCTTATTAAATTAAATTCCCTTTAAACTAGATTCATTGTGAGTTCTTTTTTAATTATCAGAGGTGTTGAATTTTGTTAAGTGCTATTTTTGCATCTATTAAGATCATAAGATTTTTCTATCCTTTATTTTCTTATCGTGTTATTTCACATGGATGCTTTTTATTAAATGATAACGTTTACTCCCTTAAAGTATATAGCAACTTAATGTATTTATGAATTTCTTTGATAATATTTTGTTGGGTGCTCAGCATTTGAATTTATCACAGACACCAGCTTTTTAACTTTCTCCTTGTGGGAGCTTTGGCTTTGATGATGTTGCCCTGTGCACAGTTTCCTCAAGTATTTGGAGTTGAACTCAGGACCTCATGAATACTGGGCAAGTTCTCTGCCCTGACTGCTATCCTCATCCCTAATTTTAACTTCATAAAACAACTTTGGTAATGTTTCCAATTCTTTCTTTCTTTTATTCTTTCTTTCCTTCTTTCCTTCTCTCTCTGTCTCTGTCTCTCTCTGTCTGTCTCTGTCTCTGTGTCTCTGTCTGTCTCTGTCTCTGTGTCTCTGTCTCTGTCTCTGTCTCTGTGTCTCTGTCTCTGTCTCTCTGTCTCTGTCTCTCTCTCTCTGCAAGAGCTTGAAAGATGTGTACAATTCTTCCATGACTGTTAGACTTCACCTGGGGTAGGTTTTCTTTGCTGTGACTACTGTCTTGATCTCTTCATAACTCACTGGTCTTCTCAGGCTTCCTAATTTTCACTGACTTGGTGTGATATTGTTTTAAGACTTTGATTGCTGGTGATCATTTCCATCTTTTTGCTACCTGATGTCTTAGTTAGTATTTTTCCAGTTCTTCGGATTGTAAACTCTATTTGAGATTTTTTTTCTTTTCTCTGGCCTTCAGGATGAACATCTTTGGTCTTTTTCCCTTGGGCCTTTTTATTTCTACATTTTTAAAAGCACAGCTTCATTACAAATGTAATTTTTTAACTGGAAATACTACCATTGTTTTTATTTTATGTGTGTGAGTGTTTTTCCTGCATCTATGAGTACCACAAGTATGGAATGTCTGTGGGTACAGAAAAGGGCACTGAATTACATGGGACTGGGGTTACAGGTGCTAGTGAGCTCCCCCGTGAATGCTGGGAATCGACGTGGGTTCTTTGAAGATCAGCCAGTGCTTTTTTTTTGTAACAGCTGAGCCATTGCTCCAGCCCTAGATTGAGCACTACTTCTGTTTTATATTTCTTTTATTACCCTGGCTATTCCACACCACTCCCTCCAGCCCATAACATTTCTGCTGAGCAAGCTGCTTGGTTTCCTCTTGTGTATCAAGCTCATTTTTCTAATGCAGTTTTCACGTTTTTTTTTTCTTTTGCACTTTATCCTTTGATTCCGCATCTCACTGAGGGTTCTTTGGTGTCTATAGTGTTGCAGTCCTCGAGGCTTCATGAATCCATGTATTTATTTCATTCCCCATATATGGAAGCTATTCAGGTATCTTTTTTTTTTTCAATACAAATTTTCCACCTTCTCTTTGATTTTTTCCCCATTTTTTGGTGGAGTTTTCTGCTGAACACTTCGAGTGGATTTCTGTTTGTTAAGCTAGTAGAAGTGTTGTATGAGTGAAATGAATTTTCTTTTCTTATTCATTCCAATG
Organism: Rattus norvegicus; assembly: GCF_021556685.1. NCBI lineage: Eukaryota > Metazoa > Chordata > Mammalia > Rodentia > Muridae > Rattus > Rattus norvegicus. The sequence goes on along the minus strand of NC_141552.1, from coordinate 8,410,807 downwards.
TTTTTGCTCTTGGCTTTTCGTTTGCTTGGAGTATCACCACTTCTTACCTGGATTTAGGAATTCTTAATGTTATTTTGGTTCCTTAATATCATTGCTAAGTTGGTGTTTCTGTGGGGTAGAAGGGACTAGATCTTCTTTTCCATAATGTCATTGACAACTTGTTTTTTTTTTTTTTTTTTTTTTTTAGAATTGGGTGATAGCTGCATCCTAGAACCTTAGATAGAAATCATGTGCATAATATCCAGGTAGAAAAATAGCATATAAAATTAAAATTAAAGAACATCTTCCAAGTTACAGTTCTCCAAACTTAAAGTAGTGATTGCAACAATGACTAGAAGTTTCTTAAACTATTTCACTTATTTTGAAATCACTCTGTAAGAAAAATTAAATAACCTGTGCATACACTTATTTAAAAATCATAATGCCCATATTGATGACACTACAGTGGCAAAAGGGTAGATTCTTATAAATTGTATTGTTCTTACACCTAGAAACCAAATGCCTTTATGATTATCACAGGAGATGCACTTCTCTGGTATGAATATTTTAAATGTGATCTTACTTTTATGGAGAAAAATTTTAGGCATAGCCACAAATTATAGTTATGTAATTATTTCCTGGTGTGATGGATTCTTGTTAGGTCCTCTAAACTCATTTGTAACAGTGATTTGAGACATATATTCCTGGAATTTTTTCATGATAAAAATATTTTTAAAAATGCTGAACTCATTCATTATTTGCTGAACATTTAAGCGTTGGGAAATTTTGTCAGATACTTAACGTGCCATTGAACATGAACCAAACAGACAAAATATGGGCAATTTCCACCCAGTGAAATTGAAAATAAAAGAGACAAGCATTTTCAGATGCCCTATTGTCAATCTGTGTTAACTTCCCATCAAATTCGGAGGGGAACAAAAATGCCCTTTAGTACTCTCCTTGACAGAGAGGCATCAGCGTCTGACTTATGGGAAAGAGTAAGTGCTTCTGAATGCTGCGAGAGCTGGCGCTGACTTTGAAGAGTTACAAGTCCATATGAAATGTGTTCTATAAGTGGCCTTTACAACCCCAGACTTCACAACATCTCATTAGCCTTGGCTTTCAAGTGTCCTTAATTGATAGAATGAACTTTCTTTAGAGGATACATTCAAATTTCTTTTTCATGCTTTTATAAGTAATTATATTAATAACAGGGGAATACAAGTAATTTAGGAATATGCCTGTTAATTCTTTTTCGGTTCACAATTTCTTGTTAGAATTCCCTCCTGTAGATATACTTTATATTCTGGTAATACTAAGTCAGAATCTCACAGTGCAACACAAATTTAACCATTGTCTCCTTTTTATTATTTTAGTCATTTTTATGCACAGCACTGAAGATTTAAAAGAATACTGACACAATTTTATTTTTAGGGTCTCTTACAGTCTTAGAATAACTTATCCAAATATAGCATGTTTTTTCCAAGATAGTCATAAGTATGTCCAGTGTCATGTTCTTTCCAGGAAGATATGGGAATGCCTTTTTTTCAGTTAACTATCTTATCCCACCCAAACACAACATAGCAAATAGTAGACATAGAGATTGCTTGATAGATGAAGGAAGGTGAGAAAAATGGGAACACTGGAGGTGGGGGGTTGAAGTGGAAATTTCTGGTTCTTTGGAGACTCAGTTGTGTCATGTGATGTTTTCCTGGAAGCTGTCTTTCTTTGTGGAAGCAGATATGTGGGAGGATGTTTTGCTGAGACAACATCCTTGGTGTTTTTCTGTCAGTTGCCTGGGAAACGGATTTGTGATGCTTTGCTAGAGGAGGTGCTTGAGAAAACGAATAATGTTTGGAACGTGTATAAATAGAACCCATCAGATAAGTGGAGAACACTGGTGGTATTGGTTCTCCTTGCCACTCTTTGCCGATCATTGTGTGACTTCATAGAGAGAGATTTACTAAAGAACTTCTGGTGTTTTTCTGGTGGCTTCTTGCCACTTCAATGGATTTGGGTTGACTGGTAGAGCCTTATGGTTTCTTCTAGATCAAACTGTTGTTGCTGATTCATGAATGGTATTTGCAAGTGGATTGAACTATCGCTGTTCATTCCTGTGAACTGAGCTGCTGATATCCTGACAATGCAGATCTGATTCACCCCAAAGAGCTATTTCTAAACAGGTCCACATCCTCCTTTGCCCTATTAACTTTCCCTTTCCACTACATCTGGTGGGCGGTGGGCTAGAAGGGAGGTTAAAGCATTTAAGTTCACTTATTAAAGTAGGTTTTTAAAAAATATAAGCCTAGATGGTTCTGCTAACTGATGGAGGTTGTAGAAATTTGCTTGGAAAAAGTCATGCTTTTCTTGGAGCAAGAGAATCAAAAACATCCTACCATGTGCTCATCTAGAGAGAGAAAATCCCAAATCCAAGAGCTAGAGGGAAAACTGTAAAATGGAATAGAGATTGGGAAGCCCACAAAGAAATTGATCACTACGTCTGGTGAATCATGGTCAGGATGCAGGAAGGACAAGTGACTGGGAAGTAACACACACAGAAATTCGTGGTTGTATACACAATGGTTCATCTCTATTTTAAATTCCTGCGAGATTTTATTCAGGGCCCTAAATACTATGATGTACCTTTACTTACAGACTGCTACAGTGAACAAGAGACCTCGATCAGGAGGTAGTTGGAAGCAAAGAGCTGCCCACCCAAAGAGTGCACTCTAAACTCTACAGTGTTTGTGATCCTAAATTGTCATTTATCTAAAATCCTAAAGGAATGAGTCTTTCTAGATGAGAAAATCTTCTGGAGAGCTCAGGGTTTAACTCTCAAAGCACATAATCTTTTATTTCAATAATTTTCCTTGGAATTCATGCCATAATATATTTACTACCCTGCACTCTTCCAGCTTGAACTTATCCTTGCTCATCCATGGTAACTTTAATGTATTAATACCTATCATTTATTGAGCGCTTAATATATGACAAGCATGGCATAAAAGATGTTTTACCTGAACCTTTTTATAACCCTCTAAGTAATGCCTGTTATTATTTTAGTTTCTTAAGATAAGGACATTATGGCCTTTATAGATAGCTTATTTCAGTGACTTTTTATAGTGAATAAATGATAACACATAGAATAAATAAATCAGCCTAAATAATTATAAAAACTACTTAGTCCATAAACATTACTATAGTGAGAATTTCTGTTTCTTAAAAACCCAGTTATGTTACATAAATATGTTTTTGTTTTGATTCCAGGTGTGGGATATGGGGATGCTTCATTTTGTCCACAGCCATTAACTCTAATTGTCTCATGCTCTAGGATGACATAATGTTTTGCCAGCTGCAGATAGTTTCTGGGGACCCAGAGAGGTAATATATGCCAGATCCCTTAGAGTGGTAAGAGGGATGAAGAAGAAGGAGGAGGAGGAAGAGGAGGAGGAGGAAGAGGAGGAGGAGGAGGAGGAGAAGAAGAAGGAGAAGGAGAAGGAGAAGAAGGAGGAGAAGAAGAAGAAGAAGGAAGAAGAAGAAGAAGAAGAAGAAGAAGAAGAAGAAGAAGAAGAAGAAGAAGAAGAAGAAGAAGAAGAAGAAGAAAAGGAGGAGGAGGAGAAGGGGAGGAGGAGGAGAGGAGGTGGAGGAGGAGATGGGGGAGGAAGTCAGTGAAGTCTTCCCAGAGTTGACTCCCTGTTGAGGAGGAGGAGGAGGAAGAGGAGAGGAAGAGGAAGAAGAAGAGGAGGAAGAGAGGAAGGGGAGAGGTAGGGAGAGGAGGAAGAGGAGGATGAGATGACTCTATTTTCCCTGATTGATGTTGTTGTGATTTGGCAAGAAGTTGGAACTATCCTGAGAATGAATATTGACTTGCCCCAAGGATCCAAACAAACACCTCTAATCAGTAGGGAGTAGCCTATTTGGTTGACTTAAAAGAGGTCTATGCCCGCTTTTCCCTCTAACCTTAGTTCTTTCCTTCTTAGTGTTGGAATGTTGGAAGGAATAAGGGTTGAAAAGGAGGTAGAGATTTAAGAGTAGAATAAAATAGTAAAAATTAAAAAAGCACCTACACATTATATAAAGTTATGAATATTTTTCCTAAGAATGGAGATACAATGATGTTACAATGAATATCATTCTATAATGACTGTTTTTCTTTCAAAGTTTAAACAGAAGAAGACTATGGACTAAATGGAATGACCTGGCCATTTCACAGGCTGATATGTGTGATGATATAACTGAGAACTTACAAGGTGCTCTGTGTTTGGAAAGAGATCAGTAGAATCATTCAGTTCCATTAACAGTTTGCAAAGCACTTTCTCAGGAGGCCTGCTTTAGTGTAGAGATCTCTCCTACTTTGCTTCTCTATTGTTATAAATAATACTCTGACCTTACACAACTTAGGGAGGCAAGGATTTATTTCATCCTCTAGGTCATAGACCAGTTTTGAGGGAAGTTAGGAACAACTCAAGATAGGAACCTAAGGCAGGAATTATGGAGGAGACTGATTACTGGCTTCATCTGTGGCATATACTTAGCTAGTTTTCTTACACAGAACCTTCTACCTCCTTAGGGTGCCATCCACAGTGGGATGGGTCCTCCCATATCCATCATCAATCAAGATAATCTTTCAGGAGACATTCCCAGATGATCCCAGGATTAGTCAAGTTGACAGCAGAGACTAAGGCAAGAGACATTATTGGGACTAAAATTATATGACAGTATCATAATTATAAAATATAAATTAAGTTCAATAAAGATTAAGGATGAAAATAGCTAAATGATACAGAAGAAAACAGAAAGAGGGAAGAAGGAAGAGGGTAGAGGTAGAGTAGGAGGGGCAGGGAGAGAGGAAACAATTGACCACTGTTGAGATAGTTGTAAGGGGTGGTACTTTGCACTCACAGAAATCATCCCCTTTCCTCCTTACAGGTGTGTATTTTTCACATGAAGTGAAACAGTGTACAGAAGAGTTGGTACTAGAACAATCTCATTAAGGAAGAAAAATAGCATGGGTGGAATACAGGATTTCTTAGGAGTACTCTGCTCTTAGTTTTAATATTTCTATGTAGACTACTGCACATTTAAAAGGACAATACAAAACATGAGTGGTTTCAGCCTTTGTTGAGTTGAAAATGTTTTATGATAACCCAGTGGCCTTACTTACATTTTATTATGGGTATATGAACACATGCACACACACACACACACACACACACACACACACACACACACACACACACACACAGAGACACACACACACACACAGACACACACCGCCTCCCCCTCCTGCACACACTGTTTGAGCTGTGTGTTGTGCCATTAGTGTGTAATTAAAGATCTCCAGTATCAAGTGTTTGCATATCTCTTCCAGACAGTCATCTAGCTCCTATGAACCATAAGTCAGTGAAGTCTTCCCAGAGTTGACTAACCTACAGAAAGTTTTGCAGAGACCATAGAGGCAATCTCTCAGGGTTACAACAATCCTTCCCTGTTCTGTGTAGTTTATATTGTCAACTTGATACAGCCTAGAGTCACCTGGGAAGTGGGAACTCAACAGGATTGCCTCCATCGGATTGGCTTGTGGCTATATCTGTGAGAGATTATCTTGACTGATGACTTGGTTAGGATGGCCTAGCCTATTAGAAGTGGTACCAGTTCCAGGCCAGTGTGTGAGGAAGCTAGCTGAGAATAAGCCAGTGAGCAAACCTTTCATGGGTTCTGCTTCAATTCCTGCTCCAACTTCCCTCAGTGATAAACTGTGAGCTAGAAGAGTAAACTTAAATAAAACTTTTCCTCGCCTAAGTTGATTTTGGCTGTGGTGTTTATCATAACATAAAATCAAAGAACACTCTCCAGAAATAATAATAATAATGGACTTAATTAATTAAATAATTGACTATTTAATTGATGAATTAATTACTTCGATAAATAAATAATTTATAAATAATAATAATTATTATTTTAGTTCCTAATTTTTATTATGTGATTGATAGGCATACCATTTAGGCTTTCATGGTGTATTTTTATTTAAGAAAAAGGGAGAGGATAGAGAGTGTCTTAGGTTGTTACTCTAGAATTAGACTCCAGAATAAGTGATGTGTACAAGGGATTGTCTTGAAGATGATTCAGCGAAGGGAGTTAAGATGAAAGGCAATGAAGGGTGAAAAGCAGGAAATACACTGTGGTCTTGAGTTAATCACTGCTTTGATGTCAAGGATCACTTATCAGGGAGATTGGGAGACAGTTTTCTCAGATCCTGGGCCCCCACAATGAAGCAATGAGGCCATGAATACCTGCGGATCTCTCTAGGGGATACATACTTTAAGGCAGTCTATACTCTGATTTTTCTACTCTTAAGTTGTGATTTTGCTCAGTACCTGACTCCTTCATGCTCCGTGTCAAGTAGACAATTTCAACTAAATCACACGGTGGGGATCTTCCAAATACCCCCTAAAAGGACATAGAAGTCAGATATTTTCCTGTGATGGGAAGATTTCTCATGGCTCTCCTCTGGATCTCTTTTGTCACCTTGTCTACTATGGCCCCCAATCTTACACTCACTTGTAACTATCATACCTAATGACATTCCTTTTCAGGTTTAAAAGGAATCCTTTCTTTCTCTTTAAGACTCTATTCATGTCGGACTGTAGCTTTCTAATGATATTCTACCTCAAGACCCATTATACTTCTCGTGGTTAAGATCACCTCTCTAGAACCATGAAAAAGGTCGTTTGTTAAGGTTAATTTAGGTCAGCTCTTCTTCTTGGAGATCACCTAATTGAAGTATTGTCTTAGTTAATTTTCCTTTTTCTGTGAAAGAACAAAAAGCCAAAACAAAGAACAAAAATCAAAACAAAACAACAAACAAGAAGCAAAAATAAAATGACCAAAGCAACTTACAGAAGAAATGGTTTATTTGGGCTTACGTTTTCAGAAGGGTAGGGGCACGGCAGCCTAAGCAGTAAGCTTCCGCTTTCTATCTCAAGTGCAAAGCAAACAGAACCAGCTTGAAATGGCTGGAGGCCTTGTAACTGCAAAAATAACCCCAAGTAGTATACTTCCTCCAAAGTTCACCCAAACAGTACTGGGGATTGAGTACTCAGAAATCTAAGGCTGTGTGTGTGTGTGTGTGTGTGTGTGTGTGTGTGTGTGTGTGTGTGTGTGTTCATGTGTGGGTGGGGTCGTTTTCATTCAAATCACAAGTACGAAGTCGTTAGAGGGTTTACTCAGCAACTTCTAACAGCCCCAGTGATTTGCCCTTCAGTCTCTCAGGAGAGGGCTGCTCTATGCTTTGGAAATGATGACTTTTCTAAGACTAGAGAAAACCCTCTGTAAGTCACAAGAGCATACCCTTTGCTAGTGAATAGGACATGCTTAACATGGGGGACACAAGTAATATCAGAGTCACAAGCAACCTTCCCCAGGATGGGCACTACCCCATGGCATCGAGCTTTCAGTAAGTGTTCTAAGAAACTGAGAACATTCTTTTCTGGTTAAAGACAGGAAATTTGATTCAGATCAGATTATCTCCGTACATAGGGAAGGGGCGAAATTCAGGCTGAGTTGACTCTGAGATTAAGTTTTAATTTTCCATCAAAGATTATTCTATTTTTTTTTTAAAATCTTCTTTAGGTTAAGACGGTTAATTCTTTAAGTCTATTTTATTAGGGAAAGCCAAACTTTTATTGTTAGGTAAAAATCCAGTGTGATCTGGATGTGTGATGATTTTTCAATGAATTTTACATTGCTGCCTTCTATTTGCTAATATTTGCTTGAGGTCTTTATTAATATTAATGGGGATTGGCATGTGATTTTGATTTCTTTTACTGTCTGTCAGGTTTTTGTGAGTTGGTTTTAAGAGAGCATTAATAAATAAGCAGAGAAGTCTCTTTTCCCTACTTTGGTTAAGTCTCTGCTCTAGCACAATGTCCATACAAACTTTCAAATTCTTATTGCTCATTCTAATAGGCATGACACTCATGTTTTAAAACACCAGTAACAATGCGTTTATGGTTTATGTTTTTTAAAAATCCACTGCACCTAATATGCAGCTTAACGTATAAATGTATCTTCATTCGTAACAGTCATCCACCTCACAATTTTAATGCTGGCAGATAGCAGTAATTTTTTTTTAATCTTTATTAACTTGAGTATTTCTTATTTGCATTTTGATTGTTATTCCCCTTCCCGGTTTCCTGGCCAACATCCCCCTAACCCCTTCCCCTCCCCTTCCAAATGGGTGTTCCCCTCCCCATCCTCCCCCCCCATTGCCGCCCTCCCCCCAACAATCTAGTTCACTGGGGGTTCAGTCTTAGCAGGACCCAGGGCTTCCCCTTCCACTGGTGCTCTTACTAGGATATTCATTGCTACCTATGAGGTCAGAGTCCAGAGTCAGTTCATGTATAGTCTTTAGGTATTGGCTTAGTCCCTGGAAGCTCTGGTTGGTTGGCATTGTTGTTCATATGGGGTCTCAAGCCCCTTCAAGCTCTTCCAGTTCTTTCTCTGATTCCTTCAACGGGGGACCTATTCTCAGTTCAGTGGTTTGCTGCTGGCATTCGCCTCTGTGTTTGCTGTATTCTGGCTGTGTCTCTCAGGAGCGATCTACATCCGGCTCCTGTCGGTCTGCACTTCTTTGCTTCATCCATCTTATTTAGTTTGGTGGCTGTTGCAGTTAAAGAAAGGGTTCGTTTTTCCTTATAATTCTAGGGGGAACTTTCATTATGCCAGAGAAGTTATGACATCAGGCAGGAAGGGCACGGCAGGAACTGGTCACTGGTGACTACATCCTTACTCAGGAAGGAGGGGGTGAACAGGAAGTGGGGCTCACCCCCAGTGAGGCGCTTCCTCCATGAAGTCTGCATTGCCTTAAGGTTTAACATCCTTCTCTCTTACTGGCCCCTTGTGAAGGACAAAATATTCAAACACAGGCACTCATGAAAGACATTCATTACTATGACACTCGTACTTTCAATTTATAATTCTCTTTTTTTTCTTTTTTTAATTCTCTTTTCTTAAGTATATTCTGCACGTAACTTATGTCTAGACTCTCTCTCACAGCTCTTTTTATTTCTCTTGTTTCATTATTTTAAATTTTGTTTCCTAGGAACAGACAGACACCTGCTAAGGAGTTCTAGATTATTTGTGTATGCCATCAGAGACTGAGTTTCTCTCTTCTAAATACCCAAGAGCACTGTCACCCTAAATCATTTAAATTCTTGGCTTATATTTGGATGTGAAGCCAAGTAACAGCCAGTGGGTGTTGATGCATTCTCAAGGGAGGCTTGTTTATCTTCGGAATTTACATCTGAAGTTAAGCTAATTCTCTTCTCAGGTAAGGCTACACTGTTTTTCCTAGTTTACACTTGCAGAGAGGGATTAACAGCCTGGGGAAACTGAGCACGGTGTGGAGACTGGGGAGCCACTCTCATTCTGTGGATGTGGAAATGCATTCTGCTCATGATGTGATTATTAAAACGTTGAATTTTGGAATCTTTATTTTGGTTGGATTTCAGTGTCAATTTTGTTTTTCTACTCTAGGAATTTCTTTTTTTCTTAACCAAAAGAGTTTTAAAGATTGCTCAGTATGTCCAACACACACACACACACACACACACACACACACACACAAACACACACACACACAGGCATACAGAGACCCCTACAGACAGACAGACATGCAGAGACATACACATTTATAGACACACACACATACACACAGACACACACACACACACAGACACACACACACAGACACACACACATATAGAGTTACCTACACAAAGACACACACACACACACACACACACACACACTTAAAAATAACCTGAATAAACTCAGGGAATGTGCAAACAGAAATATGTCTATCAGACGTTTGAGCTAATAATGCAAATGCAGCATGGTTTAATTTCCAGGGTTGTCCATAGCTACCTTGTATTTTCAGTATTTACAGCTTGATGCTTTCTTTACCGTCTCTAGTACACAGAATGCTTTTCTCTTACAACGATTTCTCAAAAGGGGAAGCGAACTTGGATTTATCTCTTAAGCTTTTCTTGCCTCTTGAGCAAGATTTGATAAGGAATTAGTGTTATTTTTACTAATAATTCTAATTATGCTGCAGAAGCCTCCCCCTCTGTGACTCCTTGAACTGCCAGTCTTCATAGTTGCCACATTATAAACTTTTAACTTAAAAAGAGTAGGACATTTAATACCCTCTTTTTCCGTATTAATTAAACCAGTTGCTGTGTTTTGCCTTAGGTATTTTGTGGGGGGGGGTGTTGAAATTTCTTTTTTCTCCATTAATTTATTTATTCACTCTACATTCTGATCATAGACCCCGTCTCTTTCCAGTCCCCCCCCATATGGCCCCTCCCCACACCCCTCCCTTCCCTTGTAGATAAAGAAGCCCTCCATCTGAGTTTAAAAAGGAACCAGTCCACATATACTGCTGATAAACTGGAAACCATCCCATCTAACTTATTAATTTATACTCAGGGGGAGGCAGATTTATTTAAAGATGATAAACCATAATAGATCTAAACACGTGAAAATACATATTTAATGCATTTTAATGTCTTTATGGTCTCTGTTAAATTGTAGAGCCCTACATAATTCTGCCTAGGAATGCTTACATCCACACTGCTACATCCCTACAGGGCCGTGAATATGCTCTAGTCAGGGCTCCGCTGCTCCAGTTTATAGAAATATTTCTGCTGCCGCAAGGTTTCCTTTGTGTTGGAATTCCATTGGCCACTGAATTTAATATGCCCTTGTGTATTGTGCATCAAAGGGCATAGAGAAGCCTTGATTTTTATTTGCAAAAAGCTGTTCCACACCACTGTTTTGTGAAGAAATAATTTGAGAGCCTCTGATGTAGCTATCACTGTAAACGCAAATGACTATTCGTCTCTCTGAAGCGAAGATGTCTCGCCACCGCTTTTCAGTAGTACATATCCTGTTTCATAGGCTCCAGTATTTACATAGGATATTTTCAAGTTATCAGTTAATAAATTGGAATAATAATTGACAATCATGTATTAGGAAAATATCAAAGAAAAACCATGTTATTTACTATGGCCTTGTGGGGATTTGAATGAGAATGCCTCCCTCCCCCAGTCTTATATATTTGAACGTTCGGTTCATGGGACAGTTTAGGAAGAATTAGAAGTGTGAATGTGAGCTGGAGAGATGGCTCAGAGGTTAAGAGCACTGACTGCTCTTCCAGAGGTCCTGAGTTCAATTCCTAGCAACCACATGGTGGCTCACAACCATCTGTAATGGGGATCTGATGCCCTCTTCTGGTGTGTCTGAAGACAGTGGCAGTGTACTCATGTACATAAAATAAATAAATCTTAAAGAAAAAGTATGAACTTGCTGGAGTAGGTGTGTCACTGTGGGTAGCCTTTGAGGTTTCAAAGCCAGGTTGACTCTCACTCTGTTTACACACAACATGTGAATAGGTTTATAAGCTCTCAGTTACTGCTTCAGTGCTATACCTGCCTGCCTACAGCCATCCTTCCTTCCTTGACTGTTATGGATTCACCCCTTGAAACTGCTAAGTAAGGTCCCAATGAAATGTTTTCTTTTATAGTTGTGTTGGTCACAGTGCCTCTTCGCAGCAATAGAACAGTAACTAAGGCAGACCAGATCTCCTTCCCTACAGCAATGATTTAATGCTACGGTAACTCTTCTTCATATCTGAAGAAACTCCACGTCATTTGCTCAGTGAATTCTAAATGAGTTTCTTGACTCAGTGAGTACTGGCTTCTGATCCATGACTTATAAGGAAAAGCACAAATACATTATTGTTCAATCACCAAGACACAGGGATCAAGTTCAGCTTTTAATGTTGGAAATTAATGTAAACTTTGGGAGATACTCTACAAAGTTGTGTCCCTATTAATAATTTTGTTTTATAGATACTTACCCTAGAATCAGAGAATTAATAAGACCCACTTCCAAGATTCATGGACGGAGGTGCTCATTTTGCTAATAGAAATTGTAAGGTAAAGAAAGAAATTATTCTAAATATAAGCTTATTTTACTTTGTTGTATGTATTGGTAAGTTTATCCACCACAGAAGGTAAATTTCTTAATAGGAGATCTATTTGTATTGGCAGATCAGAGTGGGATCGTAACAATGTGTTTCTTTGGTATACGAAGAGAATGAAGATTAACTTTACAAATTTTTGAGCCACCACATACACACTGTACCCCAGTTTACCAATTTAATTTAATCAATATATAGCTGTAATAAAGGAGGTAGTTTATGTGCCCATATGCTGGTGGTATATACAACTTTTCCCTTCATACATATACAGCAGACAATATCGTTGTACCAATTTTCTGGAGGATGTGATGAAACTTAGAAAATATAGAAGAATTATCCAAGCAAGTGAGAAACAGAACTGAAAATTTTAACCTTGTCTTTACTGTTTACTTCTCTATCTTGGTCTTTTGATTAAAATATGTGATTACCTATTTTTCTTTCTATTCTACCAAATGCAAGCTTTACAGCTAGACTCCTTATTTCTGTGATTACTCTGTTGTAGTGCCAAAACGTAGCATAGAGCTTGACACTCAAAGTCACTACGTTAACAGTATCGTCTGAAAGAATGAGTGAATATTTGATTTCCAAGTCACATCTGGGGCCACTGTACATGAGTGAAAACTTCTACTTGACAGACAATCCCACTTTAAAGGGGGGGGGAAATCCAACATTTAATGTCACTAATGAATAAGTTTTCTAAAATTAGAAATGAGGTAATTTCATAAAAATTTTATGCTACAATTTAGTATCCTGAATTATTGAATCTGAGGAACACAGTCAAAATGTAATGTAATTACTGCCATCATATATTTGAAGGAGATTGTAATGAGAGGGGTGACCAGCTGTTCCCCATCTGTACTCAGTAGAGAGCAGGATGAAAGGGTTTATATCAAGAGCATGAAATTAAGCCAATCTCAGGAAGAGCTGGAAGATACTAGGCTAAATTTCTTAGATATGACAAGGAATGTTTCCCCCCATTATTTCCTTCTCTTTATGCCCATATACCATCAATATCATGGGTGGTACAACTGGTTATCAGTGTAATTGCCATTTTGTGATTTCCAGTTGCTCTGGTCTTACTGAAAATATGACAGGACAAGCAACCATTGACACAGTTCACACATGGCTTTCAAAATGGTAACACTCATACAGTTAATTAATTCCATACGCTCCTGTGCCAGCAAGATGAGAGAAAATTGGTTCTATAAGCAAGGCAATTCGCAGTTTGTGATTTATCAAGTAAGAAAGACCTCCTTGAATATAATTTAAATCACACAACTACGAAGGATTTAATTTTCTTAATGCATTTTTACCTTTCATATTTGATAATATTACTAAGAATCTTGCTGAAATTATTATCAAGTCTCAAATGGACAATTAGCTGAATCAAATATCCAAATATATAATTGATTACATAGCATGATACATAGTATTCTCTAGCATTCATACACATACTAAAATAAAATACTTTCTAAGTTTGCTTTTCATTTTTGCACGATTATTTTATTTTCTTTGACTTTTGTATAAAACAAATCAACCAGGTTGTGGGATTTTGCGAAGTTAACCATTCAATCTATCTCATGTAGTTTCTATGTAAGTTTTTAATTGAATGTCCATTGTAGTTCAGGTAATTTAAGTGGTGGCAGCAAAGTGTGCATAAAGGGGGGAAGGTGTTCTAAAGGTATCCTAATTCTGGTTGTTGACAGATGCTAAGTACCTGAAAAATATTTGCATGCTTCAAAGAGAGGTGGGGAGTACTTTAAATACACTTGCAATCCAGTTCAAGTACAGACTAGTCTCTTTGCTTGGTATATAATTGCAAGTTAGTTAATCTTTTTGTTTACAGTCTATGGCATCTTCTATGTAGAAGTAATAACTCCCATTGTACAGATATGTAAGAGTTAAGTGTGTGTGTGTGTGTGTGTGTGTGTGTGTGTGTGTGTGTGTATGTGTGTATTTGCTTGGGTGTACACATGTGTAGATATAATAACAATCAGCTTCTAAAACTAACTTATGGAAGAGATGTCCATGTTTTGCATAGTTCAGAGACAGACAACAGCTTTCATGGTTTTTCTAATTATTGGAAAACAATAAACACAATATTTTATGTTAAATTAAATGAATTAAATTTGGTACCTATTTATTAATGATCATGAATAGCATATGTAGCTACTTTGAGAAAAAATCATGGGGAGCTCTTATCTTATTATTTTTGTTATCTTTTGATTGCGATGTAGACAAGTGTACCTTTGAAATTACAAGTCTCTTGCCTTAGCCTCTTAAGTGTTGTGCCAATGCACATGGCTTAGGCTTCTTTTTAGAGATTCTTTTTTTTTTAATAGAACTAAGGCTATTCCCATTGTTGTAAAGGACAGACATGCATGTACTTCATATGTCTACCTTATTAGTTGTAGAATTTAATTAAGAATAATTTTTAAACTTCTTTAATGAGGTGTGGGTGGGACATTAAAGTTTTATGGGATAAAAATAAGTTTGGTTAGTGACTCGAATGGTGTGAGTGTTATATTTTAGACCAAAGATGTGATGTGCCAGCAAACAGTTGTGGATTTTATCCACTTAAGGTCCTTCTTCCCCACCACTGCCTGAAGTAGGGAGTGAATTCTCTTTGCAAATACCTATATGCAATGAACAAAGAATAGTCTGAATTACAGTGCTGAGATCGTAAGTTGGCTACTAGGTAAAGATGCTTATCAACAAGAATGGTGACTGGACTTTGAGTCTTCAGAACTCACACGGTAGAAGGAGACACCTAACTTGTGAAAGTTAATATCTGATCTTCATGTGTATGCATACACACTTAACTAAAAAATGCAAAAAGTCTATATTCTAAGTGCATGCCAATATGCACAATAACAAATAAAGAGACATATAGGTAAATCTATGAAGGTATTACATTCCTGGGTCAACCCAATTATCAGCCGTGTAGGCACAGGAGTCAACTACCCAGCTGATGGGAGAAAGAGTCAGGCTATGTAGTACAACTTTCCCCTGCGTATCTTTCTATTTGCTGCCTCATTTTGTTCCCGTGAACACCTCAACATATCCAAGGAAGGACTTGACCGGCCATTATTTCTATCCACCTTATGAAGTACTTCTTTAGTAAGGTGACTCATTCATTCTAGTATAATTTATTCATGTGTAGACTTCGTGTATAAATTGCTTCACTTACTGCTTTTGGGCTCTCAATTCCAAAGCTATCTTTTGAAAATCAATAACACCTATCTTCTGAGGGAGGCTCTCAGTAGCGCAAGCTGTGATGGCTTTTGTTATACTCCTTGGCATTAATTATTCATGTTTTTTATTGAATAATTCAGAATGGTATATGATAATTTTTAAATTCTCTACCTTGTTACTGAAAAGTGAGGAGTTTTTGGACCATCATTTGATTCATACCAAATTAAGCCATTATCAGTGGGAGCATACAATAGGTAAGAAGGTGACATTCAGTTTTCAAGTCTTCATTAAATAAAATAAGGATGGCTGCACATGCCCTTCAAGGAGAACAGAAGCATAATAGTATTGTAGCTACTCTCCAGACAAAGGGAGATGACCAGTTCAAGCAAGAATTGACCAAAAAAGTGACGCTTGTGTGGAAAAGTAGCAATAAAATTATGAATTAAATATCTCCTCTCCATAAAATAGTCTTTTCTTCTTTTAAAACTTATAGTTCTATCTTTGATATTAGTTGACAGATACCGACAAATGTCTGTTTGTCTAACTATCTATCTATCTATCTATCTATCTATCTATCTATCTATCTATCTATCTACTACCTATCATCTAGTATCTATGTATCTATCATCTACTATCTATCTATCTGTCTATCTATTATCTATCATCTACTATTTATCTATTATCTATTATTTATCTATCATCTAATATCTATGTATCTATCATTTACTATCTATCTATCTATCCATCTATTATCTATCATCTACTATCTATGTATCTATCATTTACTATCTATCTATCTATCTATCTATCTATCTATCTATCTATCTATCCATCTATTATCTATCATCTACTATCTATTATCTATCATCTACTATCTATCATCTATCTATCTATCTATCTATCTATCTATCTATCTATCTATCGATCTATCTATCTATCATTTATCTAATTTTATTCAGCTTTCAATTTTGCACCCTTCCTTTATCTTTGTTATTTCACTTATTTCCATGTCTGTTGCAGTTCCATAACTTCTATGCATAAACCAACAATCACTTTGATGTGTGATGTGAAGAGGAAGCAAAATCTGCTGAACTCTGATCAAATCTGTATGAAACATATACACATATAATATACTTTATAAAATGTTTTATTAGAGAAAATAGTTATTTGTTTCAATAGCTTTATTCTCTTAAAATTTCAAGTACTAATGGAAGCATATGCATTAGTTTTGTAAGTAAACTCATACTTTTAGTCCGTGGTTTCAAGTGTGAGGAACATAAAGATCTCATAATCTCAGAATTTATAATACAGAATGCTGATATCATTCTGAGATGTGATTAAATTTTATGTTGTCTGTGTTTCTCTTTCCTGGGTTCAACAGCTCAAATTGCCATGTAGCCAAGTCTGTTTCCATGCCTTCAAAACTGGAGGCTTTGCAATAAAATGCTATGTTTATACGCCACAGGAATGCAAGAACAAACTTAGAACTTTCCAGAGGACTACATGCTTTTCCAGACTCTGGAATCCTAAAAATCTCTAGAGTTCCTGTGAGGAGAGGTTTAGCAATGAAGTTTTAGATGTTTTCTCATGATGATACAGTCAGATCAAAATCAGAAGAACAAACGTAAGTGTTTATTTGTTAATTAACTTCTACCCTTTGCTTAGTTTGTGTTTTATTACTGTGAATAGACAACATGATTAAGGCAACTCTTATCAAAGACATTTACTTGGGGCTGGTTTAGAATTTCAAAAGTTTAGTCCATTATCCTCATGTTGGAAAGCATGGCAGCGTGCAGGCAGGCATGGTCCTGGCTGGGCTGAGAATTTGACACCTTAATCCAAAGGCAGCCAGGAGGAGGCTATCTTTTACAGGAAGTTAGCAGGTGAGTGTCTTCTACTCTAGGCAGAGCTTGAATACTATGAGGCCTCGAAACCCTCCTACACAGTGACACGCTTCCACCAATACCTATTCTAAAAGGACCACTTCCCACAGGCCAACCATATTCAAATCACCTTAGTCCTATTGTCTTTTAAGGACTTAAGAATTCTTAAAGAAATAGGTGACATAAGGGCAAATGAAGGTAAGATCATTCAAGAGGTGAAATTAAATGGCAGTTCCTACAAGCTCATGATGAAGTTATACAGTCTAGAGTTTTCATGTAGCTACTGGAGTATAGAAAATGTGATCACGTGACTAGAAATAAGGGACCACACAGCACAGAGGTGAGTGTCTACACTATACTTTTGTTGCACAGTGAATGGGTATGCTGAGAAAACAGTTAACAATGTAATATTTAAGAGAAAATTACTATATTACCATAAATTTGCCCTTGCCTTTTTTAACTGTTCAGTTCATTACTTTTGTGAAAAATTTTGAGTGTGTTTGAGTTTTCCAAAATATATTTTGAGGTTTTTTTCAAACATATTATCATATTCTCAGACCTCTATAAGGAAGAATGGCTCTAAGTGTAGAGTCTTTAGTGTTAATTTTTGATCATGTTCATTACCTAAGCTCAAATATACAATTAATAAAAGTACCAAAATTTTTAGTTTTTACACTTAGATATCTTCTCCCAAGAAGACTCTATATTCCACTGAGTTTATTCTTAATGTTTCAATTCTCCCTGTGACATTACATAAATAACTCAAATTCTAGTTTATAAGTACATTTTATGGAGGCTAATAAAACACATCCCAATTTTGTTTCATGACTTAACTCCCAAAAGGTATCAATCGATGCTGATAGATTAGGAAAATAATGGCTAGAGCCTTGGCAGTCTGTATTTGGAGATGTTAATATGTGCAATTCATGATAAAAAAACTGTCTTTTAGAACATATTCCCTCGTGCTTTGATTCATAGCTAGATGTGGAACATCAATTTAAAAATATGTATCTGTTATATTATTTTTTCACGTGTACTTGTCACATAATGTGTTTGAAATTTCCATCTTTTTCAGTAGTTACAATATCTCAAAAGCATAAATATCCATTGTGGGTTTGTGGCATAATAAAATAAAGGATATTTTCCTTTTGTCTTCATTCAATAAAGATTGGGGACGGGCTAAGATGTAGCGTATCTTCATTCAAGGTCACAGCTAACACCCTTTTCTGTATGCACAAAGAGTGAAATGCAACAAATGGAATGACATTGAGACTTCAAGGGACAGCTGTGGTACACTTGGCATCTACCATTATATAGCCATTTAGTTGTTTAAAACCTAGCCCTGCCACAACGTTAGCAATGAAGAATGGCATATGTTCTAGAAAGAAAATAAATCAAGCTAAGTTATCAGAGACCACCAATAAAAAAGGGAAGGTCTGGATGTGGTGGAATAGGTCTGAAACTGTAGCCCTTATGAGGTTAGGACAGGAAGATTGTGAATAACTCTTGGCTTAGACTATATAGTAATCCTATCATAAATAAAATGAGCAAAACATCCCAAACTAAACCAAACCAAACCCAATCGGCAATGACAAACAAGGAAAGTAACGAGTTCATAGCAGTTTGCAGGAAGAGACCGTCTGGATCATTTGTTTAGAAAAGATTCTGACTGGGGCATCAAAGTAAGGCAACGGCTGGAAAGAAAGCAGCTAGCTCCAGGTTTCTGATTACTGATTTAGAGAACCTTGTTTACTACAGGCCACTTCTCAGTTTTTGTTCAGAGGCGTATTAGTTTCTAGGAGGTCTAAGGATCAAATTTCCATTGTCAAATTGAGGAAAAACCATTAAGAAAAGTTCTGTCTCTGAGGAATACAATTTACAGAAGTATATTGCATATCTCAACTTGTTGAGTAAAAGCAAACTTAACATTATGATATGGGAGGATAGTATCTGGGAAGACACTATTTTGGACCTACACTAATTTTCAATAACGCTATGCGAAAGTAGACATTTGTTAAAGGGCTTTCTCCCTTATTACTTAAGCTTTTCAGGGCTTAGTCTTTTATGCTTTAAGTATTTAGGAAAACTAGGTTCAACACTTGCATGTCAAAGATACTACACGGCTGATCAAATGTGTTGGTTCGTTTTTATCAACTTGGCTCAAACCTGGGCATATCTAGGAAAGGAAATCTCAATTGAGGTATTGGTTCCACCAGGTTGGCCTGTTTGCCTGACTTTGAGGCATTTCCATGGTTGATAATTGATGTGTCCATCCCAATGTGGGAAGTCTTACCCCTGAGGAGTTGATCTTGGGACATATCACAAAGGCAGATCGACATGAGCCTAGCAGCAGGCCAGCAAGTAGGCTCCTCCATTCTTTCTACCCCTTCTCCTCCTAGTTAGTTTCTACCAGTGCTTTTCACAGCAATGTGGAGAACACAGAAACACCAGATCTTTAGCCCTTTGTAGAATTTTAGAATAAAGTACC
Organism: Rattus norvegicus; assembly: GCF_021556685.1. Classification (NCBI taxonomy): domain Eukaryota; kingdom Metazoa; phylum Chordata; class Mammalia; order Rodentia; family Muridae; genus Rattus; species Rattus norvegicus. Next base: position 8,391,216 of record NC_141552.1, on the reverse strand, counting down.
TTCTTTTATTCACAGCTGGCGATAGTACATGGACAATATTTTTTTTAAAAAAAAAACACCTTTATTTTCTTACAATGTATCATTAGAAAAGCAAATATTCTTTATGTCAAAAATCAAAATGAAGTTTCATTTGTATTTGGAGACATAAATCACTGTAAATCCACACTTGGGATGTTTCCGAGTTTAAAACTAGCCTGGGTGTACAATTCAGCTTCAGATATAGGCAAAGACCTTATATTGAAAAATCAGAAATGAAAAACAAGATATGGATTGATTCCGTAGTTTACTAAGAAATTACTATTTTTTATCACATAATCTTTACTTGATTCTGTTTGAAGTCATTACCAAAGGATTTTAATATTATTATAGAAAAGTTCTTAATTCACCTCAGGGATTTAAATTTTAGGATTTCAGTTAAGTTTTATGCTTCAGATAGTAATTATTATATTAGGTTTTCAGGTACACATGAATTTACCTGAATTTGCCAAAAATTTACCATCATTTAAATATGTTGAACTTTGCTGGTCAAATTTATTTTAGGTTTTTAGTTATAACTAGAGGTGTTTCATTGTCCTCCCTACATCTATCCATTAGTCCTCCTCTCTCCCTTCCTCTCCATTCACTGTCCTCTTGTTTCTCCCTTTTCCTTCTCTCCTTCCTTCCCTCCCTCCTTCCCAATCTCTCCCTCCTCTCCTCTCCCTCCCTTCTTCTTTCCTTCCTTTCCTCCCTCCCTGTCTTCCTCCCTCCCTCTTTTTGTACCTCCCTCCTTCCCTCTTCCTTTGCTTTCCTTCCATCCTTCCTCCTTCCCTTTCTTTCTTTCCTTCCTTGACTCATCAGTATCTATCACTCATCATAACTTAATAGACAATAGTCTTCTTTCTGGCCTTGACCCTGTTTCACTATAAAAGTAATTCGAAACGCTAATATGATTAATGTAAGATTTAAGATTGAAATTTTATGTTCATTATATTTGTATTGAGGAAGAAACGCTTGCTAATTAATTTTGTATAGGGGAGTATGAAGTGGCCTTAAAATGTCAATAGCGTCATCACAGAGAACCCATGCTGGATATGCGCCTCTACACAAGTTGGAGCTGTTTGCTATGGCGATATTTTTAGAGGAACACAAATCTTAGCATTTGTCTCTGATTTTTATTGGACTTTCATTTTATTCCTTCTAAAGTTTTCTCTAACAAAACAAACAGCAAACAACTCTTCCAAGCCAATACCCTCTCTGACTGCTGACAAAGCCATCAGACCATTCTTTAAAGCTGCCACCTTAATAAATACACTAGCAATGTTGTTGCATATGTTGACCCAGTTAACTTCTCTTCAAGGTAAGCTAGGCTCTATGAAGGAGCCCCCACCCCATGAAGGGTCTTATCTGCAACAAAGGCAGTGTAATTACATGTAAACGTGTGATGTCTGTGGAAGAGTTCCTGAAGAAGGGCTAAGTTTTACTTCTCAGTGAAGATTTGACAATGTTTAGAGATGTCATAATAGTCATGACTAGAGAAGGAATTCCTGTGAGAATCTTGTGTAAGTAGGTCAGGCATGTTGAACAGAACTCATTCTGAACAATCAAGGTTGCCCTGGTCTATTCTGATGGGAGAGGAAAGCCAGAGAATAGAGGTGTGTGCAGGCGTCACCCACTTGGGCTGCAGCTCTGGATGCCAATGCTTTTTCAATGCTTTCTATAGGTAGACATACAATTTTATGCCTAAGCTTTGTAGAAGTCAGCTGAATAAGCAAATCAAAAAATATAAAAAAAAATCAATCTGAGACAGATGGTACTCAGCCTTTCTTCAACTTTTTTACTCCCATATTCATTGATAGAATTCTGAGAGTACCCTCGTTCTGATCCCTGCCCCACGGTCTACAACTGCATCACGTCTCTAAAGTAGAGATAATGAAAGCCTCTCTTAAAATTGTTATAAGAATTAAATGAAAATGTTCGGTAAACACAAAAGTGTCCTGCACAGTCTCTGAATAAATGGTAGCTATTAATCAGTGAAGATCACATTATGCTCCAAATGATATGCCGTAGAGCTTCTGTGGCCCCATAAATTACAGAATTATTATTTCTTACATGAAGACAGAAATGGAAATGATTACCTCTTTTGATGGAGAGCTATGTTGTGAATTACTTTTTTTAAAAAAACCTTCGGAGAGATGAGTTATATGTGAAAAGCCCTGGAACGCTAAGTGTTTTTACAAGATTTGTTACTGGCAAGAAACGGGCAAGCATAAATGAGATCAGTCCAAAAAAATTACCCTGCAAACTTGCTGATGTGCTGTCTGCTAACATAGTGACAGATCATAAAACTACTGAGAGAGAAAGGCAGAGGTATAGGCCACTGGAAATATAGAAGACACTGTCCCTGATCTTGACAGATTGGACTTTCTCGGGATTTATGTCATCGCTATTATGCTCGGCATCATAGGGCCTTTTATGTGTCATACAGGAAGTTGACCTGAGTTTGGACAAAGGTAGGAATTATTGGGGGTGGCTCTAACCCTATTATTAGGTCAGTGTCAGGCAGTTTTATGAGTTGCAATTCCGAAATAAGCTGTAACACGCTGTCTGCTGCTTACAGCGATGTGACCTTGAATGGGTTCAGCCTCCCAGGCCTTGCCTCCTCTGTGCAATGGGGATTTTATGTGTTCTTTTCAAATTGTGTTCATTAAATCGAACAATCCATGCGAAGAACCTGGGTCTAACCATCTTGCTAGCATCTCTTTAAAGTCTGTGATAGAAATAATTGGTACTTCTTAAACTTAGAACCATGTTTAAAGAAGAACACGTAAAGTACATTGTTTTCGATGCTAGAAGCCAGGTTGAAAAACCATGTCTGGGAAATTCATGGTACCAAAGAAAGACCTCACTATTGTGGTTTAGCAAAACTGTGGTGACATCCAACTGCAATCTAATCACTTGTATTTATATCCATAAACAAATGGTAAGCTAATCTTATGCTTAATCAGAAAAGCTTTTCCTTGCAGTGAACAGCAATGAATTTAAAAGCTCAAGACTGTTCAAAGTGCTTGAGATAAATGAGAATTGAGCTCTAAACAAGGCCTCTGTATGCCTTCACCCCTTCTAAGATTCAGGGGACATTGCAGAAGAGCAATCTTAGGGTTTCTTGAGCACAGGTAGAAGAGATATAAAAATATTTTCTTCAGGGCATGGTGCAGCCATTATGATTCCACAGACACTGCTGCTGTCTATCTCGGCTCTCACGTGACTCAGCTTGTCATCAGCCAATAATGAAAAACCTTACCTTTGTCTTCCGAACTTTTGGCAGCTAATAGCTTCTGGATGAAGGACAGTCAATGCTTTCAATTAGGTAACAAGCAGGTAAACCCACCAGTTTAATGGGTACTTCCCAACCCGTGGGATCAAAAGGAATCTACCTAAAATCAGGTCACTAAAGTAAAAGAACATGAATGTAGGAAGGGACTTACGGATAGAAAATGAGGGATAAGGAAGTGTAGGGGGCTAGAATAATCAATATCCCATATTGGTGCGTGAATTTGTCAAGGGATTTAATCAGGAACAGAGGAAAATAGTTTGCTTTTTTTAAAAGTATGATGAAGTCCTCTAATTAAAACACAAAACTTTACACACATTTCTGATTATACGTATTTTCTTTTTCATTCTCTTTACATTTGGGTTCATTTTATTTTATTTTATTTTTTAATCCTTTTTTACAGTCCAGACTTCATCCCCCTACCAGTTCCCTCCCCCTTCCCCATCAGTCCCCATCCCACACCTTCTTCCCCCATCTCCAAGAGGATGTGTCCACCTACCTCCACCCCACCAGACCTCCTCACTCCCTGGGGGTCCGCAGATCTCTTGAGGATTAGTTGTAGCTTCTCTGACTGAACCCGACCCGGCAGTCCTCTGCTGTATATGTGGGGGCCTCATGTCAGCTGGTGTATGCTGCCTGGTTGGTAGGTCAACGTCTGAGATCTCTGGGGTCCAGGTGTTTTATTAACATTTTGAGATTTCCTACAATGTGTTTTGAACATATCCTACCCTGTTCTTTTCCTCAACATCCTTTTGACTCTCCAAGCCCTTCCCATCTTGCTTTGTCCTGTCTCCTCATTCAGTCAAGTTTATATTGTGTACATTGCCAAGCAGCTCACGGAACTGGGATCTGCCTTAGTTTGTGATCAGCCTATGAGGGGTCACATCATTAAAGAAAACGGACTCTCCTTCACCTAGTAGCTATTAAATGCCAAGAAATCCTCATCTAATGATGGGATTATGGCCTTATTTTCCCCCCTTCTTTGCTGAGATTTTTGTCTGGCTGCAGCTTTCAAAAGGTTCTTCCGTGTGGCCACAATCACTGTGATATACCCTCTTGTTCTGGAAAACAGATTTCCTTATTATATAGAAAAAACAGACAATCTGTCTTTGTGGGTTGTTGATTTTTATTTGATTGCCATTTTTATTTGAGTTGAATAATGTATATAGAAACTCTTTAGTATAAGTAATCCATTTTTCATTTCTGATGTGCTGCTTTCCTGTGTGATCTTCCTTGCTCAATTGGTAGCACTATTTATGATATTCATGATTCCAGTTGGCTTTGGAAGGATACCTGAGATACACCAGACTTGAGTGTGATGAGCTTTTTGATTGATTTGACTTGTCAAGAGTCAGAGATAGCGGAGGTAAGAGGACGAAGCTAACTGCTTTTCGGTGAAAACTCTCATGCCTGATATCTTAGATCTTCAAGTAAAAAATTCCATCCTTCCCACTCTTGGCATTGGTTAAACATTCATTTTGTTTTTACGGGATTGAACACTTTTCAATTGAAATCTAAGCACATTGTTTACCTATATTCAATGAAAGCTATTTTTACCTCTACTTGTATATGGGATAGAAGATAGAATGATATGCTCAAGGAAGAGGCCGAAATCCAAAATCTGCTGATGTGAGCTTTCAAACAGCAAAAGTCACACAAGATATTGGACTATAGAGCAGCATCATCTTCAAAAATGCAAGATGGAGAGATGGAGGCGATAATTCAACCACAGGCCAAAACATGAGGGTTTCTTGTAGTAAGCTTGGTGTGGAATTAGCTAGTACAAACATCTGTGCAGCCAAATATTGGGGGGGGGGATCCTGAGAGTGGGCAGAGGAACGATCTGAAAGCAGACAAATTTGAAGATCACAATGCAAAGATGCAAACCCCACTTTGACAAATTTTGAATCTGATGGTTCATGTTAATATTCAAGAAAGTCTAGTGATCTCTTCCTCGTCGTGAAAACATTCTAGTCAGACATTCTCTCTAGCCCTCCAAGTACAAGAAAAAACAAAAACAAACAAACAAACAAACAAAACAAAACAACAAAACAAAACAAAAAACCTAGGGCTGTCTAAAGCAAGGAAAACTGGTTTTATTTGTAAGGAAATGAGAAACTGATTTTCTGACTGCTGCACTGTTTCCAGTGAAGATGCGCAGTGGAGGTGGACAGTGTGGCTGCCGATGCTGTTCTCACCTCTGTTTTTATGAATTATTTTACTTGATTTGGGATCTTTTCCTTCTACAGCTAGTGAATTTACAGCGGACTTAGTGGATCCTGCCAGAGCAGCAGCACCTTGACCATATCCCTTGTTTTGACAAGGAATGCAAAGAAGAACATTTTTTCTTAGAGGTCCACCAGAGTCCCTGATGTCCTCAATCATGGGGCCATCATAAAATAAACACTTAACTGATTGTCTGTAGATTTTGAGTTTTTTCCTTTTAAAAATATCTTCAATTGGCTATGGATTTCTGCAAACATTTTTGAGACAAGTAGAAACTTTGAGGCCCAGATTACTAATTTATGAAACAGAGATTGGAATAATGCCATTTTTAAGGACTCACTGCTAAAAATTAAGGCCAGAAATTTGATGCCGTGAAACCATCGTGTAGTGACAGCACTAACATGGGACAAGAGAAAACTGGAGCCTTCAATCATCTAACTGCAAAATAACTTAGAGGATATTGGACTTCACTGTACTCCTTTTCATCAATATATCAAATCATATTTTTTTCTTTAGAGCCAGCTGAAGGATACCCAAGAGTTCCAACTAGCTCACTAACGTGAGGGGTTTGTTTTTTGAATTAAAATGCATATAATAGACAATATTTAGGAATCTGGTAAGGTAGCTTAGCAGCCACGGGGGCTTGTTGCTTTTCCAGAGGACAGTGAGTCTGTTCCCATCACCAACATCAGGAAGCTTGCGACTGCCTATAACTTTAGCTCCATGGAATCAGACACACTTTTCTGGCCTCTGCATGCACACGCACACATGGGCACAGGCATGCACATGAAGAGGCATTCACTTCCCATAAACAAATGATAAAATAATTATTTAAAGAATATATTTAGGGGCCATCAGGATTGTTCACTAAGTAAAGATGCTTATCTTCAACCCAACAATGTGAGCACAATCCCCGCCACTTATGTGAAAGAAAGGGGAGAAGTGACTCCTGTAAGTTGTTCTCTGACATCAATGTATTCACCTATGTGTGAGGACACATGTGTAATGCGTGCACACACACACACACACACACACACACACACACACACACACACACACACACACACCATGACATATGTAACCCCAGCTTTCCACCTTGGCTAGCTGTTCCCTACTATACATCTCAACGTGTAACTAGTTCAGTGTCATTTTCTGTGAAAAGGAATTGACAGTGGCCCCTCTATCACTCCGAAACACATCTTTCACATAAGCTTTGTGTCACCAACAATCACCTTTATATTCTTGAGATACAGTACAAAGACACGGTACTGAGCCTCAAGAACTCAGTCTGATGACCAATGAAACCGTGAGCTATTCCTAACTTCAACACAGGGGGAAAGCTTTATGAGAGCTTGAGCCCAGCCTCAAGGCAGCAGCGGGGAGGCATTTCTGTCTTCCTGACCATGTTCAGAATATCTGCAGTACGCACTCAAAAGAGCACTGAAGCCAGGCCCGATGAGAAAAAACAAGGATGTTCCCAGAAGTTAAAAGATAAAATTGAGAAATTTTATATTGTAGAAACATCTCCTGAAAAGACATGGGGTCAGAAAAGGGGACAATATATTGATTATACATGAAACACAGTAAGCAGATGGGAAATGATGAGAGAGAAAGCTGTGGTTCAGCCAGCAACTGCTTGGTCTGTTTGCTCAAGAGTTTGAAATTTGCTAGATATTTGAGGAAGGCTTGGGTTGACAAAGAGGTCAGCGTGTATAGCGAGAAGCCTACTGTTTTAGTACTAGTAGCTGTCTATCTCCACGATTATATGTGTATGTTATCCACCCTTGTGCCTGCTTACCCTGTTCTACTTTTACATCACTGGATCTGTTGTAGAAGATTCCTACAGAACATATAACTGGTCATTAATTCCACTGCTCATTTGCACCACCTTTGGTCTATACAGCTAATAACCACACTGCTGCTAAAACCCTAATGGGTGAGTGTTTAAATTCTTTGTTTTTCTGGCAATATCTTTTCTACTAAATCTTGCTTTGTAAAGTGGAGCTATGTAAATAGAGGCGTTCCTTTTCAAAGTTCAGGCACAGAGCCTGAGAAGGTAATGTGTGAGGGGCCTCTTTTGGTGAAGAGGTGATAATTCAGGAAAAGAGAATAAGAAAAATATCTTGCTGATTCATGCCAAGATGGCACTTTGCGAATCTGGAGTGCCCTACACCGCATGCATGTTTTCATCGATGTCTCCTTAACAGACATTCAAAATGTATACACGTGGATGAGGTAACTAACGGCGTTTAACGTGAAAGTGTCTTTAAGGCGCAATAGACAATGCCAAGGAGTCTACGCAGCAGGGAGTTGCGTGCCGTGAGAACTACTGGTAATGGTGGCTGACACGCTATCTCCAAACACTGAGACCTAAACCTGCAAAACCCCAGCGGGATAATTATAAGTTGCACAACAAGTCTCATTAAGAATCTGCCGAGATGCCGCCATGATCATCCCAGTTCGCTGCTTCACCTGCGGGAAGATCGTGGGTAACAAATGGGAAGCCTACCTGGGTCTGCTGCAGGCAGAGTACACGGAGGGGCATGCCCTGGATGCTCTGGGCCTGAAGTGTTACTGCTGCCGCCGAGTGCTGCTCGCACACGTGGACCTGATTGAGAAACTGCTGAACTATGCACCCCTAGAGAAGTGACGGCTGGAGCCTGCCCTCCTGTGCTGGCCAATCTGTCATGCTGTATTCAAACTGAGGTGTTGGGGATGTGGGTGTATTGCCTGGCTGTGGCTCTATGGCTAAGTCCTGTCATCCTGGAAGGAACTGTTTAGTAAAGACCTTTGCAGAACCACCACCACCACCACCACCACCACCACCAAAAAAAAAAAAAAAAAAAAAAAAAAGAAAGAAAGAAAGAAAGAATCTGCCTCGTCCGTTTACCAGCTGAGGAAACTTTTAAACGCCATTGACAAATTGGGAGGAGAGCTTCGTGAGAAGGCTGAGTGTCCTTTCAGCAAGCATTTGTGATATTGATTAAAGCCAATGCTATTTCCATGTGTGTCCCTTAGAAGTAGCAAGCGGGGACCTCAATTCCCTTCCCAAGTTCTAGTGCATAAAAACACTATCCCTGAACTCAAGCAGTATTACAGAGCAATAGTGATAAAAACTGCATGGTATTGGTACAGAGACAGACAGATAGACCAATGGAATAGAATTGAAGACCCAGAAATGAACCCACACACCTATGGTCACTTGATTTTTGACAAAGGAGCCAAAACCATCCAATGGAAAAAGATAGCATTTTCAGCAAATGGTGCTGGTTCAACTGGAGGGCAACATGTAGAAGAATGCAGATCGATCCATCCTTGTCACCCTGTACAAAGCTTAAGTCCAAGTGGATCAAGGACCTCCACATCAAACCAGATACACTCAAACTAATAGAAGAAAAACTAGGGAAGCATCTGGAACACATGGGCACTGGAAAAAATTTCCTGAACAAAACACCAATGGCTTACGCTCTAAGATAAAAACACGATCTCAAAACTCCTCCCTCAGAGAGCAAGAACAGTTATCTCCAGAAAGTGTCCTTGTGATTTGCATTATAAAAGTAAAGTTATCATTTGCCCAAAATATGTGTGACTTTGGTTTGATATGTATGTCTAATGAAAATTACAGGAAAGGTAACTATTTTTCATTCTTTTTGTTCTTAAAAAAATATTTGAAAGGAAGGAATACTGTTTCTAGCAACTGGAGATTTGATTGAAAACAAATTTTCTTCAACTGGTTATATGTAATGCTTCTTAGAATATATATATATATATATATATATATATATATATATATATATCCAGTAAGGGATTCTTTCTAGACACTAGCACTGTTAGGAAACTGAAATGGTTGGATAGATGAAGAGGAAATGATGTCACCAGAGCCCAGGGAGAGGTGGCGATGGGCACTTACAGAGCGACTCAGAAGCATCCCAGTCATTGCCAGATGGAGTGCTGGTCAGAAAGGAAGTGGTGCAAACGTGTATCAGACTCCCCTTTTATTTTTCACTCTGCAGAGAGTACCTCCTATTGGCTTTCAGAGAAGGAGTCAAGAAACGAGGAGTCCCTAGTGATATCATCCGTAAGCATCAAGGATCCATCAGACACAAGACAAACAAGACAAGAAGTTTGTCTAGAGAAAAACAGGACTGTCATACTTGTGATTTTATAATGAGATCATCAGTTCCAAGAATCTTAAAGTTTTGATGAACATAGAAACAGAGACAAAATGATGCTCCCAATGAGTTGCTTATATATTTCAACTCTCTCTCTCTCTCTCCTCTCTCTCTCTCTCTCTCTCTCGCTCTGTGTTTGTTTGTGTGTGCGTGGGTCTGTGCATGTGTGCACAAGCATGCACCCATGTGTGCACTCTGTGTTTCTGGAGGTCAGAGAACAGCATTCAGGAATTGATTCTATTCTTTTAGCGTGTGGGTTTCAGGGATTGATCTCAGGTCATCCAGCTTGGTGGTAAGTTCCATTCCTTGCTGAGCTATCTCACTAGTCCCATATATTTCTACTTTTGAGAAATAGCCTGGTAAAACAAAGAAGTCAAGTAGATTACTGAGTGTGAAATAATATCCTGCTAACAAAAAGATTTACTCCAAGATGTCTCAAAGCATTTAGACTTTGGAACTATTGCGGTTAGACAGATCTGACTGTTAGAGGTTTCCATTAGCGTTTGGCAGAAGGAACATCTTGTACAAAACAGGGAATGCTAAAAATGTTGGTTTAGAGTAGATCAAAGTAGAGACATCTTTGATCGCTGGGAAGTGAGTTTCTTTGCTATTCACAGCATTATAGATGTTTCTCTTTGCATGAGACCTAAATTATGATGTGCTACACAGGATTAAAAAGAACATGCAAAGGGAAGTCTGCACAGCTTTTCTCATCTGCTTCAGCTGTGGCCATTGCTGCATGATTATGCGCGCACGTGCACACGTGCGCTTGCGCGCATGTGAAGACTAACTTCTCCAGTGTAATTCCTCTTGCTGTCTGCATTCTCATCAAATCTCATCCAGGAACTGCCCAGTTAAACTCTAGTGCAGGAGGGTCTCTGTATGGAATTTTCAGATGGTTACTTGTTTGGCGATATTTTGATCCTCTCAAACTTTGCATCTTGCCTAGTTATTTGAACACTGCCACTTTTGTCATCTCTAGTGAAATTCTGTGTCTATGAAATTGGAGGTTAGACCGAACAGAATCCACGTTTTGTAAGCAGACAGCTATGGTTTCTTAGTTTGCCAAAATTTTGGCAAGTTGTTGCGAATCGCCTGGAAGGAATACTCATCCATTCAAGTCCTTGAAGAAAGAATGGTCAGCACATTCTTGCGTTTCCCAAATACAAACAGGATCCAGATCAAAAAGAAACTGGTGGCATTTGCCTCTTGTCACAGCCTGCATTCGAGGTCACCAATTCAGAGGCTTCCTAACAGAGCACCTAGCACACATAGACCACCATTATTAATGTGCGAGGAGATGGCCCTGCCTCTCTGTGATACATCAGATGCCTGGAAATCGGCGTTCCCAGCCCTGTTACTGGTCCTGAGAATGCCTGCCCCAGCTGTCTGAATTGCTACTATTTCATATCTCTCAACCAGCCAATTGCTCCCCAGCTAACGGCTGGGAAAGAGTGATAAGGCTGACATCTTAGTAAGTCTCCCCAAAGAACCACCATTTTCCATGTGGGACCTAATGGAAGAGCAATTACAGCACACTGAATTGTTTCTACTTCTTTAACTTTTTTTTTCTGTTTCAAAACCAAAATCCCCAAATCATATAGATGTTTCAGGAAGTCCTCAGTTCACAGATAGATTCTTGGAGCCTTGTAAGGCAAGTTAAGGTCCACCGCTTTTACAGCACAGACTGTTACAGTACAGAAATCAGAAAACGTGTGGCTGCATTTGCTGACTTCGGTCAGTGTCTTCAATTATGCATGTACTTCAATGGTTAAAAAATGATTTAATCTAAACTCTCTTAGCATTGCTGTCCTCAAAGCTCCCCTTCTACCCATCCATTTACTTACTTCCAAGCCATAAATATACTGCTGTAATTTCTCTCGTATCCACACAGAATATTTTCTATGAATATATACTAAATATGAATAATTACCGTACTATATATTTTTGACAAGGTAGCATATTACACGGAAGGCTGTCTACTTTGGCATTTTGCTTAGCAAAATATAGATTTTTGTAGGTCTCGTTAATTCAATTCACACAGTATTCTCAATTTTTAAAAGTGGCCATAATATCCATTGCATTGGTAAAACTTAATGAAGGAATGATTTTTTAGAACATGATATATTTGGCAACATTTGAAGACATTTTTGAGACATTAAAATGAAATATGTTATTGTCTAATAATTTTGAGGCAACCTATATCATTATCTACTTCTTTTTTAAATTGATATAGAATTACATCACTTTTCCTCTTCCCTTTCTTCTTCAGTCCCTCTCAGATATTCTCTCTTAAACTCCTCCCATGTTCCCCCTACTCTCAAGTTAGTGGCTTCTTTTACTTGGATTATTTTTGTTACATATGTGTAAAATGTGTTGGGTCTGTTTTCGTTGTTTGTGTGTACTTGGTTTCAAGATGAACCATTACTGGAGAACCAGTGAGGGAACTCATCCTGGAGACTATTTCCAGCAGTCATTAGTTGCCTGTAGTTCTTTGTGTATGGGTGACAATGTCCCCTTTTTGTTAACATGTCACTGGATAATCCCCATTGTTCTGGTTTTATGTGCACCCATTTTTAGAACAAACTATTTTACAGCAGACTCCCTGGTATTCTGACTCCTGCCAGCTCTCTACCTTCTCTCCTGTTGTATTTCCTGAGCTATAGAAGTAGGAACTGTGATGTAAATTTATCTGTCAGGGCTGGGCTCCCCATGATCTGTGAGCCTTGGATTGTGTCCAGTTGTTGTTTTCTGTATTGTCTCCATGTACTGTAAAGGAAAAGGCGTCTTTGATGAAAAGTGGTAGCTACATTATCTGTGGGTAAAAGGCTAAGGCTAGGATGTAGTAAGGATTACGCTGCTCTAGTCAACTGGTGGTAGTGAATTATTTTCTGAGGTGTGGAAAGCTGGCTAGGTTTTCAGTAGTATACACGATCTCCTAGTTGAGTTGCCTTGAAGTGCTATTAGACAGCTGCTGGTTGCCACTGACATGTGAGTGTCTATTACACCTATATGCACATATTGTTGTGCTGCTAATTGCTGTGGTTTATAGGCTCAGCTGAGCAGGTCTGTTTAATTGCCTCCCCCCCCCCAGCAGATTGCATAGTATTTTTGAAATACTAAAACACCGATAGAAGAAAACATTAGTAGCACTCTACAAGATAATATAATACACATAAGAAAGGACTTTCTGAACAGGTCTCCACTGCTCAACAAATCAAATCCAGCAATTTACAATTCATTGCTAATATTAAGTTTTAATATAGACTTAATGTTCATCCAGGCTTACAGCCTTGCTTTTGTATAACTTCTCTTTCAGGCCCAATTCCCATTATATTTTAATTGATTTACATACACTTCCAACTCTAGTATATGTATAAAGTGCGTCAGAATGGGTAATCTGTTAACACGTTTTGCAACTGGAGTACAATGTTTTATACAATGTTTAAAAGTCCTTATTCTTTTTTTTTCTTGAATTTATTCTTCTCTCATACAATACGTCCTCTCTCCATACCACCCACTGTCCCTCTTGTCCCACCTTCTCTCTCCCCCAGATCCACTGCTCCTCTATTTCCTTCAGAAGGAAGCAGGCTTTTCTGACTGGATTCAGCAAGGTCATTTCATGAAGATATTTCAGCATAATTCTTTTTCCTATTTAGCTCATTTAAAATATCTCTTTGCTAATACTGGTATGTAAATGTAAGGCCATGAACTTTCCTCCAAGGCTGTTTTTCAGTTATGGCTTAATATTGACTTTTGCAATTAATATTATTATCCAAATGTTCCTGTAGCTTTGTGCCATCACTAACAATCGGCTTCTTAGTGGATATTGCTTATTTTTCAGATAGTGGGAATCATTTTTTTCTTTCCTGACTTTGTAGTTTTAATCGTAGAATTTCCAATTAAAGAACTGTTTATTTCTACATTTATGACATTAATGATTTCTTTGTAGCATAATACATAGGCACATGCTTTATGAGTTTTCATGGTCATAAAATAACAATTTATTACTTTCAGCAAAGATACTTTAAAACACTCAAATATTAATAATCAAATATTAGTTATATTTTGTGATATTTTGTTTCTTTATTGACATTTTCTTGCATTCAGTTTCCAACGGTCTACCTTTTAATTAAAATATCCTGATTACCATATATTTTCGTATGTTTTTCTCTCTGTTTTTTTAATAGATTTTTTCTTTAAGATTTTTTTTTATTTTTATTGAAGAGTTTTTTTCTAAAATACCTTTCCAGACTATGCTTTCCCTTCCCTCTACTCCTCCCCGTTCCTTCCCGACCATCCAAATCCACTCCCTTTCTGTTGGTCATTAGCAAGCAAACAAGCTTCCTAAGGGACAATAATAAAATATAACACTATAAAGTTTGAGATAAAACAAAAACCAACATTTCAGGTTTGGACAAGACAATCAGAGGTAAAAAAAAAAAAAAAAGAAAAGGCACAAGAATCAGAGACACACTTGTTCCTACACTCAAGAATCCCATGGAAACACTAAACTGGAAGCCATAATAGATACACAGAGGACCTGGTGTGGATACACGCAGGCCCTGTGCACGCTGCCTGTCTCTCTCTCTCTCTCTCTCTCTCTCTCTCTCTCTCTCTCTCTCACACACACACACACACACAAATATATATTATACTTTTTAATTGTTTTAAGTATACATATATCCTATATTTTGTTTTAAAATTTTCAGAATTTTTACTACCCATTGTTTCTTGTGCTTTCCTTGTATTTGTGTGTGTGTGTGTGTGTGTGTGTGCGTGCCTCTGGCACATTAGTTTACCTTACAGCTGAAAAATATGGTTTACCTTCTACTAGTTTTAAATGAGGTGAATGGTTCTCTGTGTAAACTTGGGAAGAGCCTACCTCCCTAAGTTCAGTTTTCAATGAATTAATAAGAACCATTGTAACTGGGCTATTGGATACTTCATGGGTTCTTTTTCCTTCTGCCCTTCTCTACCCTTCTTCCTCTCTTTCAACCCCTTAACACTAGATAGGAGAGAAAGAAGGACAGAGGGGATAGAGAGGAAGGAATTCTTGAATAAAGTCAAGGATAGGAAAGGGGCAATGATATTGTTGGACTACTTCCTGCTGATTACTTGGGGCAAGTCTAATATTCGCTGTCAAGTTATCTAATTTCTGTTTCTCATCTCTTTGTGCATGATTACTTGTCATTGCAGCAAACTACATTCAATCACCAGCCGGACAACCATCTTCTTTTACTGGGGCTCTAGCATTTACATATCCTGTGAAAGGTCCCCAGAACTCCAAACGTCACACACTCACAGAAACTATCTGCTCCTGCTAGAGCACGGGCAAACCAGAGTCAGCCGCTATGGACAGTCTGAGGCAGCATTTCCCACACCTGGTATTACAATGAACACTCATTCTCCTCATATTTCTGTGTATTTTAAAGAAACCAAACTTCTCCCTACAAACCATAATTTAAATTATGCCACAGTTACTCCATCATATTTATTTTTTCCTGTGTGATGGGTGTCCAGGGGCAGTTATAGGTAAATTGTGTGTATATATTTTGCATGTATATCATGGTGTAGTAAGACTTCCTGGCTTCCAATCTTTATCTTCCCTTCCAGTTAAATAAGCATGACCAAACGATGTGATCGAATGGATGGCTTGAATAAACAAAGTACAGTGACGTTTAAGTGATTGCCTTAACACTGCAAATTAAGAAACCTTGTAACACTAACGTAAATTTTCTCTTTCTTTCCTTTCAAAATATTTTCTACTCAATATTCTCTGATGAATTTGCAGGCTCTTCTGCTACTCTGGACAGGGGAAACAGGACCGTTGTTGTGATGGTTTCATTTGCCTTCCTTCACATCCTCTGCCTAGCTCTGTAGCGAGCCGAGAGTCAGCAGCAGGTCGCCCATTTAAGATGAGCGCTTTGCTAGAGATGTAATGGCTCCAAATGGTAGAGCAGAGGAACACCCGTATCATGCATTGTGCAGAAGGAAGAAAAAGGATGCATAGCCTACCTCAGAGCCACTTTTAAAAAATGTCTATGAATGAATTGGTATGAAATAAAGCCTGTCCTAGATTTAATCATACAAGGAAAGAATTCTGAGTGTAACATTTTCTTCTGTAAAGTGACTGATTCATCCTATTCAGAAATTTAACACATTTGTCATTTTTTTTTCTCAAAGGCAATTTACCAAAAAAAAGGGTCTCATTTTTTTAAGTTAGAAAGCATAGGCGTGCAGAAATGTGGCCTCGTTCTAGAACTGGGGTTTCACCAATGAATAGTTTGTTTCCTAGCCTCTGTGAGGCTTAATTTTCCTCGATAGAGGTGGCTTAAATAAGTCTACGCGGAAGCAGCTGCCGTAGGTGGACAGAAACAGGTTTCCTGCTCCACAGCCCTGTCAAGTGAGGCCCTGTGAAGACTTCACAACTAAGCCAAAGGCGCTCTCGGAGCAACCTCCAACTCATTTGAGGCCAATCAAGCAACTTTTAGTCCACGAGCTGACCTTTGCACAGCTGTCACGAATGCCGTGCATCAAAAAGACACCAGTCCAGCAGGGTTTCAGCACACCAGGCCAGTGCGCTCTATTTCCTTCTGGAAGAGCTGGTCTTTCTCACCAGCCCTGTGGTGACTTTGGATGGGCAGTGCTTTCTTAAGCGACTGAGCCGATATAAATATTCGAATTGGTAAATTTGCTTGCAGAGACACATAACGCTAATAACAGATTTAGCAATGAAATTAAGCCTGCTTTATTAATTTTTCAATATTAAATTTCACTAACAGATGTGTTAAAATTATCATCTCTATTATGCCAACTCTAATGAAAAGGCATACATCATTAGTGATATGCATATAATGTAAAATATGTAGGAACATTTATGAGGGAAAATCAATAACCTCATTAAATGTGTTTATATTTGTTTCTACGAGTCAATTATCTTCACAGATATTAACATATCCACATCATGACATGCGACCAATAAATAGCACTTTATGCAGTAATCTGGTCTTGTCTATGTCTCTTTAAGTCACTCATGTTTTATAATTTTTTTATATGTGGAATCGTAACATTAAAAATAGTTTCTAATTGGGCATGAATAAAAGAATTAGTCTACACTTGAACTGAATGCTTAAAAGACATCAAAGTAAGTCTACAGCTCCTGCTTACATTATAATGATGTATGTGTGAGTGCTTAAAATGTTAAATTCCAACTGTAGAAAAAGTTAACTTGAATTTTATAAAATGGCCATATTGTTAAGTTTTTTCATTTAATCTAGAATCAGAAATTAGATTAATATTCTATCATAGTCTCAAGACTCGATATCTTAAAAGATTCCCATCCTGCTGTGTATTAATATTTCAAACATTTGAAGATGAAATATAATATTTTAAACACTAGTTCTACCGTGGTTAAAATGCTAGATTGTTGGAGCAATACTTTTTTTTTTAATAATTTTCAAACATTATTGCTAATAGAGTTACTAAATTTCATATAAAATATAACTTTCATTCTAGTTCAGCTACCTATGTCTATCTATCTGTCTGCCCGTCCGTCCATCCATCCATCCACCAACTCATCTATCCACCTACCTGTCACCACTCTAACATCTGTGTACACTGTGTGGAAGGGTGTTTATATCTCGACAGTTTATATTGCTAAGGCCATATCCTTACATTCATTAGTTTATAATTACTGTGGTCATATAGTCACAGTCACTAGCTTGTATTACTGCATCCATTTACTTAACATTTGTTCTTTCAAAGACAATGCCCTCATATTCCAGTTGTTTCTCATAGCTAAAAATTGATTTCACACTTGGGTTAAATATTGGCACTGCCGGGCAAGTGTATCTATCAGGTGAGATAAAAAGCAGAATAATCATGTCAACATAATTTTATATTTAACAAATGCTGCAGGAAAACTGTCAGCTTCAGACACTGTGGGATGTGAGATTAAAAATAGTTAAAGGGAAAGAAGGTGTTAGTGGAAACACAAGGTTAGATAAACAAAATGTGTCAAAAAACACAAACTTGACGGATGACTCATTAAAACAAATAGTCAATAAATCTTAAGGAATTTGAAGTTAGGCCACAGCCCTCGAAACTAATTCATGGTTATAAATAATCTAGTGGGAAACACCCACAGCTGTGGTCCCTGGAAGGGATCATGGAGGAGATTACAGCCAGTATGTGAGCTACCACAAACATGTTACAGCTGTGTCAAGTTCCCAGGATACCTTCTGTGGGGGGTATTTTAGTGGCACTGACATAGAATTCTTGCATTTAGATGAGACAGCTGTGGGTTTGAGGCCAATAGGAAGTGTTTCATAAGCCTGTTGTATTTTCTCAAACTGTATTGCTGTGCTGAAGATTTGACCCTGAGCATTTCATTTAAAGACCCAGAGTAAATATTTTGTCTTCCTTTTACTTTTCTAAGCTTTTTCTGCCTTTTCCTGGAGAATATCACAACAGAATGCTAAATTTGCTTTAAAAGAAAACAAAATAGAAAAGAAAAAAATCCCACAAAAATTTCAAATAGGTAAAATTTCTCCTGAGATTTTTTTTAAGTTTAAGGTAGATTAAACCTAGAACAAAAATTAAATCAAATTATATTCTGTGTGCTCAATTTTCTGTAGGGAACCAAAAGCCACTGGAGTGTAAAATTCTAATTAATTATGTGGATTGCTAATGGATTTTAAATTAAAAATACGTGCTGTTTAACATCTCACTCCACACCATTTTGCAAGTGGATATTAGGATGAAACTGTCCTGTAAAATCTGAAATTCATAGAAGGTATAACGGTCAGTTTTCCAATTTAGCCCACAGAGAAGAGCTAAATTCTTTATCAAAGGGTCACCTGAAGGTTTGTCATTCGGTAAGGGTCTTAGTTTACAGCAAATACTATTGGAGATCGACTGATCATGTTATATAAAAGCTAGAATTTGCACTGCAGCTTTTCTGATTTTATAATTTTAAATACTATTTTGACTCGCAAGCATGGAGACTAAGGCTCATCATGTTTCTAATATTCTGGATTATATAGATAATAATGGCCAGAGCTGTAAAAAGTCACAGTTGCTGTTCTGTGTTGGGCGCTCTGTAAATCACAGTGCAATCAGTGGGTGTGATACAACGGACACACGGTATTTTTTAATTTAATTTTAATTGAAACCAAAACCAGATGTGTGTGCATTGTGGAATGGCAGAGACACGCTGCTTCATATATGATGTTCACATTCCCTATTCAGTTTTTTCAGGTCACAAGAACCGGTGAAATCACTCAGAAAAGTTTCAATGTACAGATGTCGTTATAAAAGGTAGTCATGGTGATGCATGGCAATCTATTGAACTTCTCCGCCCTCTCTAGTTGAAACCGCATCTCCTGTGAACAGCCCCTCTCCAATCCCGTACTCTCAACCTGCTCTAAATACCATTCTGTTGTTGTTTCTGACTGCAAAGTGGTGGCTTTCATTATGGTGGCTTTCACACACGCTCCGTTACTCTTCCTTTTCTCTTCCCCTTCTGTCTGTCTGTCCTCCCTGGATGGTTCCTATCCTTCCCTTAGTACCCCTCCTGCCTTCATGTCCTATGTATTCTATCCCCAACGTTTGCCCTTCGCTGGGTCCTCGAGACCTCTCTTCTCCCTCTCACATCCCCCTTCGAGTTTCACAACACAAACACACACTTGTCCGCACAAGTGCCAGCGATCCATGCTTTCAGCCTTCATCTGGAAGCTCTTTACTGAACATCACGTCATCGCCACTGTTATTCCCAATTCTGACCATTTGGCAGGACTCTCTAAAAAGAAGCCCGAGACCATCTTTAGTCAGGTTAGCTAATCTTACTCACTAGTTTGTTCATTTTCAGAGGCTATTTACTTTGTGCCAGAGGTGTTTTATTTTCCAAAAATTCAACAGGGGATAAACAGGTGATTTTCCCCCTTTGTAATGTAGAACCTAGTTTGGGAAGATTCTAGACAGAAACATCTATCACATTGTGCTAAGAATTAAAAAAGCAGAGCATAAAGACAGTGGGGGGAAGGGTATGTGCCATTCTATCCTGGGTGGTGAGAAACATTCACTGAAAGGCAAAACAGAAAACAACAACAAATTCACAACATTTTGTTGACGCCTGTTGGGCATGAGACAGAAATACTGGGGTGAAGAAAGTTCCAGGAAAATTCTAAAGACAAAGGCCTATGGGGTGGGATTTCTCTTATGCTCTGTGGGACCTACAAATTGGGCTAAAGAGGGAGTATGGTGCTGGTGACCGCATGGACAGAAGCGCAAAGGGACTGAAGAACAGAGTCAACGAACAGGACGTAGTAGACAAAATTTTCTGTGCTGGATTCAGGTTAAAAGAGATAAAGTGAGTATAGGCTGCTGGAAGGGGAGGTTGGTTCTCATGTCCCAGAAGCCACGGTAACTGTGGGAGAATATGACATACAGGACTGCCTGTTCACATCCCAGTGACACTTCTGAAGACGCAGGCTCAGCCTGGGACCAGTTGGCTGTTTCAACACTACGAGATGATGCTGGAGAGGACGTGGAGGTTCTGGAGCCCCTATACACTGTTGGTAAGGGTTAAAATGACAATATGGTTGTAGAGAATAAAAATGGAGGTACTTCAAAACAGTTGAAGAAACTCATGTGACTGTCATATTACGTGTATTTTAAAGTGTGGGATAGAGATTGGAAAAACGCTTTCAGTAACTAAGCTGTGGGTATGGTACTCTGCCAGTTGGTACCCTGAGATGTTTAGGACTAATATCCAAAGATGGATATGAATATGAGTTATTTTATCTTTTCCTGGGCCGCCGAGAATCAAACTTCATAGCCTGGAAGAAAGGAAACACAACTAGAGTTTTAAGTTAGTGCGAAGAAAAAAGTAACAAGGAAAAAAGTCATTTTGTCTAGAAGCTGAAATATAGTCAGAAGGAACAGACAAGGCATTGTAATATAAAAGGGTGTGTATGTGTGTGTGTGTGTGTGTGTGTGTGTGTGTGCGCGCGCGTGCGTGCAAAGGAACACACTTCTACACACATGCTGATTCACGATTCACATATGTTGTGTGGTGTCTGGGCATGTGACTATATTTTTGACTTGGTTCCACTCAGTGGGGTAGCCTATAAACTGCCTCTAAATCTGTTATAAAAAGCACAACTGACCCCTGAATAAATAGTCTTGAAAATGCCACTTCCACTAAAAGAAACCAGAGCAGTAATATGTAGGCTGTACCTGACAACGGTGATCTACCAGATTCAACAACACTATCACAGATGACTAATGTCAAAAAGACCCGGGGACTGCTTTGGTAGGACATCCACTTAAAAATGGGACATTCAAAACACAGAGAACAAAATACTGAAAATAACCTAAAGCTTCCAGACATATTTAAATCCACAAGGTCAAAATGCCATTTAAAAATAAATCGTTTATCTCCACAGACTAATAGAAAACTAAATTTGACCAGCAAAATATGAAGCATTTATTTTTTTTCTCTCCTTCTGTGAAGAGCACAAGTAAAGAACTAGGTGTTGTGCAGGAGTGGGAGGGGATCTCGTAAAACTATTCCAAATAGTAAGTGATAGGAAAATCAATGCCACCATTGTGAAGTAAAGTAATGGATGCAGGAACTGGGCTTAAACAGCCACCAGAATCACAAGAAAAAGCTGGGCTGGCAGTTCCGATGCGTCTCCTCATAGCAGAATCCTCGCACAGCCTATGGTGCTGCCAAGAGGAGTGAACACACGTCTCGTCAAAGTCTTGAGCCCATCTGTCAATTTTCAAGAAATACAAGGGAATCAAAACAAGCCATCTAAGCCACAGTATGGAGTGATGAGAAAACAGACTATGACAAATTGCATCAGTCAAACACCTTGGGTTCTTCAACAAATAAACTGTAAGAAAAAGAGCAGGATGATGGAGGACCATTCAGATGGCAGGAGACGTAAGAGAGACAACACATGTTTGAAATTGGCAAGACGGAGCCACTGTAACTATAGATGTATACTCGCGTGATAAGGTTGTAAAATATCTCGTACTATAGATCACTTTTAAATTAGAATAATGGTTGTTTATGTCAGGAGAAAGAGAACTGCGCTTGGACAAAGTCTGCTTCGGCTGCTGCCAGATGTGTGTTTCTTGCAGTGAGTTGAACTTTCAACAGTGTTAATGCTCATCTTAGGATGCCACACCGACCTACACATTTTTATGGCCACATAGATGTACTGGTATGTGTGTGTGTGTGTGTGTGTGTGTGTGTGTGTTTCTGATCACATAGATGCATTGGTGTACGTGTGTGTATGTGTGTGTGTGTATGTGTGTTTATGACCATATAGATATATTGGTGTGTGTGTGTGTGTGTGTGTGTTTATGACCACATAGATGCATTGGTGTATATGTGTGTGTGTGTTTATGACCACATAGATGCATTGATGTGTGTGTGTGTGTGTGTGTGTGTGTGTTTCTGTGTTTATACCACATAGATGCATTGGTATGTGTGTGTGTGTGTGTGTGTGTGTGTGTGTGTGTTTAAGACCACATAGATGCATTGGGATGTGTGTGTGTGTGTGTGCATATGTGTGTGTGTATGCATGTGTGTGTATGTGTGTGTATATATGTGTGTAAAAAATATACATGCGAAAAATCAGAAAGGAGATTGCTTGGGGAAAGGAAGAGGAAGAAATAACCAGAGAGGGTGATAGGAACAGGAAATAGGAGAAAATACAATGTATATGTATAAATACCTCAATGAAGCCTATCCTTTTTATGCTAAAAAATTAATTAAATACAGTTTTATTTAGGTATTTATTTATTTATTCATTCATTTATTCATTTTTGTAGATTTCACTTGCTCTTTCATTGCTGGACTTAAAAATCAAGTTTGAGTTACTTTATTTTTTTTTCTGCTTAAATCCCAGTATACCTAGTTTCTCAGTCCTGGAGTGGCCTTGAAAGTTAAGTACTCTGATGAGAATGAGTAGAGATGCTGTGGATGGACACACTTAGATTCGACGTGAAAGCAGATGGGGACATTTGTGGGAGGGCTACTCTGAAGCAATGCCAATTTCCCCATCTCTGTTCCCTGACATGCTTGAACCTGCACGTGAGGCTGTTATTCATGAAGGAAGCATTTAGCCTGCATCTCTGGGAGAATGCCCGTCCATACACAGATCCGGAACAACCAACGAGAACTCCTGATGGCTTAAGCACAGTGCATGGCTATGCCTCTGAGAGCTAAGGAGCTTTGAGGTGCCAGTTGGCAGGGAACGTAGGAGGCCCCCTGCCAGCTCACCGCTCCCATGGCCTTGTGGGAAACCTTTCCAGTATTCACCCATTGTGCTCAGCCAGCTGGCAGGGGTGTGAGCGTTGGGCTGTGAGCTGCTGGTGATGATTGCCATGTATACCCCATGGGCGCTCAGACGCTTGCTTGATTTGACGGGCGACTGTTTTCTCACACATAATTATTTGGTTATTTGATCAATGTGTGGGGGCGTAGTAAATTCCTATAAGTATAAATCTTAACCAATTTATTTTTTTCCAGAACAAGTTGTTTTTTATTTTTTCAGGCTGAATTTTATTTAATAAAATTATTTTTTCAGTATTTTTGCCAAAGACTGAATACAGCTTCAAGTCAGCTTAAAGAAACAACGCAGTTATAAAAACAGCTACTCAAACTCATGGCATGCATTCTCAGAGTTTTGCTGGGCATACCATGGCTTAGTAAAACTCTCATTCAAAACTGGGTTCTGGCCCTCTATCTGTGATACATTTTAAGCTGAATGTTATTCCTCTACCATCATTCACGTTTTGAATAGTTTTTTTCTCCATTTTTATTAAATTGGGTATTTCTTATTTACATTTCAATTGTTATTACCTTTCCCAGTTTCCAGGCTAACATCCCCCTAGCCCCTCCCTCTCCCCTCCTATATGGGTGTTCCCCTCCCCATCCTCTCCCCCATTACCGCCCTCCCCCCAACAATCACGTTCACTAGGTGTTCAGTCTTGGCAGGACCAAGGGCTTTCTTTTCCACTGGTGCTCTTACTAGGCTATTCATTGCTACCTATGAGGTTGGAGCCCAGGGTCAGTTGGGTAGTGGCTTAGTCCCTGGAAGCTCTGGTTGGTTGGCATTGTTGTTCATATGGAGTCTCAAGCCCCTTCAAGCTCTTTCAGTCCTTTCTCTGATTCCTTCAACGGGGGTCCGGTTCTCAGTTCCGTGGTTTGCTGCTGGCATTCGCCTATGTATTTGCTGTATTCTGGCTGTGTCTCTCAGGAGAGATCTACATCTGGTTCCTGTCAGCCTGAACTTCTTTGCTTCATCCATCTTATCTAGTTTGGTGGCTGTATATGTATGGGCCACATGTGGGGTAGGCTCTGAATGGGATGTTTTGAATACTTGGAATCGATGTCAGTACTGTAGAATTC
Source organism: Rattus norvegicus (assembly GCF_021556685.1). Taxonomy (NCBI): domain Eukaryota; kingdom Metazoa; phylum Chordata; class Mammalia; order Rodentia; family Muridae; genus Rattus; species Rattus norvegicus. The sequence continues at coordinate 8,367,077 of NC_141552.1, read as the reverse complement.
TTCTTCTATTTCATTAAGAGCTTCAAAATAATCACTGCACTTTGATCCAGGAATACAACATTCAAGAATTCATTTCTCTATAATAATGGGGATGAGATCAAATATAGGCTGCAACTTCAGTTTCATGTATAAAAATAATTTAGCAATGATTGAAATGTTTGATGAATTAAAAGTGGTTAACATTATGATACACTTGTAAACAAAATATTAGGTATGTTTTTAATTATAGTTAAGATGTTTTAGTTAATTTTTAGAAAACACTGTAACTTTGTTTTGGAAGCACTTTTTTTTCACCTAGTTATATTCAATAACATAAGTTTATGTTTAAAATTTTTTGGAAGAGAGCACCGTAAAGTCTCTGAACGTGGAGTTGATAGATGAAAAATATTTCTATAAATTTTCTTTATCCTTCGAGTTTCCATCAATGAACATGCATTAGTGTTATCATTCTGAGCTAAATAATCTTAAATAATATCTTTATAAATTATATAGGAACACTTAGTTCATATATATGTACATATATATATAGCTATATACACATGTGTTCAAAAATATACACTAATTTGTATATGAGTGCACATAGTTTTTCTACTTACCCCAAGGACTTCATTTTTACCCCCTCCCCCGCCCCTGATAGAGAAGTTGTCATGCTGCAGGAGGCTCAATCATACACCTGTAATGGTTACTACTAATTTATTTAATAATGTGCCCAAGGCTATCTGTCTATTTTGGGATTAAAATGCCAATTCTCCAGTTAGCACGAGGAGAAATAAGCAGGAGTTATCCTGGTTGAGTAATGCAGGAATAGAGCAGTAATTCAGCGAAGAGCACTTTATTATTGCTATATTAATGAGTTATTATTTAATTTCTAAATTGCCTAATACAAACAGAGCCAATCACAGTGTTCGTACTAGGAGTTTAGTGAATTCTATATTTCGTTATACACTTTAGCCCATAGAGCTGATCTAGCAGTATTCCTTGTTTTAAATATACGCCAAGGTTTTTAAGCATACAATAAATGCATTATTTCTTAATTTGTTTAATTTTCTCGGCTTTTTACTAGCTTTAACCTTTTAATTTGTATGCATATTACATCAGGTAAATAAATACTTAGAGTGACTACAGAACACTTTGTGCTAACTACTTATTAATAATCTACTACGTGTCCTTATAAAACTAACCAGCATCCAGGGATTTCCCTAGTAAGAGCTTTGCATTTTATTAATGCTGTGGGGTTTTTTTGTTTTTTGTTTTTTGTTTTTTTTTGTTTTTGTAGGCTAGGAATAAAGGCTAAATATTGTGGTTGTTTACTCATACTTTGTGCCAACTGTAATTTTTATCAAAAAATGTTTGGATTTTAAGATCAAAAAACGTCTGTTTTAAAAGTCTCGTGTAATAAAAATTTAAGTGTGATTTTTCACTTTTGTCTGGGAAAGTGTGTTGTTTGTTACCTCCTAGTCTCACGGTGAGAGTGGTTACCTCAAAGTTGGAGAGCATGAGATGAGGGGAGGCGTTTTCACAGGGTCTTCATCCAAATCTCATAGACAAAAGCATATTATAAAGAAACTAAACTTTGGGTTCATGACGTACATCTTGTATTTATTCTAATTAATTATTTTCTAAAAAAATAAATATATTTAGTTAAAATAATGATTATATAATTTCTCTTTTTCCTTCTTCTTATCTTTTTTATACCCCACTAGTTACTGACTCTAAACCTGTAGGTTGGTGTCATTATGCAGGCGAAGGCAGACAAGATAAATTGAGGCCTGTCATTGGTCGAGAAGGAGGGGAGGCGGGGATAGAGGTTTTAGAAGGGAGGGAGAAGACAGGAGAGGAGGCCTGAGCGAGAGAGGAGGGGGAGAACCTGGCGGCCGAGGCTGACCTTAAGATTCTTCTCTGGGCTTAGATACAGGTTGTTATGACTATTTTTAAGGGATGGGTGGATACAGGATTTTGTTTGGGTGGGCAAATTATATCTTATCAATCGGATCAGAGGATATTGCGTGGTGGGTTCTTTCATGTGGTGACTTAATCGGGTTTAAGAGAGTCTATGGTGGTAGGATGCACCAGGCCCACCACGGAATTGGGATGTGTATGCCTGGCACGGTAACAACCCACCCTGGGAACTAGATGGGTAGACAGATTGCTGACGGCCTCAGAGAGTAGCGGCCATCAGCAATAAGAGACAGGATGGAGCTGTGAGTGAGGTCAGGGTGCCCTGTGGACCGCCTGGGTTGGAGGGGGAGCCTGGGAGAGAAAGTGCAAACCGGTCTGCTGTTTTTTAATTATTTACCTCATCACAAACTTGTGGCCTCCTCTACTTATCGTTATTACACAAACGCGAAAGAACAAGCATACGCATTCAATGCTCATCCTGAGTCCATTCAGGGTTGGCCGGATGTGTATTTTCAGGACTGACCTCTGATATTGGATAGCTACTTCAAGTCCTCATCCTGTGGACCGCTGGGGCTTTTTCTCTCGGCAGTTGTTAAGCTCTCACAGCTTTTTCTTAAAGGGATGGCACCTGTGAAATTTCTCCCATCTATGTTGGGATATCAGCCATATTGTTGAGATATCATAGGTGCAGTTTCCCTGTTAATACTAGAGCCCCTTAGCAGATTTCTCTGTTCTTTAGGTTCTCGCGATCTTTCTGCCCCTGCTTCTCAATGTTCCCTGAGCCTTGGCTGTACCAGTTCTGTAATAGACGTATACACTTGGGATATATATACAACCCACGATCAATTATTCTCTGAGTTTTTACTAGGTATGACCCTATGTGGTGCTCTCCTAATGGAAAAAGTAGCTACTTGGATGGAGAGTAAGTTCTACGTTCATCTGTGGGTATAAGGCTAAATATGTCGAGCGAAGTGAGGATAATACTGGTTCCGGAGAGTGGCAATAGAAGGTTCTTCTCTACCATCCATGAATATTTGTTTTCTTTATTCATGTAACCAGTTGGTAAACTCTATCAGAAACTGGGCTGAATTGCTTGGTGTTAGTAAAGAATCTGTCCCACGTTCTGAGTTTAATAACTAAGATTCTATCTTCTAATACAAAGGTGGGGGAGGGGCTCCTGAAGTCCCATTACCATGAGTAGCTATGGGCAAAAGGTGGCTCTGGTGGGATAGTGAGAGTTCTCATCAGGTATTTAGCCACTTAAGAGGCTCTCCATGCTTCAGCAGATGGCTGTGTATCCAGGCACCTACAAACACGATGAGGGGATGTTGTGAGGGGGCAGAGGAGAAACTGGGTCAGTGGTGGACATGATCAAAACACATTATCTGTGTCTCAAACTATCAACTCGCCCCTCCCTCCCACCAGTCAGGTTTGATTTTGGACTCAAAGAACACAGCCCATACCTGTTGGACTATCATTCTGGGAGTTAGTAAACTGTGGTGATTTGTTTAAGAATGGCCCCCATTGGCTCATGGATTGGAATGCTTAGTCACTAGGGAATAGCATTTATTTGAAAAGAGTATATAGACTTTAGGAGGTGTGGTCTTGTTTCAGGAAGTATGTCACTGAGGTTTGAAAAGCCCAGGCCAGGCCAAGCCCAGTCTCTCTGTTCTGTGTCTGTGTCTGTGTCTGTGTCTGTGTCTGTGTCTGTGTCTGTGTCTGTGTCTGTGTCTGTGTCTGTGTCTGTGTCTCTGTCTCTGTCTCTGTCTCTGTCTCTGTCTCTGTCTCTGTCTGTGTGTCTGTCTGTCTGTCTGTCTGTCTGTCTGTCTGTCCGTCTCTCTCTCTGCCTCAGATCTCACTGTATCTCACAGTAACTTCTCTATTGCAATGCATGTCAACATGCTTCCTGACAGGATGATAAGGAACTAGGCCTCTGAAACTGTAAGCCAGCCTCCAGTCTGATACTTTCTTTCCTAAGAGTTACCTTAGTCGTGGTGTCGACTCACAGAAATAAAACAGTGACTGAGAATGAAAACGTACTGATTGATGAGATACCCCAGAGATGGGGTGGTGTGGGGTTAAGCTTCTTCTAGCAAACTCCTTTATAACTTATAATTCATGAGGATTAACTGAGTAGGAAGTGCAGAGTGTATCACAGCCTTTGAATTTTCTGGGTGACTACACTGCACATACTTTACAATAAGAACCTTAGAAAATAAGGAATTCTCTTTCATCCCCTGCCTTTTATCTTTTGCCCAGGAATAAAGCCTTGCACAAAACAAACCTCTCAGTAAGTACAAGGTCTGCCACTGTGTCTCATTAGACTACAATACGGTAAACGTCAAAATGCTGGGATCCAAACGAGGTTGGCTTCTTTTCTGTTCTCTCTCAAAATGTATAAAATTAACTTTTTTTTTGGTGTGAAACAAAAACACAGTTTCTTTTTTTTTTTTTTTTGCCAAAGTCAGCTGAGATAGCCCTTAAGAAAAAAATGTTTTTTCTTTTTAATTTGAGTGCCAAGAAAGTTGCTAATATTCTAGATGACCAATGCCTTTAATTTTGTGAGCAGGTTGAGCATAATGAGAAACCCTTCTATTTGAAACCTGTTATCAGCTGGTAATTAAGTTGAGACCTATCTAACCTTTTCAATAATCCAGGTAAACTCCCCAGTCTTTCAAACATAATTGTCTTCTCTTTGTGTTACCACTATATTATTTCTTAAGAAAGACCATAGCAGTGTATAGTGGCTTATCAATGTTTTACTCACTCAATTACTACCGTTCTGACTTCAGTTGTATATGATACATGGTATCTTATGTACTGGTGCTACTTTTCTGTAGCTGATAGAGGGTCCAAGGAAATGGAATGACAGCACATTTCCAAGCAACCTTTGAATGGTAACCAGGTAATACAAATGGATACTATTCTGATAACATTTGTCACATCCAGTTTTCTCGTATTACTGATGTCATAGTTCAGCCTAGACATCATCATCTTAACTTTGATGTTCTTCCTTTTTAGAAGACAGATTTAGCATGGTTCCAGCTTTTTCCCACCTCGGTGACACATTTTTTCAGTTAGGCGATTTCCCCGGTGCGTCCTCTTCAAAGAAGGGACTCGAGTTTGCATTCCCATGTGCAAGGAATGGGAAAAAAGCATGCTGAGACCGTCACCTCTACCATCACATACTCAGCTTAAATATACAGTAATAGACTCATACTCCAAGGAGGCTTGCTGTGTTTGTTTGCAAACTAGTATGCAGCACTTACAAGTCCGTGGTTTTATTGACGTGTTCCTTTCCATTCCTGTGGTTTTTAATTGAAACCCCCACTGCTTTGCCTGGCTTCAGGAGTGCAGCATATAGGAGTTTTACATTAACTTTCTGACACAGACCGGAGGAACTCGGAGACACCAGTTTGTATAGAGAAAACTGGAGATTTGAGTGTGTTTTCCTGTCTGTAATGAAGTCTTAGCTTGTGTGCTGGGGATTAATGGCTGAGTTAAATCTAGTTATGAGCAGGCTTTGGTTTCAAAGTTTTCTACATGCGCCGTTATCATTTCCCGTTGAGTGGGGACTCGGTTTTGTTCCCTTCAGCTGTTTATAACTATTTTTGAATGAGCGCCGCTTTACAGCAAATGCTTGCCTCCCAACATGCCAGAAGCACTGTTTCTCTCTCTAAATAGTCAGGTTGGTGACACCATCGTGGTTATTACTTAGCCCTAAGGAGCCTGCACTATTTGGTTTTATTACTTCCTTCCAGGAGGGTAGGGGCTTATAACATTCTTCTTTCTCTCTCTCTGTCTCCTAGTTTGGTAAAGCAGAAATGAATATTTATTTTCCATAGCAAGTTTATCAAATACCTAAGAAGCCTCCCAAGGCTTTAGCTTTGGTCTGCTTTTTTTTTTTCTCTTGATGCCAGGAAAGGCAGTCTTCAAAATACCTTAAAAGTAAAGAAGAATTTTATTAGATCTTCATAAAAGTAGAAAATCATTCCAGAAAGGGCAACTTAGACTTAATGACAAACTGCTGCTTTATAGAAAAAAAAAAACCTTCTAAGTCAAAATGACTATATAATTTGTATTTTTAAGGATATGAAAATATTGATACTTAGGTAGACATGACTAAAGTCTGTGAATTCTGTTTGTATTGCCAATATTCTAGATATTTGGAGGTCAGGTATACAGGTTAATTTTACTTTCAAATTCATATGACTTCCTTTTGAATGATTTTATGAAGAGCTGTGCTCAGTCATTGCTGTAGCAGACCCCAGAGTCCATTCTATATTACAAATACACAATTGGCGTCATTTTTTCCCCTATGAAGCAACAAAGACAATTGAGAAATACATAGTGAAATCTAAAGATGGATCTGCTTTGTGGCTTAACTATAACACAGATATCATCGGTGTGAAGTGTGTATCCAGGACACCGGTCTCTATTAAAACAAGGAAGAGAATGGTAAGTTGGCTCACTGTGCAAGAGCACTTGTGGGGCAAGTGGGAAAAACCAAATTTAGATCCCCAACGTATGTTCAAAGCAAGTCTGGCCGTACTGAAGATGTCCAGGTGTGGTGTGAAGTCAGGAAAACTGTTGGAGCTTGCTGGCTAGCCAGTCGGTCCCCAACATAATGAGCTCTGGGATTTGTGTGAGAATACGTCTTAAGGGAAAGACATGGAGAACAGTAGAGAAAGATTACCTAAGATCCTCCTATGGCTTCTAAATAGGCACACACAGTCATGTGTACCTTTGCATACAGGGACCCACATGAGGGATAATTCTAGCTATTTAAATATTTCAGGAGAATAGCGTTATTAATTGCTGATGTAGACAGAAGCTGGCCAGTTCATTAAAATCATTTGACTGCATAGACTATATTTAGGAAGATAAATGTCTATTGTATACATATATAGGTATACATATATACATATAATAAAAATTAATAAGGCCATGAATTTGAAAGTGAGCAATGATGTTTATGTGAGAGGCCTTGGGAGGACAGAGATGTAGTTTCAGGGGGTTTGCTACACCCCTTTGTCACTGTATAACTACAGGGCACTTCTATGCCCTCTTTAGTCTATTCTAACTCCTGAATAAATGACAGGAATATTTATTCAGTTTATTAGCAAGTTTTAAGCACTATGACTGGACAGTCTCTAAGCTATTCTAACTCTCTAAGCTATCAGCATCCCAGCTACAGGCCTGTGCCACTTGCGGTCTGAGTCTCACCCTAGCTTGCTGTGCTCCGTGTGTGTCCTTACGGCAAATACCTTGGGGACCTGCTCCTCACTACTCCTGGATCCTCTGACTCATGGTTGCCTCTTTTCTTCCTTTTTCATGGTCCTCTTTCTCCTGGACCCTACCTTGTGGCAACCTCCTCCCTCTTCTCCCTCTGACCCCTGGCTGGGATTGGAAGTCCAGCCTTTCTATCTCCTCAGTCTAGTCATGGACGGTTCAGCCTTTTATTGTCTAATCAGAGATAATTGAGGAGAACCAGGTTCACCACACTGATACAGATTCTTCAGTATGCATAGCAGTTTCCCGAGTAATGATTGTAACTAGATCTCAGGGCACAGGAGTCAGCATCTGAATACACAGAGCACAAGACCCTCCTTGGAAAAAAGGGAGAATAAGAATGGAGAAATTATGTAGATCACCTCAAGAAATATTTTTAAAAGAAGAAAAATGTTGTCCTATTGCGATATCACACTTGCACTGCAGGAAAATGATGTTTCTAAAAGAACCTGCCATGGTTCCTTTACACAGTACACAGGCAGCTTACAGACAATTCCACTAGACTCTTCCCTGGAAATGAGCAATGGTTATCTCTGTTCATCATCTATTCCCATCACCTGCTGCCAAGTGTGGGTAGCATAGAATGACTTCTTACCACCCCCAGCTTTCTCTCTCTGCTCCCATGTGACCCTGGCCAGTCTCTCTCCTATTTTGTCCTTCTCTGTACCCTGGTTTCTTTCTTCATAGCTCTGCTCTGCTCCTATCTGTCTGCCTTTACCCCTTCTCCAGGCCCTCATTCTCCTCCCTTCCTGCAAATAAACATCCTTTATACCAGATCTGTTGCATGGCATGATTTCTCAGGTGATGCCTTGGCATGAGCCTGCCAGATACACCCTTGCTACATTATATTTCATAATACATAGAATATAGAAAATAATCAATAAATAATAATGCACATTAAAAATAAATCGTGATTGTAAGGATAGTGTGAAATCTCAGAAATACTCAAGTGTGAGAAAAAAAATGAAGGCATCTGTGCTGACAATGAAAAAAAATTAAGACTTCCTTTTAGAAAATTTAGGAACCTATTTCAAATTTACATGTAGTAGAACTTATTCTTGCACTTTAAAAGTACAGAATGTTGATTTCCAAGATCACCATATCAGAGGAAATTCAGTGTTTCCTTAGTGTCTGAAGACCGTCTCAACCAAAAGAATAGGGGATTTTAAAATATAGCACTTGACCTCAAAGTTACACGTATGTGTCATTCCTTACTTAAGTGGAATGGATTGACTTTCACAAAGTAGAAGCTGGATTTTGTTCACTGTCTATCAACCTATGCCAAATTCCCATTCTTGTGTGGCATCATCCTTCCAAAGTCATCCCAATATTCTCTATTTAGAGGAAAGAGTCTTTGTTGCGTGTTTGTTTGTGTTTTATCCAACATTAGTTAGTAGAACATTGAAGTGTGTTAACATATCCAACATGTTCCTCTGATTTCCCAGCCAAAAATTCCACTAGAGACAAGAGTAACAAAACAACAAAACAAAAGAAAAGTCTTTTGTCTTAGTGGATATTCTAGTTGTGTGAAGAGCTATCGTGACCAAGGTGTTATTTGGAGGCTTCGGTATAGAATCAGAGCTTTCGTCCGTTGTTGTTATTATTATGGCAGAGAGCAGATGGGCATGGTGCTGGAGTAGTAGCTGGATTTTTACATCCTGATCTGCAGGCAAAGAAATGGGGTAAGGGAGGGGTCTTTTGACACTTCAAAGCCCACCTCCAGTGACACAACTCCAAGGAGGTATTCCTCTTAATCCTTTCAAAACATTTGTTAACTGGAGTCTAGGCATGCAAATATAGGAGCCCACAGGGGTCATTTTCATTCAGCCCACCACATTCCACTCAGTCCCTAGACCCCATGGGCTTATAGCCATATTATAATGCAAAATATACTTAGCCCAACTTCAAAGGTTCCCACTGCCTTTCAGTCATAAGACTACTTAAAATCCAGAGTCTCTTCTGAGACTCAAGGCAATTTTTTTAACTGTAACCCCTCTGAAAATCAGAAGGCAAATTACATACCTTCAACATACAGTGACACAGAATATACATTGCCATTCCAAAAGGGAGGAAATGCTGGATCAAAGCAAGACCAAAAAACCAGCAGTGCAAACTCCAAAATCTGGACCCCATGTCTGATGTCAGAGTGCAGTTCAGATCTCCAACTTTTTCAGCTTTGTTGACTGCAACACACTCCTCTCTTTTAGTTGGTTACAAACCTGGTCTTCACCTCTTTTTGGCAGGTATTGCACAGCTCTGGGGTCTGACATCTTCAACATCTTGGGGGCTCCAACGAAAGTCAAATTTCTCCTTCACAGCTTCTTGGAATGGCCTCTTTGGGCTTCCATGCAGGGAACGGTGGCTTGCCAAATGCCCGGTTTCAGCAGCTTACATTAACTCTGGAGGGTTCTGTGAACCTCTTTCTGACTCTGAATTCAGAACCATGTGGCAAACGCTGCCAAATTCTGCTTGGTGGGGCTGAACCTGGCATCTTGACATTCAACTTGCAACAGCTTTCCACTGGTTTCCTTCGCTGCTTAAGCTCTGCTGTAATTCCTTTTGTAAGCCTATCTAGGTGGCGTCTTATCTTGAGGGCACTACTCTATTTATTCCGTTTGATCCACTTCATTTAAATCTTTTTATTTTTATTTATTCTCTCATCTATTACATCTTCCCTGTTCTCCTCCCAATAACCCACATGTACACCTCCCCTGTACTCCCTCCCCATCAACGTTTCCTCTGTTTCCCTTCAGAAAAGGGCAGGCCTCCCAGGGGTATCAACCAAACAGACTATATCAAGATCAGGCACCTCCCCTCATACTAAGGCTGCACAAAGCAACCCAGTAGGATTTAGGCTCCCTAAAGCAGGCAGAAAGTCACTTTTAGGAGTTCATCAAGAAGAACAAGCCACACAGCTATAACATACATACACAGGGTCTAGGTCAGACTCCCTGATTGTCAGTTCAGTCTCCGTGAGCCCCTATGAGCTCAGGTCAGTTGATTCTGTGGCTTTTCTCATGGTATCCTTGACCCCTCTGGCTCCTACAATTCTTCTTTCCCATTTTCCATGGAATTCCCTGAGTTTGACCTAAAGTTTGGCTATGGGTCTCTTCACCTGTTTCCGTCAGTTGATGGATGAAGCTTCTCTGAGGATGGGTAAGCTAGACTCCTGTCTACAAGTATGACAGGATATTGTTAAGAATCATTGACTTTTTTTTGCCAGTCATGGTTGGTTCTATCCTCCATCTCTGAGCTGTCCAGTCTCTGGTTCCTCGTCGTCCTCCAGGCAGTGACAGGTAAGAGCCTTCTCATGGCATGGATCTCAAGGTGGACCAGTCATTGGTTGGACACTAAGACAACTTTTGCTCAACATTTACCCCAGAACATCTTGCAGGCAGGACGAACTATAGGTTGAAGATTTTATAGTAGGGTTGCTGTCCCAGTTTCTTCACTGGAAGTCTTGCCTGTTTACAGCAGGTGGCCAGTCAGGTTCCATTATCACCATGAAGGAGAGTCTTAGCCAGGGCCATGCTTGTGGTAGATTCCTTGTTTACGCTTTTTATCTCCTTGAACACTGGACTTGACGCCAACATTGCACTTCCCAGTGCTTCTTTCCTTTAGCTATAAATCTGCATAAGAATTATCACCAATAGCCATGTGACATAGTCAGTACTAGGCTGTCCTGATTCTCATCTGCATATTAATCCAAAAATTTTCAATTTGGCCTTGGGCAGAATTTTTAGGAAAAGGGCAAAAAGCAGCTTTTTAAAAAATTAATTAATTAATTAATTAGGTTTGCCAAACTGTCACGAGAACGGGGTCTAGACCAGCCAATGATTTTCTGCTCCTCTGAAACCTCTTGAGTTGGGCCTGCAGAGTCTAATTTACCCTCACACTATCTCCCATGCTTTTGCTAAGATGACCCTTTAAACCCTGCTTAGAGTGTTCAATCATTTGTCAGGCCCGAAGTCTCACATTCTTCCATGCTTCTCTCACTAGCAGTATGGCCGTGCCTGTCACAGCACTATCCTCCTCCCAGCACCAACTTTTGTCTTAGATGTTGTTCTATTACAATGTAGTGATACCATGAGCAAGACAACACTTACAAAGGAGAATACTTGATTGAGAGTTTGGGTTTCCTTTCCGTTTTAGAGGGTTAGATCATTATCATTGTAGCAGGAAGCAGACAGTCATGGCACTGGAGTGGTATCTGAGGGCTTTAGGATCCATGGGCAACAAGCAGAGGGAGGAACAGAGGGAAGGGTGGTGGGGAGGAGGGAGGGAGAGAGAGAGAGACTGAGAGAAAGACAGACAGACAGACAGACAGACAGACAGACACACAGACACACACACACACACACACATTGATTGACTCTGGACCTTCTGTGGGCTTTTGAAACCTCAAATCTCACTCTCAGTAACACACCTCTTCCAACAAGGCCACATCTCAACCTCTCCATTCAGATTATCAGCTGAGGCTAAGCATGCAAAAATGGAGATTTCCGAGGCATTGTCTTTTAAACCCCAGCATCATCCTACAAGGTTATATTGTGATCTAACTTTCTACAACTCAGTTTAAGTTTGTAGGACACACATATGATGAGGCTGATTCTCTGAAAGTTATTTGATTCCTCAGATGAAATAATAATAGTTCGTAATCTTTAATTATTTGCGCTTATATTTGTCTAACCTCACAGGAATGGCAAGTGAAGGACCACATGCTTTGTTCATCATGACTGACAAACCATGGAGGCCAAGGTTCACTGAAGGGCAGATTTAAAGCCACCAATCCAATGAAGAAAGTGAAGCATTTCCTTTGACAGGGTTAATGGTTTTAAGATGTTACTCTAAAATGACCCGATAATATCATTGTTTGTAGTAGCATTATAGTGAACTTGAGAGAGTACTAATCATCCAAGAGTACTTCCTGCTCTTCTAGAAGAATCAGGTTTAGTACCCAACATCTACGTGTTACTCACCCGCTGTCTTCAATTCCACTTTCAGGCGATCAGGTACCCTCCTCTGACCTTGACAGTCACTGCATGCCTATGGTGCACATAGAGAAGGTAGTCATAAGCACAATAAACAAGCAAGCAAACAAACAGATAATAAATATTTTTCTTTAGATGAGCATGATATTCTATTGGTAGGATATAAATGATTACATTATTTTATTGTATATAAATAGTAAATAAATGGTAAGAGAGTCATTAAGCCTCATGTCAATGTTATGTTAAATCATATCCTAGATTCCTTCATCATTCACTTAATGCACAAATGCTGAAAAATGAGACAAAGTGAACAGTGAAACTTTCATTATATTCTTCCCTCCTTCATCCTTTTAAAACTGATGAACAGTATGTGTTTTCTCTGGGTGTTTGGAAACAATAAGCACGGTACATCTAATCCCAGTAGACTTCCATTACTTAGGTAGATTATAAACAAGGGAGAATAGATACAGCAAAGGATTATGCTAAGACTCCCTTTATTTCATCAACTCGAGAAGCTACAGAAATGGAAGGACCAAGCTACAGAAATGGAAGATTTCAGAGTGTCTAGATGTGTCTTTGCTGACATGGGGGAAGAACAATAATCTATGTAAGACTTGAGACCTACACGAACTAGTCTTCATGAGCTGATACAGTGACTCCATGAAAAACGAAATCAGTTACTACAAAACAGTACAGACTACAGGGCCAGGAGGATGGCTCCAGCAGTAAGGTACTTGCTGTGCAAGCCTCATCACCTGAGCTCAATACTGGAAATCTAAGGTAAATTGGTAGAACTGACTCACAAAGGATTTCCTCTGATTAAAATACCACACAGCAGAACCAAGGCCTGTTTGCTATCACCTTCAAATAAACATGTGTCACACACACACACACACACACACACACACACACACACACACTGAACATAAAGTATATAATTTGGAAAATATTAAAAATAACTTAACAAACCATTTAAAATGTATTTTAGCTTATGTATTATATTATTGTATCTCATTTTTGTTTTTAGACCACTGATCACTGAGGGTACAGTTCTGATCATTAGTTTGATACAAATCCTTAAATTTAAACTAAAGCTTGTATGTTTGTAAAGTATATTTTTAACTTTATTAGGACCATGGATATGGCTTTTTACCAAATTGTACAAAAATACCACTTATCTGTGATTTCAGATCTTAAATTCATCATGTTTCTTTTACTGCATTCAACGGGATCAGCAGTGTATGGAATTTGTACTCTGCTTGATTTTGAGAGGAAATATTGTAAAGAAAGTTAGAGCAATGAATTGCATGAGTTCTTGGGTGGCAGAACTGAAGAAAGCTGGGCAGAAAGTATCCATCATCACCACACAACTGTACTGAAATGTTTCATCACTTCCTGGGGCAAGAACAGCTTTCTGGATCTTTTCAAAAAAAGATATCTTTTCAGTATCACCACCTGATGGACTGACACAATTTAAACCAGCAAGTATTTTGCAGTCGGGGACAGAATATCATGGGAACATAGCAAAATAACAATAACAGAATATAATGAGTTTTGATGCAAAATTTTAAATTTTTAGATAGAAAAGAAACTTCTCAGAAAATCACTTGATGTCAAACTCATACAAAATAAATTGAAAGTATTCACATACTTGGATCTGAAGTTATGTAAACACCCATATATGAACACACACATACACACACACACACACACACACACACACACACACACACACACACACACTAATCTTCAGTAGCAGACAATGCAGTGAGGGCATCTTTAGTTCCTAAGAGGAAATTCAAATACAAATGTATGTTGCATTCTTCTTCCCTTTGAAATATGTTTCCTTAATCACAGTTTTATAGTCTGTAAAATATTTGAATTTCATTTTACTTCGCTTACAGTCTGGGAGAGACCCAGTTTAAAAATTCTTAGAACATTTCATGGATGCTTGACAAATTCACCAGTCAGTTTAGAGTATGCACACCAATGATATTGATCTTTCTGCTCCATTGTTTTTTTGAAAAGATCCAGAAAGCTGTTCTTGCCCTAGGAAGTGATGAAACATTTCAGTACAGTTGTGTGGTGATAATGGATACTTTCTGCCCAGCTTTCTTCAGTTCTGCCACCCAAGAACTCATGCAATTCATTGCTCTAACTTTCCTACCCTGTATTTGTATATCCTTCCTTCTTCCACTAGAATCTAGTCTTCATATTTTCTGTAGGCCTTTATGATTACAGATATCTAGAATATCCATTTACCCATTTTGCCATTGCATAATGAGTAAAGAGTGGTCAACATTCAGCTTTCAGAAAATTTTTATAATTTTTTATTGGTTATTTTATTTTACATTTCAAATGTTATCCTCCTTCCTGGTTTCCCTTCCACCCCATCCCCCAATCCTCCTTCCTCCTGCTTCTATGAGAGAGCTCCCCCAGCCACTTGTCTCATTACTCGAGCATCCCCCTACTTTGGGGCATCCACAGGACCAAGGGCCTCCCCTCCCATTGATGCCAGATAAGGTAATTCTCTCTCTGCTACATAAGCAGCTGGAGCCATGGGTCACTTCATTTGTATTCTTTGGTTGGTGGTTTAGTCCCTGGGAGTTCTGGGGGTTCTGGTTGGTTGCTAGTGTTGTTCTTCCTATGTTGTTGCAAATTCTTTCAGCTCCTTCAGTCCTTCCCCTAACTCCTCCACTGGGGTCTCTGTGCTCTGTCTGATGGTTGGCTGCAAGCATCCACATCTGTATTGTTCAGGCTTCAGCAGAGCTCTCAGGGGACAACCATACAAGGTTCCTGTCAGCAAGTGCTTCTTGGCACCCCCAAAAGTGTCTAGATTTGGTGTCTGCATGTGGGATCAATTCCCAAGTGGGGCAGTCTCTGGATGGCCTTTCCTTCAGTCTTTGCTCTACTCTTTGTCCTTGCATTTTTTTTCAGACAGGAGCAATTCTGGGTTAAAATTTTTGAGAAAGGTGGGTGGCCCCATCCCTCAACGGGGGCTGTGACTAATCTCTGGTTATGGTCTCTACAGGTTCTCCCTTCCCTTCGTTATTTATTTCAGCTAATGTCATCCTAACAGGTTCTTTCCAGACGGCTGCCCATAGTTCCATTGCTGTAAAGTTTCTGATATGTATTCACAGTACTTCTAAAGTGTCTTCTGCTTCATCTACGTTAGTAATGCCTACTGTTTTTTCTAGACTGTAAGCTTTATGGAAGTGGCCTGCATTTATTCTGTTGATTTCGTTTATGTATAGATAACTTTATTCCTAAGGTACTGTGAATAAAATGCTTATTCAGAATGCTATCTGCGTTCAACATGGTATCTGACACACTGTAGTCACTAACCAAAAACAAATTGGAAGAGCATTGAGCTGTCTGGAAAGAGATGTGTATGTTTTCAGTAACTCTGCTTACAGGCTGCCACCAAAGATCTGTTATGTGCTCATGATATAGCCAGGAATTCAAAATTCAAATTAAATACTTTTTCTAAGGGAACATAGATGAATTTTCTTCCTTCCTTCCTTCCTTCCTTCCTTCCTTTCTTTCTTTCTTTCTTTCTTTCTTTCTTTCATTCTTTCTTTTTGTTGTTGTTCAGAGTAATCTTTCTTTCTTCTATTGTGTATCTAATTCTAAAGAGCTGATACATAGACCCTATTGAGATCATGTGCTGTGAAGGACATTGTTGCACATATTTATTAGACACAGTGTCCCTATGTAGTGTGCTTAGCACCCTAAGAGAGAAATGAGTACAAACATGAAGCTCATTCAACTCATTGGAACCACAACAGGAAACAGATTTTCATTGCCAAGTAGACCACTGAAGAAAATTAATGGAAGGACTGTTGGCAATGGCACTGGCCAGGTGACAGGGAAAGTCTTGTGATCTTCCCAAAGGCCAGCAACAGTAGGCAGCTAGGGAAGGTGACAAATCCTGAGCCCCAGAGAACTATAAGAACAGACACCAAACCCAGACAATATTGCAGATGCCAAGAGTGCATGCTGACAGGAGCCTGATATAGCTGTCTCATAAGAGGCTCTGCCAGAGCATGACAAATACAGAGGTGGATGCTTACAGTCAACCATTGTACTGAGAACGGGGTCCCCAATGGAGGAGTTAGAGAAAGGATTGAAGGAACTGAAAGAGTTTGCAACCCCATAAGAACAAGAGCATCAACCAACCAGAGCCCCCAGAGCTCCCAGGGACTAAACCACCATCCCAAGAGATTACAAGGATGGATATATAGTTTCATCTGCATATGTAGCAGAGGGTGGCCTTGTTGGGCATCAATGGGAGGAGAGGCCCTTGGTCCTGTCAAGGCTTGATGTGCCAGTGTAGGGGAATGTTAGGGTGGGGTGGTGGGAGGGAGTAGGTGGGTAGGAAAGGGAGCACCCTTATAGAAACAGGGGGTTGCGGGCAATGGGATAGCAGGTTTCTGGCAGGGGAAATCTAAGAAAGGGGATAACATTTAAAATGTAAATTAAAAAAGACCAATAAAAGAAAAGAAAAAAGAACAATCATTTAAATGGGATTGTGGCCATCAGGATAACCTCTGGCCAGGTAAGTGTCCAATTGTCCATCTCCCTTTACCTTCCCAATATCTTGCCAGGTTCCTGCTGCCTAAGTCTAGCTGGAAGTCACAGACCTAGAAAATAGTTCAGGGCATAGGATGAAGATCGAACAGTAAATACTAAATGACAGATGGCAATGGCAGCCAAAAGGTCGTCAAGGAGCCAGCGTGTCTTTTCTTTCTTTCCCTTGTTTAGAATAGGTCATTTTAAATGAACACAAACCACAGTTTCAATGTCTTTATATTCGGATGATCTTTATAATGTGATATATGATACAGAACATATGTCCAGAAGAGCTTCATCACTTGGAACACAGTAGTTCTCTATGCAGTCATACAAGCCAAAATAGAAATACCTTTACATTCTCGAGGTTTATTGTTGCCTTTTCCCATTCTTCCTAGGGTAAAGCATCAGGGTACCTTATGATACACACACACACACACACACACACACACACACACACACACATATATATATATATATATATATGCAACAGAAGAACAAAAAACCCAAACATACCCAATGATCTTAGTATTTTAATAGCCACATAATATAGGGCAATAGGACTTTATACATAGACATATATATGTGTCTATGTCTAGGTCTATGTATATGTGTGTATGTGTCTTTGTGTGTCATTTCCCTTGTCACTATCTCTTCTTCACCTTGTACATCCTCCTTTTGATCTTTTTCTTTTCTCTCATCCAATTTTCAAACCTGGACATTGCTTATATCTAGCCATCAAACACCTCTTTTAACAACAGTACGGATATTATTAAACTGTCAAGAGTCAATCGCAGGAAAAACAGAAAAATAAAATCCCATGAAAAATTATATTCAACAATTATTTTAAGTGATAAACTCAAATTTCTTCCCTGATTTTTCTTGGAACCCCACATTATGAAATCCATTAAGGAGGCCATCAGCTTGACAGCATATGGAGCCTTGAGTAAGGAGGGAAAATGGGCCTTCACCATGCATGACTTAGTTTCATAAAAGTGAACAATGAATTGGAGATTTTTACACAGAGTTGAAAATTTTGGATCCTTCCAACACAAAGATTTAAATATGAAATGACACTTTTCTTTAGATAGAAATATCATAATGTGCGAGAATTGCTTCTTTCTTCTTTGAAAGCTAGCACAGTTGTATACTTAGAGCCATTGCCCAAGGGTAAGATGTATGTCTTTGTTGTATTACCAAGATATGGCAGACAATCCTGAGAGTTTTAAATATTTTGAGAACGTAGCTAGAAAACCTACATTAGAGGATGCTGCGTCTTTCTTTTCCTTTATCCTAATCTTTTGAAAGACAGTAAATAGACTACACTTCATATGTATCATGTATGCCACATATATGTTAGTTCTATCATAGAAACTTCATTAAGTAACAGCAGCAATAAAAAATATTAAGTAAAATTCAGCATATAAACAACATGTGAAATTATTACTTTGTTCTAACTATAAAAAGCATTGGTCGTTCATATTACATACTTTACATCGGAAAGCCATCGTTCCGTAACTTTTTCAGTAATGATCATAGAAAGTCAAAGAAGTACAAGACAACCCTGGTTTATATAAACACCTAGCATGTATCTCTTTAATAAACGGGAAATGTCCTTCTAAGCGAGCATGACGCTAAGGTATGTGACCACATTGTAGTAACTGGCCATAACTAAGGCATTGATGAGAATTCTTCCAGCTTAGCTGTTGGGAAACGGAACAACTGAGCTTCAGAGAAAGATCAACTCCGGTGTAGACATCCTCAGTGCAGAGTGAAATGTTTTCTGGGTGCGTATGGGGAAAGGGGTCACATAATCCATACTTGTTAACTGTCTACTGAATACACATATGGATAGTAGAGTTATCACAGCAATAACACCCTGAGCACCAGACATGAGGAAACCCAGAACATACAGGGGTGATATGTACTCTGCACCTGCACAGTGAAGTGACATTTTTATATCTGAAATAGTCTTGATGTGGGGAAAAGGTTTTGTGAAAGGCCAGGGGTTTACTCTGTATCTCTCACCTGCTCTCCTTTACTTGTCAACTGAATACTTGAAAATGTGACACTGTAATATGTCACTTACTGTGTTAGGCACTTCTTTGCGTGTTAGTTATTATTGTTACTGAACTCGGGGGGAGGAAGGCTTGAGGTTCGTATTATACAAATTCCCTGGCTTGGACTAGAATACAAGAATCAATTTGCTTTTCAGTTCTTATTTTTTGTTACAGGAGAGGAAGGGAAGTACAGTTGGACATGAATGCATGTAGCCTTTGGGGTTGGAGTCCCACTGCTACCAATTACACAGGGAATCCATTTAACCTATTTTGAAGATTAACGATGGCTGTCAATTCTCTGTCTATTAAAATAGAGAGAACTTTTTTTTACCAACAAACTACAGCAGATGACAAAGCGGGGGTCCTTTAAAAATATTAGTCTTCATAATTCTCTGTATTACAGGATAGAATAAAATGTTTTGTAAGTTATATGCAGTGCATAATGATGGGCCTGAGCTAACAAACATATTATCAACTCTTGCAGTTGTCAGTGTGCAGTGATGTCCTTGCAAGGGTGTCAGTTCCTAGGCCTACAACTTAAGGAACAGCAACACCTAGTTCCTTCTCCATTGCTTGGTTTCTGAGAATTTAGGGCATCATGCAGGAAATCAGACTATTTTGTGATCGCAGTGCTGGAAAGGACATGTTTAGGGCGTCTGGATGACAATCCCAGGGAGCTAAGCATCTCAGACATGCTTACCAGATATGATGGATGAGTGAGAGAAACCACTCTGGATCCTGGAGACCAGCCCTTCTCCAGTTGAACACAGCTAATTGACCTCTAACAACAGGACTGACAAAATTACTCAGCCCAGACTTGTATAAATTTCTGACTTACAGAATCATGAGATGTAGTAAAATATCTGTTGTGCTAAGCATGTACCATAATTACTGCATTGTGGAGTCTTATGAGAATCAGTATAATAAATGTGAGACTTTATGAATATAATATTTTTCAATACATTCTATTTAGGGGTTTAATAAGAAAGATATGGCTGTGGTCTAGGGACCCTGGAACTCTCTATATCTTATGCGGATCCTAAGACAACTTTATAGTAATCTGATTCCAATCATTTGTTCTATTTACTCTAGTAAAAGAAACACAACTCTGAACAACAAGATTGAATAATCCAGGAAATCTCGGGAAATAAAGCACAAGAGCTGGCAGCTGACACTGTGCTCCAAAGCTCTGGGGTGGTGAGGAGGAGGGAGGCTTTGCATCTGCTGCAGCCCCGTGAAGGAAGACCTGCCCTGTTATTCATCTATTCATCGGCCCAGCACCTCCCATATCTAGATCATCCCCCAGTGTGAGGCAGGTAATGTCTGTTCTCACTTACTGGGGTGGCTGCTCCCCAAAACAGCTAAAGACAATGTTCTTGTCCTGCGTTATTAAATCTCTGTCTTCTATAGTTTTAGCGGTATCTAATGAGACTTGTAATTGATCCTAGGCTTAGTTTCCTTGAGAGAATTACTAGTCTCCGAGCTCTCTTAACACATCCAAAAGTGCTGGCATGTCGAAAAATCCCCAAAGCTTGGAGAAATCTTGCAGGAGGGCTGATACCCCTGTCACTGCTGACGTCCAAAGTGATTTACTTTTAAAGGTGGCATTGTGTGAAATCATCGATTTAACTGTCCACTGCAAAGGGACTTTGCACTTGGAGGGTTTTTATTTAAAAAGGCGTGACTCTTTCCGTAGATAAGCTAAGAAACCGTTTACACTTTAAAACCAGAGTTATGAAATGATTTCTGAGCCGCGTTAGTCTTCTCTTAAAAAAAAGTTTAAAAAGACGGGGAGGGGCAAAAGTATTGTATACATTTACATTTTAAATTGTGTAATCATGTTATTATCTGAAACTAATGCCATGCTGTTAAAATTTAGATAAAGTGTCCTGTAATGCATACAAAATGTTCATTTGTTGAAGGCCATTAAGTTAATTTCCTGGCAACAAGATTAAATGCAAGGCATTTACATAATCATTAGTCGTGAGGTGTAGAAAAGATAATTAAATATTCCACCACATTAATTTATATTTAATTAACTGTGCTTTAGTGATCCTTCTGTCTGAATATTAATATTGTGTAAATAAACAATTAGAATGCATACTGATTTTATTAAAGGCTTATTCTCAAAATTAGGTAAAAGATGCAATTATTAATTTGATTATATCTAATTTTACATCCTAATCATGTTAATAGAGTCTAAAAAGGTCCATCACTGGCTTGGGTGATGACATCCTTAAACATTATACTTCCAATGACAACCTTGCTTAGAGACTTAAAAATACATTCAATTAGTTTATTCCAATAGTTAATTGCTTTCACAATATTCTCCTCGGAGATTTTCTTAATTCAAAGCTAACATTTTACTTCAAAAGAGTGAGAATTGGTTATTGTGCAGCCACACCATGTACATCTACGGCCATTGTCACTGGGAATAAGATGGTGTTTCTGGTAAATATTATATGATATAGACAGAAGCAAAAATTATTAAGCAATTTCAATATGTTTAAGTGATTTTGAAATTGTGACTAAGGTTCATAGCTAATTAAAAGGCTAATAGGAAGAGTTAAGATGTAAGCCTATATTAAAGAGTACTTGTTTAGCATGTACCACACATCTGGATGCCACCCCATCACCGCATGGAATCAGGCATGGTAACAAACACCTGTGAGTAGCCTCCTGGGGGTGAGACAGCAAGATCTGAATGCATGGTTATTAAAAACAAAATTAACTAGGAAATACATTCCTAAGTTTAAATATTTCTTCATGCATTTGAAGAGATAACTTATGTTACTAGGATTATGTCTCTAAGAGTTTTTTCTCACTTTTAGGCATCAGACTTGGGTAGAGTGGGTACGTCGTGGTACAGAGACAACTAAGTAACAAATTCTCCAAATCCTATTGGTGCATTGATTATTCTTGATTCTCAAGTCAGTAAATGAAAATACCTAGGGCTTCACGAAGTATCTACCATAGAAGAAACAAGACATGAAGTGGAAACAAAACAAACACAAGACAACAAGACACAAGTGTTCTTCCAGACTCATGAGAATGAATTCTTCCCTAAAATATCATTACACTAAAATATTGCTACAGAATTTATCTACCAGGAGAAGTTATTTCTCATTAATTTGTACCATCGCAAGCAAAACTTTTTGTGTTTTCCATGTGAAGTATTTATTTGTGTGCACAATTCTATACCAATTTCAACTGTCTAAATGTAATTTTCATAGAGAGGGATGTGTTTCACAAACACGTTTTTCCATAATGGAAACTTTAGTTCTTACCACGTTTGAAGGGGGATAATAGAGTAGTTTTGTTTCTTTTGAAAGCCACTGAGACTTTCAAGTTTACAGTTCCCATGGCCTGGCTGAAATATATTTCTTTTTTTTGTGACTATAACTGCTCAATATATTGGAAGTTATTGTGCTGAGACAGGAAAGGGGATGGCAAATGTATGCTTTTTTTCTTTTACATTTTGCATCTACCTGAAAGCAATATGTGTGTGCCTATTTTCAGAGACTAATTTCTAAACTGCTTTTCTAACTTCTGCCACTGCTAAGATATATAAGTCAAGCTTCGTAAGGTGTGAAAGCTTTTACGCATCCTTATAAATGCATATATGTGTATATATGCATATATATATATTATAAAGGTAAAAAATATAGGTGAATAGTTATGGGTCCTATACGTAATTAGGAATGTTCTCAATTTCCCTTTGAAATGTACAAATTATTGCAGAAAAAATATTTTTTGAGCTGTCTCAGTTTTTTTAATTGGATATTTTTTATTTATTTACATTTCAAATGTTATCCCCTTTCCTGATTTCCCATCCATAAGCCCCCTATCACATCCCCCCTTCTTCTATGAGGGTGTTCCCCCACACATAAACCCACTCCTTCCCGCCTCCCTGCCTGACATTCTCCTACACTGGCTGGGAGGGTCCAGCCTTGGCAGGACCAAGGTCTTCTCTCATTGGTACCCATCAAGGCCCTCCTCTGCTACATATTCAGCTGGGTCTGCCCATGTGTACTCTTTGGATGGTGGTTTAATCCCTGGGAGCTCTGGCTGGTTGGTATTGATGTTCTTATGGAGTCAAAAAACCTGTTTAGCTCCTTCAATCCTTTCTCTAACTCCTCCAATGGGGACCCCGTTCAAAGGTTGGCTACCAGCATTTGCCTCTGTATTTGTCATGCGCTGGCAGAGCCTCTCATGAGACAGCTATATCAGTCTCTTGCCAGCATGCACCTTTTGGCATCCCCAACAGTGACTGGGTTTGGTGGCTGGATCCACAGGTGGGGCAGGCTCTGAATGGCCATAACTTCAGGCTCTTCTCAAAACATTGTCTCTGCATCTCGTCCTATGAATAATTTGTTACCCCTCCTAAGAAGAACTCAAGCATCCCTATTTTGGTGGTCCTAATTCTTGAGCTTCATGTGGCTGTGGATTATATATTAGGTAACCTGAGCTTCTAGATTAATATCCATTAATCAGTGAGTGCATACACGTGTGTTTTTTTGTGATTGGATTACCTCACTCAGGAAGATATTTTCTAGTTCCAACCATTTGCCTATGAATTTCATGAAGTCATTGTTTTTATAGCTGAGTAGTACTCCATTGTGTAAATGTACCACATTTTCTATATCCATTCCTCTATTGAAGGACATCTGGGTTCTTTCCAGCTTCTGGCTATTATAAATAAGGGTGCTATAAGTATAGTGGAGCAAGTGTCCTTGCTATATGTTGGAGCATCTTTTGGGAATATGACCAGTAGTGGTATAGCTGGGTCCTCAGATAGTACTATGTCCAATTTTCTGAGGAACCTCCAGACTGATTTCCAGAGTGGTTGTACTGGCTTGCAATCCAACCAACAATGGAGGAGTGTGCCTCTTTCTCCACATCCTCACCAGCATCTGTTGTCACCTGAGATTTTGATCTAAGACATTCTCACTGGTGTGAGGTGGAATCTCAGGGTTGTTTTGATTTGCATTTCCCTTATGACTAAGGATGTTGAGCATTTCTTTAGGTACTTCTCAGCCATTCCATATTCCTCAGTTGAGAATTCTTTGTTTAGTTCTGTAACCCATTTTTTAAATGGGGTTAGTTGATTCTCTGGAGTCTAACTTCTTGAGTTCTTTGTACATAATTGATATTAGCCATCTATTGGATGTAGGATTGGTAGCGATCTTTTCTAAATCTACTGGTTGCTGTTTTGTCCTAATGACAGTGTCCTTTGCCTTACAGAAAATTTTCAATTTTATGAAGTCCCATTTGTTAATTCTTGATCTTAGGGCATAAGCCATTGTTTTTCTGTTCAGGAAAATGTCCCCAGTGCCCACATGTTCGAGGCTCTTCCCCATGTTTTCTTCTATGAGTTTGAGTGTATCTAGTTTTATGTGGAGGCCCTTGATCCACTTGAACTTGAGCTTAGTACAGGGTGATAAGAATGCATTCTATGCATTCTTCTACATGCTGACTGCCAGTTGGAACAGCACCATTTGATAAAAATGCTACCTTTTCCCCCACTGGATAGTTTTAGCTCCTTTGTCAAAGTTCTAGTGACCATAGGTGTGTGGGCTCATTTCTGGGTCTTCAATTCTGTTCCATTGGTCTACCCGCCTGTCGCTGTATCAATACCATACAGTTTTTATAACTATTGCTCTGTAATACAGCTTGAGGTCAGGGATGGTGATACCCCCAGAAGTTCTTTAATTGTTGAGGATAGCTTTTGCTATCCTGGGTTTTGTGTTCTTCCAAATGAATTTTCAAGTTGCTCTTTCTAACTCTATGAAGAATTGAATTGGAATTTTGATGGGGATTGCATTGAATCTGTAGATTGCTTTTGACAAGATGACCATATTTACTATATTAATCCTGCCAATTCACGAGCATGGGAGATCCTTCTGTCTTCTGAGATCTTCAAATTCTTTCTTCAGAGACTTGAAGATCTTGTCATACAGATTTCCACCTGCTTGATTAGAATCACACTGAGGTATTTTACATTATTTGTGACTATTGCAAAGGGTGTCATTTCCCTAATTTCCTTCTAAGTCTGTTTATCCTTTGAGTAGAATTAATTTTACCCAGCCACTTTGCTGAAGTGGTTTATCAGGCTTAGTAGTTCTCTGGTGGAACTTTTGGTATCACTTAAGTATACTATCATATCATCTGCAAATAGTGATATTTTGACTTCTTCCTTTCCAATCTGTATCCCGTTGATCTCCTTTTGTTGTCTGATTGCTCTTGCCTTTCTAATGTGCTTGGGTATCCAGGGCTTGCTATGGTGGGGGAACTGGATTCTGATGATGCCAAGTAGCCTTCGTTTCTGTTGCTTAGGTTCTTGCCCTTGCCTCTGGCTATCTGCTTATCTTTGGCATTAGCTGGTCTTGCTGTCTCTCACAAGGGTTTGACCCTCTTGTAAGCTTGTGGGTCAACACTCCTGGAGACCAGCTTTCTCCCAGCAGGATCTGTGCTCTCAGAATTGTCCACACTTTGAGAATCCACTTCTCTACCCTCGGGATCTGGGTACAGAGAGCTGTGTCCCAGGGTCATCTCCAGGTGTAGGTAGGAGCTGGATCCAGGAGAAGGATCCTGTTCCAGACTGCTCTTCAGTTCCAGAGGGCTCAAGGCGGGTTCCTCTTGCAGGCAGAAATGGGAAAGCAGAAAAATAATTTTTAAGAATGGGTCTTAATAGACAAGTCCCCTTTCTTCCTTTTGAAATACAAGTTCCCTTTTTGAGTTTTTTCCTGCTCAGTGCGAACATGTAGCTTTAGTCTCGTCGTCAGAGGAACATTAGTGAAACTCTATCTTATCTGTATGCTATGAAGAACGGAATTGGCAGGTTAAGAATTAAAAACAACAACATAATAACTTTATTCAATATAGCCAAATTCCTCAATCATTTTCTTTTTTGTTTAAAGTTGAATATTTATGGTAATTTTGACTTTCAGCTTCTTCGAAAATACAACTGTATTTGTTCTATTGATGGCGGCATGTATACCTTGGCAGTAACCAACAGCTATTTAATTGAGCTCAAGGCCCACTTACCAAGATGAAATCCATGCTGGGTAAGGGAAACCTAGGTAACTACCTGAAGTAATGGAGTTTGGAGAGGAACTTTCGTCTGCCAATTTACTAAACCATCATAATTACTGTATTCTAAATATTTATCTTTATATACACATAGAAGTGCAATTCTTACCTGTCATCACAGAAACTTCCCTTTGCAACAGATAGGGAACCTTACAGATTAAATTGAAGAGATTAATCCTGTGAGATATCATCCTGAGTGAGGTAACCCAATCACAAAAGAACCGTCATGATATGCGCTCACTGATAACTGGATATTAGCTCAAAAGCTCAGAATATCCAAGATACAATTTACAGACCGCATAAAGCTCAAGAGGAAGAAAGACAAAAGTGTGGATGCTCCAGACCTTCTTAGAAGGGGGAACAAAATACTCACTGGAGGAAATATGGAGACAAAGTGTGGATCAGTGACTGAAGGAAAAGCCATCCAGAGACTGCCATACATGGGGATCCATCCCACATGCAGTCAACAAACCCAGTCACAATTGGGGCTAACAAGAGGTGCATGCTGACAGGAGCCTGATATAGCTGTCTCCCAAGTGGCTCTGTCAGAGCATGACAAATACAAAGGCAGATGCTTGCAGTCAACTATTGGACTGAGAACAGGGTCCCCAATGGAGGAGTTAGAGAAAAAACCTGAGGTACCTGGGAGGGTTTGCAACCCCATAGGAAGAACAACAACTTCAACCAATCAGACACCCCAGAGCTTCCAGGGACTAAACCTCCACCAAAGAGTACATGGAGCAACCCATGACACCAGCCACATATGTAGCAGAGGACGGCCTTGTCAGGCATAATTGGGAGGAGAAACCCTTGGTCCTGTGAAGACTCGATGCCCCAATGTAGGTGAATGCCAGCGTGGAGAGGCAGAAGGGAGTCGGTGGTTGGGGGAATACCCTCACGGAGGCAGGGGGTGAGGAGATGTGATAGGAGGTTTCTAGAGTGGAAATCAGGAAAGGGGATAACATTTGAAATGTAAATAAAGAAAATATCCAATAAAAACATGCTATAAATTTGAAAAAGAAAGAGAACAGGAAGTTTGATGTAAGATTGTGTCTCCTAGAAAGCTCAAAGGCAACATCCATAGTCTCATCACCATGGCTGCCTAAGCCAAGCCCCAAGCCCCAAACACTAATAACACCAGTTGACATGATAATGTGGAAGGGTGAAAACTTAGAGTTCTTCAACTCTAGACAAAGATCTATGGGGGACAAATGAATGACAACAATTGGGAAGATGGTCTTTCCAAGCGAAGAGCCTACCAATTTCAAATGGTCAGCCCTGAGATCATACATACACATATAACATCATATGGATTAAGTTGGTTGTTTCATCTACTTAGAGGTGTGTGTGTGTGTGTGTGTGTGTGTGTGTGTGTGTTTAACTAAAGAAAGAGACCATGAGTTTAAAAGATTAAGGCAGTGAGTTGTGTAGAAGAACACACATTGAGGGAGGGAGGAAAGAAAAGGGGGAAAGTTATGTAATTATAATTTCCATAAATATACATATTAGATGTCTCATGAAGACATGAGTAGTGAACAAAGGCTTGCATAATCAGAGACTGTCAACCAAAACATGTTATGTTCCTTAGCAGTAGCCATGAACTTTTGCGTGCTCTAAGGAGCCTACTGCCCTTGTAGAACATTTGATCTGTACTATCCCTTTGTTTCTGAATAACTTTTTCTTGCTACTTTGAGAAAAAAAGTTCAATATGTTTAGTAATATTGACTTTCACTTTCTTTGAAAATTAATTTATTCTGTGAAGTTCTATTTCTGGACATTAGTTATTTTATTTATATACCTTTATACATTCATGTGATTTCCCCATACATATATTTATCTATATCTTTATTAGCATATTAATAAAGTGCCTTTTGGTCAGAAAGGACAAATTTTTCTAAACATTAAAAGCTAGCAATACTTAAGGTGGGCTTGCTTGGTGGTACACTCTGAAGGCTGATGATTGCAAGATTGAGGTCAGACTTGGTTATTTAATAATACCCACTCTCTAACAAACAAATACACCAAGGATATAATGACAAAAAAACATCTTGAACTCTGAAAATTCACAGGAATCTAATGGCAGAAACAATCGTAGAAGAATATAGATATTAGAATAATAAAAATACAGTTCTAATGAGTAGAAGAAATGCAACTTTTTATTTAATCAGATCCTTTTTGGTAATTTATCTGAGAGCTAGGTCATTATACTATATTACAAAATCTTCTAGAAAATCTGTAACTTAATCTTTCCCCTAATGGTTTAGACAGCTAATGGAGTCTGTAGGAGAAAGGGCAGGTGTTAGAAAGGACAGTGCTGGCTCTGAGGTGCACATCAGTGTTGAGTTGTGGATCAGTCATAGCCTCATTTGCCTTACAAGGGCTCCATAAAGGGAAAGAGGAATGAACCTCTTGGAGAAACAATAACTGTCTCTTGTATGGTGAGAATATTGTATGCCATATTGTTGACCATAGAAGAAAGCTGTACTTAGGTGACAATCTGTTGCCTAAGTTTACTAACTACTTAACACTAGACACTTTAGTTGAACTATTTGAGATATTTTGAACACAAAATAAAAGAGTAAAGAAACATTAAAAACGTTTAGGTAAACAGATGTTAACTTTGGTACATGGGAGTTACCTCAAATCAAGTTTACATTTAAAAGTCTAAGATTTCATGCCCTGATCCCTGCCCTCAATTCTCTGATTTCCCCCAAATCTCTATTTTTAAGATAACCAGGTAATTATAATAAAAGATGTCTGTTAACCACATTCTCTAACAGTTTCACAAGCTTCATTATTTTTAAATTATGTGACGAGAAAATGATATAAAAATACCCTGCAGATTTGCAGCAGGCGGAGTCTGCATGTTAACAATGTTTTGATGACTTTTATTATCTGCCTTTCTGACAATGACCTGAAACAACAAGTTCAACTTTGTGCTTCAGTTTCTACAGTGATAAAAATGAAGAGATTGAAATAGCTAGACAATTTTACATCTGGTATTCTAAGTTATTTAACCCTATAACCCAGGTTTGCCTATTACCCTTAGTTTCTGATTTATTCTTTCATATGTGATATATATGTATATATAAATATGATACTTTCTGTTATTGTGGAAAACTTAGTTTATTTCTCCATTAAAACTTGATTTAATAAAATTTCTTTAATACAATTAGAGAGTAGATGATGGCATCCAGATTATGATTTCTCCATATATAATTATAGGAGAAAATGAAAGGAGAGACCAATTTTCCAAATGATTTCAATTTGAATAGGGAATAGAGTTTGGAATAAGTGGCAAACCCTTCTATATAGAGCTTCCTAAATTAAAATAAAGTTTAGGGCTAATTTCAGTGCTCTCTAATTTACTTATCCTTCCCATGGTCAAATAGGTAACAAATCAAGGAAACAGAAAACATGATTAATTTTAAATGGAAAGGAAGAGGCATAGCAAATTTGACAAAGGATTCATTACCCATTTGAAGAGTGTGCAGGCATTTGAAAGCCTTGATTCAAGTGGAAACTCATTATCTCTCTATCCTTAGATTATTCGGAGGAGACAAGGAGACTATCTGTAGAAAACATTTGGGTTGTAAGTTTTCCTCAGTTTCCCATTGTGCAGCATGACTCATTTCAAGGAAGCAAACCTCAGATAAGATCATATTACATGCTATTCACCAGCCCCTGTGACATCACAATATATTAACTCCCTAATAGACAATTCTTCTCGCCACATTTTTTTTCCTGTGCCAAGTTATCAATGGTGATGTTGCAGTGATCCAGAAATGTTGAAAGATGTCTAAAGACAATAAAAAAAAAAGAAAGGCTGGGCGATAAGGTTCTGTTTAAAGAAACTGGAAATTTGATGTTTTGCGAAGATTGTCAGATGGATACCACATCCCAGTTTGCTTATTAATGAAGATAATACAAATTTTATGAAATCTCCGCTAATTCCCTTGAGATACCAATGCAGCGTGTACTGTGATGCCAAGTTTCTTTAATTAGGAAGGCATTAATGTAGATGAAGTTAAACTATTTAAATGTCCATGGAGATCTGATGAAATTAATTGAGTTCAAAATACATTGAAAGTGTTGAGTGATTATGTTATTATAGTAATATATGCAAGCAAGCATAAGTACAATAAAAAGGGAGTGATCTGAATCATAGAGTAGAGGACAGTGTTCATGTCTCTTGGCTCCTGTCATTTGCTCTTTAAAATTCCCATGGAATTACTTTCAACCAAAGGAAGACGGTCTGAACAGCTTGTAACAATATTTAAACCAGTTTTGTGTCCTGGATTCCTGAGGTAAAGGAAGATGTTCCCTGTATTTTGCTCTAATTTTACTTTTCTATTGTGTTTAGTGCTCATTTACTATTGACAGGATGAGGCAGGAGAGTGGGTGTAGAGGAGTGATATAACAGTCTTTTTATTTCCTTTGAAAGCAGAAGTTCCCTGAGACATAGGTGTAGATGTAAGTTTTAATTGATGAATGTGGTAATGGAAATAGACCTAGAATAATTGCTTTAAAAACAATCCCCATGGTTACAAAGAAAATGAGTTTACTCTGCATTCTGTTGTCTATCGTAGTTGCCTTCCTATGAACACATATTTCAACTATATATTTTCTATAGCCGATACATTTGCCACACTACCTCATTTATCTCTGAGGCACTAGGATAGAGAAAAACCTTGGCTTAGATCCCATGGAATACAGTTTACTGGTGAATAATATAAACACTATCACTTGAATTTTTTGGTTCACATCTTTTCTTTTCCCTTTCCTTTTTGCTCTTCCCCAATTTGCTATTCTTTTTCTCAATTCCACTCAGCTATCTTGTTATCCTCTTTTTTTTTTTTAAATCACAGGCTCGCTTTAATACAAAACTCACTACTTGTCTCACAAGCGTTATTTTTGCTCCAGAACACATTGTCTTGTCCAACATTTTTTTTTATCTTTATTAACTTGAGTATTTCTTATTTACATTTCGATTGTTATTCCCTTTCCCGGTTTCCGGGCCAACATCCCCCTCCCCTTCTTTATGGGTGTTCCCCTCCCCATCCTCCCCCCATTGCCGCCCTCCCCCCAACAATCTAGTTCACTGGGGGTTCAGTCTTAGCAGGACCCAGGGCTTCCCCTTCCACTGGTGCTCTTACTAGGCTATTCATTGCTACCTATGAGGTTGGAGCCCAGGGTCAGTCCATGTATAGTCTTTAGGTAGAGGCTTAGTCCCTGGAAGCTCTGGTTGCTTGGCATTGTTGTTCATATGGGGTCTCGAGCCCCTTCAAGCTCTTCCAGTTCTTTCTCTGATTCCTTCAACGGGGGTCCCGTTCTCAGTTCAGGGGTTTGCTGCTGGCATTCGCATCTGTATTTGCTGTATTCTGGCTGTGTCTCTCAGAAGCGATCTACATCCAGTTACCCTCTTTTCTTTTTGTGTGCCTTTTTCCTCTGTTATTTCATAAGATTTATTTTTATTTGGAGTATGACATCCTATTCTGTTTTATTCCCTTGCATGTGTACACATATGCAAACAACAGTGTTCAGATACCTCCCTTGGTCCTTCGCTGAACTCATTCTTCAAGCTGACTTACTTTGTTTATGGGATGATTCAGATGCCCTGATTGTATCAAATGATGCAATCATTTCTCATGTATTTATTCATGTACGCTGGTAGTCATCTAAATATTGATGACATTAAAATTGAGTATGTGTTTATTTACTTAATCATTTGTCTATGAATTTGTATGAAGCTAGGTGAGCAGAAGCAGAGATGGACGTGTAAAGTCATCATCCTCGTCTTGTGGAATGTGAACTCTATTAGAGAAGGATATCAGATAAGCAAGTAATTACAACACAGCATCGTTCATGTTGTAGCTGTCACTGTCACGGGGAAAGATCCCGTGGGCCTGAAGAAGAAGCACAGGATTAGGTGAGGTATCCAAATACAGGGTGGAAACACTCTACTGGCTGGCATGTCAGGTTTCATCGTTGATTTATGTCAGAGGTGGAGTTAAAACTGAGATGTTTTGCTATGATATGAGTTGGTATCTTAGTCTATGTTCTCTTAGGGCAGAAATGGGAGCTTGGAGGAAACCTGAAAGGTTTTACACAGGAAATATTAATAGAGAATGAGGAAATAGGGAGAGGAAGGGTGGGAAAAATGTGAAGTGGTGCAAAGATTTAAAAAAAAAAATAAGCCAGTTGGGTTCTTCAGTCAGGTTGGACATGTTGGAATACATATGAAATATTTGTGTCTTTCTTCCCCATATTTGTCTTTCTATTGAGCAAATTGTTCTTCCCGAGTTATTAAGTTGACCACAGTATCAGTTAAAGTTACCTACTTCCCACCGAGAGCTTCTGGAAAAGGCAAGGCTTCTCTAAATCCACTGATGAATTCTCTGGGCACTGGAGTATCTACTGAAAGTGCTTAATAGATTTTTCCAATTAAAATTCAGTCTTCAATAAGATTGAGAGTGTGAAGAGCTAAAACCACAGCAATTATAACCAAGACTTTAGATCATGGGGGCTGCTGGGAGGGTATGAGCAATTGAAGGTCATCTTTCTCACCATAATAACAGAACAAGTCGAAGACTCATGGATGACATAACTAGATGATCCTTTATATGTTGTATAAACCTATGGCTGGTGAGCTGGCTCAAGGGCAATGACACTTGCAGCCAAGTTTGAGGATTTGTGTTCCAACCCCAGGTACCACATGGTAGAAGGAAAAAATCAACCTCCATAAGTTGTCTTCTGACTTCCATATGTATTCCAACATGACCATATATGGTACATAATTCCCCCAAGCCCCAATGAATGAACACTTTTTAAAAAGCAAAGTAAGGAAGTGAGCATCGTTATCCTGGTGCAGAGACTCCGGGCAGTGATAACCACACAGCACAGGGAGAAGTGCTTCATTTTGATCCATTCTTTGTTTTCCCCTCCAGTCTGTTCATGTGCAGGGTTTTGATAGAGGTAAAGGAAGAACAAAGGGCAGAATCTCAATGGAAATTTAGGCTTATGTTTTTCCTCGAAGAAATTGTGAAAATACTGCAGTACATTATGAACACTTATATTTAAAATGTTTATAGAGTAGTATGAGTCACTACAGAAGTTATTTATAACTCAGTTCTTTTTGTCACACACTCTCAACTCCAGATGTCCATTAAAACCCAAAGAATCAAATGCTGCTATCATTACTACCACAAAAATAACAGAAGTATGTATTCATTTTTTATCATCCTACTTTTTATAGGTGGATTTTTGAGCTTATGATGGAGATATTACCGTATTCCGCAGAGGGACGGGATGAAGGATTTGTCTACTAAGAATTATTCAATATCAATTTAAAATCATGGTGAGGGGGATTCTTTTCAGGACCATTTCTATACACTTATGGACCACAGCGATAGAAGCTCACAGTGGAGTTAAGAGCTTGGACTCGGTTCAGTATGTGAAGTAGGCCAGTGGAAAAACATAAGTGAATCATGGGAGTCAGTGAACTGAAAGTACTAAGAGGATACATTGGAAGTATTCTACCGACTATTACTTAAGCAAACTCCTCAAGAAAAATCACTTAAAGTAGGAAATATTTACTTTGACTCATAGTTTTGTAGGTTCAATTCATGGTCATTGAATCCATGTGCTTGTCCTGGTGGAAGCAAATGGAGCATGGGATTCTGGGGCAAAGAGGTGACTGGGGACAAGGATGAACCTTTGAATTTATTCCCTAGTGATTACTCTTTATAAATATATCATGTGTTCTAACGTTTCTAGAATTCCTTCCAGATGGTGCCACCATCTAGGGAATAACTGAGCCTATGAGAAACACCTGAGTCTGTGGATGACATTTTGAATTTAAATCATAACAACTGGTAAGGGGGGATTTGGTTTAACTGACTTATTCAGATTCTGCCTAAGATTTCTCTGACTGGCCATTTTTTGGGGGAAAGTGTTTGGTGGAGAGTCCAACCAGTATCCAGAATGATTAGACACTGAAGGTTAGAGGAAGGATCTGGATAGACAGACTTAGCAAGACTATTACAACTGCATTTTGTAACTGGATGTGGCGGCTCACTGACTAATCCCTACTCTTGTGAGGTAGAGGTGGAAGAATCGGGGTTTCAGGCTAGCCTGTATATTGAGTTTGAGATCAGCCTGGGCTACAGGAAACTCTTCACACATGGACCTACGTGAAGGTTCAGAGGAGCTAAGAAAGTGGGCGTGGGCAAAGTGTTTTTTCTGAACACTGTACTATAGATGGTGATTGAGAGAAATATGGTAGAAATTCAAGAGTGCGGTTATTTAGAAACTGACTCCTTTTATGTACTGATACCTTTCTCTGCCAAGGATAGCAAAATGTCCTGTACTATCAGTCAGTCACATAAGTTAGCGTTTTCTGTATACTACTGTTTCCCTTTCATGCATTCTTTTTTTTTTTTTATTTTTATTAACTTGAGTATTTCTTATATACATTTCGAGTGTTATTCCCTTTCCCGGTTTCCGGGCAAACATCCCCCTCCCCCCTCCCCTTCCTTACGGGTGTTCCCCTCCCAACCCTCCCCCCATTGCCGCCCTCCCCCCATAGACTAGTTCACTGGGGGTTCAGTCTTAGCAGGACCCAGGGCTTCCCCTTCCACTGGTGCTCTTACTAGGATATTCATTGCTACCTATGAGGTCAGAGTCCAGGGTCAGTCCATGTATAGTCTTTAGGTAGTGGCTTAGTCCCTGGAAGCTCTGGTTGCTTGGCATTGTTGTACTTTTGGGGTCTCGAGCCCCTTCAAGCTCTTCCAGTTCTTTCGCTGATTCCTTCAATAGGGGATCTATTCTCAGTTCAGTGGTTTGCTGCTGGCATTCGCCTCTGTATTTGCTGTATTCTGGCTGTGTCTCTCAGGAGCGATCTACATCCGGCTCCTGTCGGTCTGCACTTCTTTGCTTCATCCATCTTGTCTAATTGGGTGGCTGTATATGTATGGGCCACATGTGGGGCAGGCTCTGAATGGGTGTTCATTCAGTCTCTGTTTTAATCTTTGCCTCTCCCTTCCCTGCCAAGGGTATTCTTTTTCCTCATTTAAAGAAGGAGTGAAGCATTCACATTTTGATCATCCGTCTTGAGTTTCGTTTGTTCTAGGGATCTAGGGTAATTCAAGCATTTGGGCTAATAGCCACTTATCAATGAGTGCATACCATGTATGTCTTTCTGTGATTGGGTTAGCTCACTCAGGATGGTATTTTCCAGTTCCAACCATTTGCCTATGAATTTCATAAACTCGTTGTTTTTGATAGCTGAGTAATATTCCATTGTGTAGATGTACCACATTTTCTGTATCCATTCCTCTGTTGAAGGGCATCTGGGTTCTTTCCATTTTCTGGCTATTATAAATAAGGCTGCGATGAACATAGTGGAGCACGTGTCTCTTTTATATGCTGAGGCATCTTTTGGGTATATGCCCAAGAGAGGTATAGCTGGATCCTCAGGCAGTTCAATGTCCAATTTTCTGAGGAACCTCCAGACTGATTTCCAGAATGGTTTTACCAGTCTGCAATCCCACCAACAATGGAGGAGTGTTCCTCTTTCTCCACATCCTCGCCAGCATCTGCTGTCCCCTGAGTTTTTGATCTTAGCCATTCTCACTGGTGTGAGGTGAAATCTCAGGGTTGTTTTGATTTGCATTTCCCTTATGACTAAAGATGTTGAACATTTCTTTAGGTGTTTCTCAGCCATTCGGCATTCCTCAGCTGTGAATTCTTTGTTTAGCTCTGAACCCCATTTTTAATAGGGTTATTTGTTTCCCTGCGGTCTAACTTCTTGAGTTCTTTGTATATTTTGGATATAAGGCCTCTATCTGTTATAGGATTGGTAAAGATCTTTTCCCAATCTGTTGGTTGCCGTTTTGTCCTAACCACAGTGTCCTTTGCCTTACAGAAGCTTTGCAGTTTTATGAGATCCCATTTGTCGATTCTTGATCTTAGAGCATAAGCCATTGGTGTTTTGTTCAGGAAATTTTTTCCAGTGCTCATGTGTTCCAGATGTTTCCCTAGTTTTTCTTCTATTAGTTTGAGTGTGTCTGGTTTGATGTGGAGGTCCTTGATCCACTTGGACTTAAGCTTTGTACAGGGTGATAAGCATGGATCGATCTGCATTCTTCTACATGTTGCCCTCCAGTTGAACCAGCACCATTTGCTGAAAATGCTATCTTTTTTCCATTGGATGGTTTTGGCTCCTTTGTCAAAAATCAAGTGACCATAGGTGTGTGGGTTCATTTCTGGGTCTTCAATTCTATTCCATTGGTCTATCTGTCTGTCTCTGTACCAATACCATGCAGTTTTTATCACTATTGCTCTGTAATACTGCTTGAGTTCAGGGATAGTGATTCCCCCTGAAGTCCTTTTATTGTTGAGGATAGCTTTAGCTATCCTGGGTTTTTTGTTATTCCAGATGAATTTGCAAATTGTTCTGTCTAACTCTTTGAAGAATTTGATTGGTATTTTGATGGGGATTGCATTGAATCTGTAGATTGCTTTTGGTAAAATGGCCATTTTTACTATATTAATCCTGCCAATCCATGAGCATGGGAGATCTTTCCATCTTCTGAGGTCTTCTTCAATTTCTTTCCTCAGTGTCTTGAAGTTCTTATTGTACAGATCTTTTACTTGCTTGGTTAAAGTCACACCGAGGTACTTTATATTATTTGGGTCTATCATGAAGGGTGTCGTTTCCCTAATTTCTTTCTCGGCTTGTTTCTCTTTTGTATAGAGGAAGGCAACTGATTTATTTGAGTTAATTTTATACCCAGCCACTTTGCTGAAGTTGTTTATCAGCTTTAGAAGTTCTCTGGTGGAACTTTTGGGATCACTTAAATATACTATCATGTCATCTGCAAATAGTGATATTTTGACCTCTTCTTTTCCGATCTGTATCCCTTTGATCTCCTTTTGTTGTCTGATTGCTCTGGCTAGAACTTCAAGAACTATATTGAATAAGTAGGGAGAGAGTGGGCAGCCTTGTCTAGTCCCTGATTTTAGTGGGATTGCTTCAAGTTTCTCTCCATTTAGTTTAATGTTAGCAACTGGTTTGCTGTATATGGCTTTTACTATGTTTAGGTATGGGCCTTGAATTCCTATTCTTTCCAGGACTTTTATCATGAAGGGGTGTTGAATTTTGCCAAATGCTTTCTCAGCATCTAATGAAATGATCATGTGGTTCTGTTCTTTCAGTTTGTTTATATAATGGATCACGTTGATGGTTTTCCATATATTAAACCATCCCTGCATGCCTGGGATGAAGCCTACTTGATCATGGTGGATGATTGCTTTGATGTGCTCTTGAATTCGGTTTGCCAGAATTTCATTGTGTATTTTTGTGTCGATATTCATAAGGGAAATTGGTCTGAAGTTCTCTTTCTTTGTTGTGTCTTTGTGTGGTTTAGGTATAAGAGTAATTGTGGCTTCATAGAAGGAACTCGGTAGGGCTCGATCTGTTTCAATTTTGTGGAATAGTTTGGATAATATTGGTATGAGGTCTTCTATGAAGGTTTGATAGAATTCTGCACTAAACCCGTCTGGACCTGGGCTCTTTTTGGTTGGGAGACCTTTAATGACTGCTTCTATTTCCTTAGGAGTTATGGGGTTGTTTAACTGGTTTATCTGTTCGATAACTTCGATACCTGGTATCTGTCTAGGAAATTGTCCATTTCCTGAAGATTTTCAAATTTTGTTGAATATAGGTTTTTATAGTAAGATCTGATGATTTTTTGAATTTCCTCTGCATCTGTAGTTATGTCTCCCTTTTCATTTCTGATTTTGTTAATTTGGACGCACTCTCTGTGTCCTCTCGTTAGTCTAGCTAAGGGTTTATCTATCTTGTTGATTTTCTCAAAGAACCAACTTTTGGTTCTGTTGATTCTTTCTATGGTCCTTTTTGTTTCTACTTGGTTGATTTCAGCTCTGAGTTTGATTATTTCCTGCCTTCTACTCCTCCTGGGTGTATTTGCTTCTTTTTGTTCTAGAGCTTTTAGGTGTGCTGTCAAGCTGCTGACATATGCTCTTTCCTGTTTCTTTCTGCAGGCACTCAGCGCTATGAGTTTTCCTCTTATCACAGCTTTCATTGTGTCCCATAAGTTTGTGTATGTTGTACCTTCATTTTCATTAAATTCTAAAAAGTTTTTAATTTCTTTCTTTATTTCTTCCTTGACCAGGTTATCATTGAGTAGAGCATTGTTCAATTTCCACGTATATGTGGGCATTCTTCCCTTATTGTTATTGAAGACTAGTTTTAGGCCGTGGTGGTCCGATAGCACGCATGGGATTATTTCTATCTTTCTGTACCTGTTGAGGCCCGTTTTTTGACCAATTATATGGTCAATTTTGGAGAAAGTACCATGAGGAGCTGAGAAGAAGGTATATCCTTTTGCTTTAGGATAGAATGTTCTATAAATATCCGTTAAGTCCATTTGGCTCATGACTTCTCTTAGTCTGTGGACATCACTGTTTAATTTCTGTTTCCATGATCTGTCCATTGTTGAGAGTGGGGTGTTGAAATCTCCCACTATTATTGTGTGAGGTGCAATGTGTGTTTTGAGCTTTAGTAAGGTTTCTTTTACGTATGTAGGTGCCCTTGTATTTGGGGCATAGATATTTAGGATTGAGAGTTCATCTTGGTGGATTTTTCCTTTGATGAATATGAAGTGTCCTTCCTTATCTTTTTTGATGACTTTTAGTTGGAAATTGATTTTATTTGATATTAGAATGGCTACTCCAGCTTGCTTCTTCTGACCATTTGCTTGGAAAGTTGTTTTCCAGCCTTTCACTCTGAGGTAGTGTCTGTCTTTGTCTCTGAGGTGTGTTTCCTGTAGGCAGCAGAATGCAGGGTCCTCGTTGCGTATCCAGTTTGTTAATCTATGTCTTTTTATTGGGGAGTTGAGGCCATTGATATTGAGAGATATTAAGGAATAGTGATTATTTTTTCCCTTTATATTCATATTTGGATGTGAGGTTATGTTTGTGTGCTTTCATTCTCTTTGTTTTGTTGCCAAGACGATTAGTTTCTTGCTTCTTCTAGGGTATAGCTTGCCTCCTTATGTTGGGCTTTACCAT
This sequence comes from Rattus norvegicus, assembly GCF_021556685.1. Taxonomy (NCBI): domain Eukaryota; kingdom Metazoa; phylum Chordata; class Mammalia; order Rodentia; family Muridae; genus Rattus; species Rattus norvegicus. The sequence goes on along the minus strand of NC_141552.1, from coordinate 8,328,076 downwards.
TTATTATCCTTTGTAGTGCTGGATTTGTAGAAAGATATTGTGTAAATTTGGTTTTGTCATGGAATATCTTGGTTTCTCCATCAATGTTAATTGAGAGTTTGCTGGATACAGTAACCTGGGCTGGCATTTGTGTTCTCTTAGGGTCTGTATGACATCAGTCCAGGATCTTCTGGCCTTCATAGTTTCTGGCAAGAAGTCTGGTGTGATTCTGATAGGTCTCCCTTTATATGTTACTTGACCTTTTTCCCTTACTGCTTTTAATATTCTTTCTTTATTTTGTGTGTTTGGTGTTTTGACAATTATGTGACGGGAGGTGTTTCTTTTCTTTCCAATCTATTTGGAGTTCTGTAGGCTTCTTGTATGTCTATGGGTATCCCTTTTTTTAGGTTAGGGAAGTTTTCTTCTATGATTTTGTTGAAGATATTTACTGGTCCTTTGAGCTGGGAGTCTTCACTCTCTTCTATACCTATTATCCTTAGGTTTGATCTTCTCATTGAGTCCTGGATTTCCTGTATGTTTTGGACCAGTAGCTTTTTCCGCTTTACATTATCTTTGACAGTTGAGTCAATGATTTCTATGGAATCTTCTGCTCCTGAGATTCTCTCTTCCATCTCTTGTATTCTGTTGGTGAAGCTTGTATCTACAGCTCCTTGTCTCTTCTTTTGGTTTTCTATATCCAGGGTTGTTTCCATGTGTTCTTTCTTGATTGCTTCTATTTCCATTTTTAATTCCTTCAACTGTTTGATTGTGTTTTCCTGGAATTCTTTCAGGGATTTTTGCGATTCCTCTCTGTAGGCTTCTACTTGTTTATTAATGTTTTCCTGTGTTTCCCTAAGTGTGTTCATGTCTTTCTTGAAGTCCTCCAGCATCATGATCAAATATGATTTTTAAACTAGATCTTGCTTTTCTGGTGTGTTTGGATATTCCATGTTTGTTTTGGTGGGAGAATTGGGCTCCGATGATGGCATGTAGTCTTGGTTTCTGTTGCTTGGGTTCCTGCGCTTGCCTCTCGCCATCAGATTATCTCTAGTGTTACTTTGTTCTGCTATTTCTGACAGTGGCTAGACTGTCCTATAAGCCTGTGTGTCAGGAGTGCTGTAGACCTGTTTTCCTCTCTTTCAGTCAGTTATGGGGACAGAGTGTTCTGCTTTCCGGCGTGTGGTTTTTCCTCTCTACAGGTCTTCAGCTGTTCCTGTGGGCCTGTGTCTTGAGTTCACCAGGCAGCTTTCTTGCAGCAGAAAAGTTGGTCTTACCTGTGGTCCCAAGGCTCAAGTTCACTCGTGGGGTGCTGCCCACGGGCTCTCTGCAGTGGCAGCAACCAGGAAGATATGCGCCGCCCCTTCCGGGAGCTTCAGTGCACCAGGGTTCCAGATGGTCTTTGGCTTTTTCCTCTGGCGTCCGAGATGTGTGTGCAGGGAGCAGTCTCTTCTGGTTTCCCAGGCTTGTCTGCCTCTCTGAAGGTTCAGCTCTCCCTCCCACGAGATTTGGGTGCAGAGAACTGTTTATCTGGTCTGTTTCCTTCTGGTTCTGGTGGTGTCTCAGGCACAGGGGTCCTGCCGCTCCTGGGCCCTCCACCACGGGAGCCCAGAGGCCTTATACAGTTTCCTCTTGGGCCAGGGATGTGGGCAGTGGTGAGCAGTGTTGGTGGTCTCTTCCGCTCTGCAGCCTCAGGAGTGCCCACCTGACCAGGCGGTTGGGTCTCTCTCTCACCGGGTCTGGGAGCAGAGAGCTGCTGTGGGCCGGGATCCGCGGGTGTGGGACTTCCGGTAAACACAGAACGTGCCCGGTCCTAGAGAAATTCTGCTTCTGTGTGTCCCAAGCTCACCAGGCAGCTTTCTTGCAGCAGAAAATTTGGTCTTACCTGTGGTCCCGAGGCTCAGGTTCGCTCGTGGGGTGCTGCCCAGGGGCTCTCTCCCTTTCATGCATTCTTAATTTTGCAACAATGAGATTAATATGCTAAAGTTATGATCTGAGGTGACAGAACAACCAAAAACAAAACAAAACAAAAACACAACAACAACAACAACAAAAACAAAAACTAACCACATAAACACAGACATGAATGGAATAGATAGTCCCAGTCATGTGTCCTCAGATATATTTTATTCATTTTACTCCTGATCTTGTTTTGGAAGTTAACAATTTTGATTACTAAGCAGTTAAGTTATTCAAATAAATCTTAGTTTATCTGATGTCTTCAAAATGTTTTTTTTTCCCGCTGTAAAATAAATTCTGAATACATTGACTATTTGGCTTCAGGATCTAAAAAAAAAAGTGAATTGCTTCCTTGTTTCTTCAATAGTTCTCATCTTCTTTTATCTCTCTGCTTGGAGCTCTGTGTATTTCCTGAAGCAAACAAACAAACAAAAATGGCTTCTGTATGGTAATTACAGATTGTGATTGATAAAAATAAATGCCACCTCTAGGTTATGCTTATTCTCCTCTCTCAGGTAGAAGTTTCTAGGTTTAGATTAAAGCACGAACATTTTGCACATTAATTTAAAATAGGGAATTCGCTACCACTGAGGATTTCCGTCAGACTTTACACTAGTTGTTTCTAACACTGAGAAAGTCTTACTGAAGTTCAGTCACCAAGTTCTTTCCTACAGCTGGCAACATGTATCTTACAGATAGAGTTTTTATTATGTAAGCATTATTGTTTTGTTATATAAGCCTTAGTGGCTAAGGTCTAATCAAATATGAGATTGTCTTTCTATTTTCCCATTTATAACTTACCTGAAACAAGTCTCTACCCATGCTAGCCTTTTCTTGCCCAGTTCCATTTTAATGTTTTATATTTTGAACTCTGTGGTGGTTTGAATGAATATGGTACCTTAGTTAGTGAAGAAAAACTTCCCATCTTTCCTTGCCTGTCCAGTTTCTCCTCTCCCAGTGAAGAGTCTTTGCAGAGATGATCCGATCCACTAAAATCATATGCTAACTTGACATGTACTATTGATCGGACTGATTATCAGCTTGACAGGATCCGGAATCATTCAGAATCCAAGTCCTCAGCACACTGTGAGGGCTTAATTAAGGTAGGAGAAAGCATGCAGGGCTTGGGTCTTAGAATATATTTTATGAAAGAACCAGCTAAGCATGAACATTTGGTGCTCTCTGCTTCCAGACTATGAATGCAGTATGACCAGCTGCCTTTTCAAGCTCTTGCCCTTATCACTTTTCTACTCTGATGGACCCTAGCCTGGAAATGTGAGCTCAAATAAACTTGCCAGTTTTTTTTTGTTTTGTTTCATTTGTTTGATTTTTAATCACAACAACAGAAAATGTAAGATAAAAATGTAACAACTCTGTGGTACTTTTCTCTAAATCAGGTTTCTCTCAGGAAGTTGAACCTGTAATTTCTCCAAGAATTGTGTGACATCCCTCAAGTAGAGTGTTGGGGTCAGGCTCCTCAGATAAAGTAGAGAAGAGGAAGCCCTCCTGGGAAAGGGAGTCTGCCATTATGCTCAGCAGAGCTATCTAGACATGTTAGACTCTGACCTTTAAATAGTAGAATCTTTCACCAGTAATATTTTCCTTCAGTTATTTTCATATTTCTTTGTTTCAAGTAATGCTAAAAATTATACACTCTGATGATTTGCTAAGCCCTATTTCTAATTATCTTTTTATTTATAAACTATATATTAGAAATATTTAATAATTAATGGTGTCTTTTATTACTTCAAAAAATCATGAAACAAATGCATTTCCTAGCCCTTAATAGAATGTCCACACTTTCGTTGAAAAGCTTACTTGCTGTGGATGGTTGGCTAGACAGCCTTACAAATTTGTCACAGAGTCTATTTATATACAAAATAACTTGCCATCCTTTCTATTTCATTTATATATATAATCACCGATTGGAATAGTTATAATGTTAATGCATGGTCATTCAATATTTCATTTAATATTAATTTATACATATAATGTGTTTGGAACAAATCTAACCCTCACTGTCTCTGCTCAAATTCCTTTGCTCATAGAATTCTCTATCACATTTTCCTCCCAATTTCATGGTTGCATTCTCCCTCCCTCTTTTCCTTTCTTCTCTCTTCTACTCATGCAGGTCTCTTGGTAGCATGCATTGGACACATTAGCACTCTGAAAGCTTGCCAAGTTGGAATGCAATGTTCACTGCAGGACCTACTTGATTCTCCATAGTCTATGACTCAGGTATTTGGTTTCTTCTGAAATAGGATGTCACTATCAAGTTCTGGAGGGTAACGTGAGCAAGACAGCAGTCTGTTATGTTTGTGGGCCTACAGAATTCTGATGACCAACAATCCAAAAGAGAAATCTATACCTAGTACAGGGCTTTTGTCTGATAGCTGATGGTATTTAAGGGGAGTCATTGCCACCATTACAGGATAACACCTTTTAAATATTTCTTGATCCACTGACATCTTTTAAAAGGGTTGTTCTTAAATCCTTTGTGTAAAACATCTCTCCCCCCATTTGTTACAAGACCAGCCCATGCCTCTCCATTAATGTTCTTTCTTCGGTTTTACAGATAATTAGTAGAGGACACCAGGAAATACTTAATAACAATCTATTTGAACTTCATTACCCTGGTGATACACATCACAACCATCCAAAATGGATAAATTGTAAAATATACCATTGTAAATCTTCCTTCGAAGAGGTACAACTCCCAACTCTCAGAACAAGTATGCTTCAGGCTGCCCTCTCTAATAACTCTGTTTCCCACAGAGCAAAAAAGCTTTTAGTGCCTCGCAAATGCTGCACTATTGTTCTTAGCAGCCCAATCCCCAAACTCTCATTTCTGATATGCTTCAGGATGCAGCACTCTGACCCACTCCTTTAGTGCACGCACTCACACCATTAACGTGAAGCTTTCCATTTTGACCTTTAGTTGTTTCAGAAAATGGGCATTTGATTCATGAGACATAAATCTTTATCTCCAGAGGGCTCAATGTAAAGCAGCATGAGATGAGGAAACACTGAGTGTTTAGTAAATCCCTTTACTTCAGACACGTGCTAACATGCTTACAATGATAATGCATGCAGCATGGATTTTCCTTTTTGTCGTGTTTCTCCCCAGATTTTCATTGTACCTTCCTTTCATTTTTTTTTCCTCTGCATTTTTTGAATGCTACCTTCCCTCTAGTCACTCGATCTGTTTTTATTTGCTTCAGCCAAGACTGATTCAGGTTCCCATCAGCAGCTGTAACAACGACAGTGATTTTAACAGATGGTGCTTCTCTGCCTGTAAGAGTTTCCCTGCATAATAAGAAGTATAGTACATAATGGGTGTCTGGTCAATAGGCTGCCAATGGGAGTAGGGGATGTCAATCATATAATATATATGTATATTGCCTATATATATACATATTCCTAATTACAACCAGTTCAGAGCATAATGTCATTTGTATGTATGTTTTTAGTGCTGAATATTTTTTTAACTGGATAACCAATTTGCATGCTCTTCTCTTCCCTAGGGAGGACTATTTCATGCTCTTCTCTTCCCTAGGGAGGACTATTTCATGCTCTTCTCTTCCCTAGGGAGGACTATTTCATGCTCTTCTCTTCCCTAGGGAGGACTATTGCATGCTCTTCTCTTCCCTAGGGAGGACTATTGCATGCTCTTCTCTTCCCTAGGGAGGACTATTACATGCTCTTCTCTTCCCTAGGGAGGACTATTACATGCTCTTCTCTTCCCTAGGGAGGACTATTACATGCTCTTCTCTTCCCTAGGGAGGACTATTGCATGCTCTTCTCTTCCCTAGGGAGGACTACTTCATGCTCTTCTCTTCCCTAGGGAGGACTATTGCATGCTCTTCTCTTCCCTAGGGAGGACTACTTCATGCTCTTCTCTTCCCTAGGGAGGACTATTTCATGCTCTTCTCTTCCCTAGGGAGGACTATTTCATGCTCTTCTCTTCCCTAGGGAGGACTACTTCATGCTCTTCTCTTCCCTAGGGAGGACTATTTCATGCTCTTCTCTTCCCTAGGGAGGACTATTTCATGCTCTTCTCTTCCCTAGGGAGGACTATTTCATGCTCTTCTCTTCCCTAGGGAGGACTACTTCATGCTCTTCTCTTCCCTAGGGAGGACTATTTCATGCTCTTCTCTTCCCTAGGGAGGACTACTTCATGCTCTTCTCTTCCCTAGGGAGGACTATTTCATGCTCTTCTCTTCCCTAGGGAGGACTATTTCATTTCCTCTCAGCATCTTCCAGTTTGCCATAGTTCATTATTTCTTTGTGTGTGGTTCCTACTTCATAAATTTTTCTCTGGTCTGCTGTACCATGTCCATGGTTGTCCCTTTTCTATTCATGTTAAAATACTCATGTTGGGTTATTAAGATGAGTTAGTCCAAATTTTTTTTTAAACTTGACCTCTAAAGCCTTTAAAAATCAAATCCCACGTTCCTAACTTCACGACCTTTAGTCTAGATGACTTCACGCATTCACTGTCCTGCGCTGTACTCCCTGCAGGCTCACTTTAACTTCGATTTGGTTTTTCCTGTTAATTTTTTTCTCACATGGTATCTCAGTTATTCATTCCTGCTCATGTGGTCCTTACACCCCACTTTCCTGTATTTTCAGCAGTACCTTTGCTAGTCTTTTTAAATTTTCATTTTTCTTCATTTACGTTTCTTGGAACAAGATAGTATCCCCCATCACTCTATACATGTTGTCATCTTTATTTTTTTAACTCTATCTATAGGTCGTAATAGCTCCTGACTCAATAAGCATTTTTATCTCCAGAGGTGGAGTTATTCCACAGGCTACTAGGGGACACTAATCTGTCTATAGCAGCTCACTTTACACTGTGTTCTCATGGGTTGTAACATGTTTATAAATCCCAATAAACTGTATATTCTTACTCAGTGTCAACCATATATGTTACTTACAGCTAGTACAGGTGTGCCACATACAGGAAACACAGCAGTTTGTTGAATCAAAGTATATCTAGGCAAGTGTACTGTGTGATTGTCCTTTATCTCTCATTCTGAGGTCTCCTGAGCAGACCTACCCACTCCCCACTATTCTATATTCCTTCTTTCCCGGTTGCTTTGTTATGTGACTGGTACTGCACTAGCCAGTGTAATCCCTCAAAACAAGGAGCCAGTGAACAGGTGCTTAGATCCCTTCAAGAATTATGGTGGGATACAAGGATGCAGGAGGGAAAGGTCTATTTTGAGGTATTCAGAAGGTGATAGATGAGGCACACTGTAAGCACGTACAGGTGTGGTAATTGTTTTATTTTTTATGATAAATATATGTTCCAAGAAAATGTGGCTATAAAAGGTTTCTAACAAATACAAAGGCTTGGAAAATGACCTCAGAACAAGAAAGTGAAATTCTGAGAGTTATAATTATCTACACTGGTGTCAATCCTGATTGACAGGATTGTAAATTAAAACCCTCAAATTAGCATATTCAGAAATTTTGAATTACACTCCCATAGTTGATAGAAAAAAATACAAAAGAGGGAAATGAAGAAAGAAAATTTGGAAATAAGAAAAAACAATATCCCAGTGCTCCTTGTCTTCTTTGTCCCATTTAATAGTTTTATATTTATTTCCTGTTGGTGTGTATGCCACATATGCGGCAACTTACGAATATTAGTTTCCTCTTTCATTTTTATAATATTTTTATTGAGTTATAATGCATAATATTTAATTATATTCCATACAATTAATTCACTTACGTTAAGATTGGGCATAGTGGCACACACCAGTAATCCCAGCACTCCTTTAATCCCAACACTTGGGAGGCAGAGGTAGGCAGATATCTATGAATTTGAGGCCAGGTGTGTTTACTGAATGAATTCCAGGACAGCCATGGCTACACAGAGAAACACCATCTTAAAAAACAGACAAAATCAAGCAAAGAACAAAAGAGCAGAGCTAGTTTCCTCTTTCTGCCATGTGTTCTATAGCATAAAACACCATGTGTTAGGGCTGGCAGCAAATGCCTTTACATGTTGAGCCACATTGCAGGCCTTTCTTTTCTCCAGTACTCATTCCTTTCCTGGTGTGCTGCCCCCTCTGCCTGCATTGTGAATACACTTGGCCAGGCTTAAACAATCTCCAATATTCTCTTCCACCCCAGCTTCCTTGATTAGCCAATAGTAAAACCCTTTCGAATCTTGTTTCTCTCTGTATCCAATACAATGCCCATAGTCATAAAAACCAGAGGCAACTGTAGCGTTCTCTTTGTTATCCAGCATGGTCCTGCATGGCTCAGTATAGGACTACGTGGTGCTTTAGGAAGCGTGTCCTGTTTTGGCTTGCTCGAAAGCCAAGGCGCTGATTTAAGTGGAAAGAGATAATCAAAAGTCTGCTGTTTCTTCAGCACTGGAGCTGAGAGAGAATTACTGATGGAAGAAAAGGTGGAGTTTAAGCCATCCGTAGGGTTTAAGACAAACAATTGTTTGACAGGCTCTATTTAAAGAACAGATAATTCTGTATTTTCAATACTCACCCTCTCATCTTATTTTGCACATGTGAAATTGCTCATAGTTGTATTTATTTATTCCTCAGTTTGTTCTAAAAAAGAACTTAAGAGAGCTTATGGAGCTAGCTAAAATACATCAAAGTAGCATAATTAGAAGTAGGTGAGAAAGTAGGCGAACAGTGAGAGGAGGAGCCTAAAGTAGAGTGAGGAAGCAGACCAACATATCCACGTACTGTCACGGAAGTTCTATGGACTTGTAAGATTGTTATCAGCCAGCCCATGGTGAAGGAAGTGAGACTGTTGTCGTGACACTCATGATATTCAGTGTATTAAATCAAATGAACTCTCGAGGAAGAGGGGATAAGAAGAGAAGAGGGTCCTCTCCTGATCGTTCTTCGGAAAGACCATCAGATATAATGAACAGCATTCTCAACAATATCCTTAGCCTCCTTGGAGTAACTCTACTGAGATTCAAGCTATCGTCCCATGTGGCATCTTTCTGCTCAGGCTGATGACATCATATTAAAATGAAATCCTAAGTAAGGCAGCCTTGTGTTGTTCCACGAAGGCTGAAGGGATCAAAGCCAATGAATGTCTGTATAACGGTTTGAACTGTCTGTGGCTTAGCATTGCAGAGCATCCAGTGAATGGAGGGTTACTGTTTGAAGATTTAGAAGTTACTGTTTGAACATCTAATGAAGATTAGATGTTCAACAAATGTACATATAAACCTTGACTCAGATTTATTTTGGAGAGAAATAAAAATAGTCTATCTTATTTATCTGATACTCTGTTCCTTCAGTTAAGAAAGGACATACCTTGTATGTGGTAAAATGGACCGAGACTATAAACACTTAGTGGTTTTTAATGATCTGTCAGGTAGAAATTAGAGAACACGTGTGTCTGAAGATAATAAAAGAAATATTTGTAAAATTATCAGGAAATAAGTGTTCACGTGAGTACATGAATTTAAAATACATAACAAACATGCCTTTCTATTCATTTTTTTTAGTATTATAGAGGTAAGATTATTTCCTGTTGAAGTTTTCTTTGTCAATCAAAGGAAGAGGGGATAAGAAGAGAAGAGGGTCTTTATTTCTATTGTTTTATTTCTGCTAATGTATGATGTGGCCTCTGAAGGCTGAAATGGAGGGATTCCTAATGTAGAATGGAGCTCCCTGTAAGTGCATGCACTTTTTTGCATCTAGAAACGTGACAGGTGTGCTTTCCTTCAAGTTTATAATGAGTGTCTTGGTTCTGCTTGGTCAGTTCACTCCAACTTCCAACATCTCATGACTATATTGGCAAATTGGCCAGGGTATTGGCATACAGTTTCTTTTTGGTCACAGACATTCGTTGAATTCAATCAAATGAAGGAATTAAGTCATACTGTAGATGACACTGGAAAAAAATATCGGGTTTGTGACCAATTGACTCTTCCGTATTGTGCCAGGGAGATTCCATGATAAGCATGAGGGGACCACTTTTTCATGTGACAGCTGTCCTTTCACATCTGAGAAGCTTCGCCTTCTTTACATGATTTCGGTAGGGAAAGGCATTCTTCTCTAGTGGGATCAGACCTCAGTGATTTGAAATGAATGGCTTTCTGAGTCACGGTGAGCCCTACCTGACACAAGGGTTGTGATATGCACTTTCTCAAGCTTCTTTGGCTTCTCACAAGTATCATATCAGTCATTTGCCTTTCTCTCCTTTTCCTGAAAATACTGAAGTTTCCAGGGGGTAAAAGCTTTTGGTAAATCCAACATGCTTTCATGATAAACACCCTAGAGAGAACAGAAGTGGAGGAGGCATAACTCAACATAAGAAATGCTATGTAGGATCAACCCATAGCTAACATGATCCTAAATGATGAAAACTTCAAAGCAATCTCATTTAGTCTTTTTAATTCTTTGCCAACCTTTATGTCTGTCCTGCTCTATTTGTTTCTATCATATCATAGGAAACCTGGGCTGTATTACCTTAGCAGATCATTACTTCCACCAGCTCAAAAGCTAAAGTTATCCTCAGCACCTGAATCATGCAGCAAAGATGTCTCCATTTTCCACAGCACACCTGCCTGCTGTTTCCAATCAATCCGGATAGAATAGTTCAAATCCATGTTCCTGGGCCAGCGTCACTCATAATTGTCTCCAGAATAAACTATTTCATATTCTCTTCAAAGTGCAAGCAGTGTTTTTTGTCCACAGTTTTATTCACAGAAAGATCACAAATAAGTTCAATATTTGTTTTGATGAATTAATTATAGCATAGTTACTTTTAAGAATTATTATAGAAAATGTACATGAAGAAAATAATCAGTTGATGAATATTAATATTTTAATAGCTTTGTTGATAGTTATGTATACTTAACAATAATCACAAAATAAAGTAGAGACACAGGTATTTCCAGGGGATTTAAGGACACATTTTAAAACACTATGCATCTGAAGCTATGCTATCAGTGAGTGATAAGAAGACCCACCCCCCACCATGTCCTACCTTAAGCTTCCACCCTTTCTTTGTCACGGATCCCATTCTCTTTAAGACTACACACCTAGACTGAAATTTCATCCCATTTCTAATTGTAGGTAGTTATTAGCTTAGAAAAGGAAAGTTGGCTATTAAAATTCTAATGATAAAGAAATGATGGTTATTAGATTAGGATATATTATGATGTCATTCTAAATTGTGTTTGGTACATTTTGATAATAGATAATGAATTATAATCTTGCTGGGAAAGAACTCAATGCAGCTCCTCATTTAATGAAATGGCCATTTCTCTGTGTGACATTTCATTTACAACACCACAATCAAGGACTTGGGAATTTATTTTCTTCCTATTATTCAAGAAATATTAAAAAATGCAGCTCTATCATCATTAGGATGTACTTAAACTACCGGGTGTTATGAGATCTAATCTCTTGGATAATGCCTGCATTCAAGAATCTATGTCAGCTCAACCCTTTCCCTTCCCTGCGAATAATAACAGAAAGCATAACTAAATGGTCTTTAAGGCAGCAATAAAAGCTTTCCCTGTTTTACAATTTCCCATTGCTGCCTTCCGTTCTGATGAGCTCTCAAAATTCCAAAGCCAAAACTTTAGAGAAATGAGGCAAATCCTCCCCGCACCTGACACACATAGATTTAAACTTATTCAAGTATTTTCTATACTTTCTTAATAATAAGACAGTACACTTGAAAGACATGTGTATTTAAATCTTTATATGTCTGGTCAAAGTAGGACAAAGTCTTTAATCAAAAATACTGTTATCTAAAGAAATATGAGGAGTGAATACATGACAGAAAACATTTGATTAAGAGGCTAGCTTGTATGGTGAATAACAGTCTTTCTTGGACAAAAATTTAATGGTGTAGAAACACATTTGAAGGTTAAGAGCCTCGTTGAATTAATTTCTTTTCTGTGGCTTTGAAGAAGGCCTATTCAGTTACAGAAGTAGGACCAAAGGAATCTGTAAAGGTAGAGCTTGGTAATTGCCAGGACACACACACACACCTGTATTAGGTACAAGAACTTTCTGAAAGATTCACATATATGTAATACCACTTGCTTCTGATTCATTTTCCTGTGTGCCAAGCTTGTCAAGTCAGAAATAATGTTCCATTTTGCATCAAGCCCCATTCCTAGGAATATTTCATTTTACCTTTGAGCTTGTCAAGTATTTATTACAACATGGGGTATTACAAAAGGATGATATTTTACTCTCTGTAATGAGGAATCCCTAAGGGGAGTCTTTATTGTCTTACATAGCCAGGAGGCAATTTCTTTTTCAATTTTTATAAAATATCACAAGTCTTAAATGCAAGTAAAGAGGGAAAAAAGTCTAATGAATTAGATTTAAGATCTATCAGGAACTTTGCTGGAGAGATGGTGCTACAGTTAGAATACCCTCTCTGCTTGGAAAATAACTGAGTTTGTTTCCTAGAACTCATATTGGGTGTTTCACAACTTATTCTAGACTCTCTGGGCTTCTTCATTTATCTGTTCATAACCAGACACACAGATAGACACATACATACATAACTACCAATAATAATAATAATAATATTTTTTAAACATATATTATTTATCTATTATCTATGTATATAAAGAAACCTTAAGTGGCCTGGTGATCTGACTGATTTCTCTGACTCTCTGAAATGATGACTCATGGTAAACAAGTTGCAATGATAATGTCTATTCAAACAACACAACCACACTAATGCAATTACAGACATTATCATTGCAACTTGTTTACCATGAGATCAAATCCCTGGAACAATAGCCACGATCATGTTCTTTCAGTAGATATTTACTGAACTTTTACTGTGGCCTTGAGACCCTGCAAAGGTTGATGAGGAGCAAAGTAATACGGACTTTGCTCCCGTGTCTCATATCTGAATATCCAGAGATAGGTACAAGCTGTAACATTGTCAGAAAATAACGCAGAGCACAAAGGCAAAAAAAAATTGTATGGATAACTAGGGGGAGTTTGTAAAGAGATTAATGGAAAGGTTAATTATTTAAAAAAACATGATGGCAAAGAAAACATTCATGGTCCACTCTCAAGTATTATAATTAGGGAATGAATGGACAGGAAGATAGATGTGCTTTTAGGCCAAATGTACTCTCTACCTGTAGGTCACTCATTGAATGTGATTTGGTTTGGAGGTGTTGTACCTAACTTTTTTTAATCATTATGATAATAGCCATAATCTGTTTTGACAAGGACAAAGTTAACAGTGGTCCTCTAGCTGCAGAACTTCCAGATATCACCCTTCTGCTGGATCCTAATTCATGGCCCTTGGATAGCTCCCAGCCAAGGAGCTGAATGACTCTACGTCTGTGCTCTCTCTGTCCAGCGTTGAGCCCTCTTATGCCAACAACACTGTGTGAGTCTTCCCCATGGAGTAGACAAAATATTCCCAGAGCTTCTGTTAGTTAGCTCTCTCTTGCTGAGCAAGTCAACTTGAGGGAGAAATGATTCCAGAATGTCTAGGCATGGTTGGCCAGTTTTATTTCTGAAGCCTGTTCTGAGGTGGTAACGTCAGGCCAGAGGGTGACAGTGCAGAACTACTTACCTCATGGTAGCCAGGTGACACAGAGACACAAGGAGTGGGTACAAGATAACCTGTTGAAAGGTCTGTCCCAAATCGCCTTTCTTCTACCAACTCTATATCCCAACATCCTTTTCGGTGTGAACCCATCAACGGATTAACCCAGTGGTGTAGTTAGTGATCTCATGATGCAATCACTTCCCAGTAGTGCCCCCCGAGCTGAGGGCCAAATCTATACTAAGTGAGCCTTTGGTAGACCACTTGCTAACCAAACCACAACGGAACTATATGACCGTCAAAGGTACTCCTCGCCCACTCTAGGTCCCTCTGTTAGATAAAGAAGCATCAACCCCAGCTAAATTCTGGGAATCTTTGCTTTGGAAGACCCAAACTGACCCACACTTAGCCTACAAATCATCTATTAAATGGTAAGAAGTCTCGTAGCCACAGTGAATTACCAAAGACACCGATGGGGAGGCTGAATGATTTCCCATTTTTACAAAACTAGTGAGAGCAAGGGTTCATGTTCTTTAATAACAGAGAATGTGTGGTTTTTAAGTACAGTTCTTATGCTTAAAGCAGCTGATCCTGATTTATATTGCACATGGAATATCATTTTGAGCATCAAACAGTAACTGTCAAACAAGCGTCAAACAAGAGGCTCACTTTGAGTCTCTCAGTTTTCTCTGTCTCTGAGTATGTCTCTCTGTCTCACTTTTGTATCTGGGTTAAAGAATTGCTTATAGAAATATGTTTTAGTTCAATTTGGCAGCTGCTTTCATAGGATAATCATCTTGTATGTTTCTGTCAACTACTCCTATAAGCTTTATCTCATTTTCCAGGTTCAGTAGCACTGTAGACCCAGGTTTAAGGAAACACATGGACAAGACAGTGTAGCAGCTCTCTGACTCCAATCACTGCAGGTCTTAAGACTGTAATTCTTTTTCTCTTGTAGGCTCTTAAGTCAGTCTGTTGCCCCAATTCCTTAGCCCGACATTTGAGGCCTCTTCTACCAATTCCCAATGGTTTTGTGAAAATGGAAAACCATCGAGCAGCCCCATCTCTTCCTTGGCAATTAAATGTGGTAAATGCTCAGTTATTCTGTAAAGCATTGTCTACCCATGAGCATATTTAAGTTCTTCCCTCAGTATTTACGTTTCTATCCTTCAGATCGAGTACTTCCTATCAATAGGTAATTTTTGCCCTAGACATTTTTAGCTAGGTCAATCCAGGAAGAAAGGTCAATATACGTTCTCAGTCCCTACAAAATTCAAATTCCACTGGAAATCTTCACTGACTCACTGAAATCGGTTTGTGTGCCTACTGTTAGTTCCATAGCCTGAAGGCATGAGCTTACAATGGTAGACGCTTTAAGAGTAGAGTTGAGTTTAATTAAACACCTGGAATATAATAACAATTAAAATGTTTTTTTCATTGTGAAAATGTCTTCTATGTCGCAAGGCTTGGAGTCCTGAAATTCTATCACTTTCCTCTTGAATCTTTCTCTTTTAAAAGAGCTTTGCATAGAATGACTGCTCAAGAGATGTATAACCAGAAACATTAATTTTTCAATTTGGAAAAATAATACATCTCATTAACAGGGGTTGACACCTGTTTAGATTGGGAAATATAATTGGAAGGAAACGAATGATCTCTTTGTAATATGATCTGTCTCCATGAATTAAAACACCCACAAACCACTTCCATTGTATTAAGGAATCTCATTTTATTGGAATCATGTCCTTCAGTGGGGAAAGTACCAGAAACTAGGAGTTGTTGTGAACTGCTATTCTTCCTCAGTCATTAGATCCTAATGGTTTCCAAAAAGTTTTATAGCTATGCCATTAATTGGAATTGAGCCTGGGAATTCACCCATGATAGCATTAACTTCTTGGACCTCTTTCAGTACATCTGCCCTTAAGGGCAAGTAAATTCCCTGGTGTAGTCATTTGGAGCTTGCCAAAATCTGCAAGTATTGTTAAATTCTCTGAGCGACATCACTAGCATAGACTTTTCTCTAAATAATAAATTCATAGCCCAGCAACAAACTAGACAACTTTGTAGGACGTTTCTACCTTTGTGTATACATAGCATGTTCAGCCTTCGGGAAAAAGGTGTTTGGTAAAATACAAATTTGTTGAAAAGAAGAATTAAAATATCATCCACTCTGTTTTTGAAAGAGAAATATTTATAATAGCTGGGAGTCATGCTTAAGATGATAACATTTTGGGATATGGTGTTTTTGCAGTCAGATGTGAAATCAATGTACAATGGGTCAAGACAAAGACTATTTCTCCTGTAGGCATTTCTAAAAAGGAGGGGGGAAAAGACCACTACATAGCCTCAATGTCTCCAGTGACCTAAATTCTCCAGGCAGTTAGTAGAAGATGAAAATTTAAAAAGAGCATGGGAGAGAGCAGTGTTTCATGATTCAGTGATGTTTCTTGGGGGAGTCTGGCAGCAGAAAGAATATGAACTTCATTCGAAGCTCGCTTAGTCCAACCCTTCTCTCTTGTTCTGTACATTAGCTCATTGTAGGATGCTCCATAAATGCAGTGACTTCCAAGAAGAAAAGTGGCGCATTCTTTTTATAAAAAGAGGAAAATCTATAAAGTTAGAGCTAGGAATATAAAGTTAAAGCACTCAGCGGCTAAACTCCAAGCCATTTATCACTCACTACTCTAGGACTTAGTCCAAGGCAACGCTCCAGAGCTCATAAAGTTGGCTAGACAATTCCAGTGATCTATGAGGGATGACCAACACCTTTCTGAACTCAAAGGATCATAAGTCAGAAAAACAACCAGAATGGAAAGTCTAAATCTGATATTGGAAGAAAACAGACATAAAACAAAATTAAAGTGCACCAGTCATGGTGGTAATGTATAGTTCATTACAGGTTTAAACAATTAGGTTGGGCCTGTCACTGTATTTGAAGAAACGTAAAATTAACAGCACACCCTTAAGGTCCTCTGAATTCTATTTGATTTTATTTAATGGTATTCTACACAAATATTTATCTTCCTTTTCCTAGTTATTAAGATGGGCAAGAACTAGGAAATCCTGCATAGGCAATAACTGTATAGACTAAATGTTAATATTAAGTATAATAATATTACCCATAATGCAGGGTGCAGTCTCTTTAAGTTTTAAGGCCATAGGTCAGAATAAAGGACATCCAATCCCCAGGTACTTTTTTGCAATTTTTATTTTTCCTTCGGTAATTTCTTATATGAATATAGTGTATGTTGGTCATATCTACCTACCCTCCTATAGTTCTTCCTGCAACTCCTCTCTGTACCCTCCCAACTTTATCCTAGTCTTTTCCTCTTCGATGCATTTCTAAGAATGCATGAGTTCCAGTTTCTCTTCTTCACTTCACAACTGTATACAGCTAGAGAAAGAGGAACATCAGGTTTCACCAATCCTCTGCTAAAAATAAGAGCCCTTTCCCTCAGTGGTGGTATATTAAGACTCAGACAGCACAAATAAGTGACACACTGAGAGTTGGAGTAAGCAGATGCCAGGACTAGATTTCCTGGTGTCCATGCATCACTGTCAGAAATAACCAGGCTAGATAATCTTTCAGTTTTAATCCTTTTAGTTCCCTAAAGATAAGTTGACACGAGTTCTAAAACCCTTGTTTATTTACCGGACTATGATAGGTTTTTGATTATCCATAATTTATATCTATTAAAACAAATGTTTACTTATGTTCTGTAGGAAGTAGCTGGTTCTCAGTATTGTGTCGATGAAGACACACAATTCAGATGTTATCCAAGGTGGTGGAGAGTGATTCCATGCCGTCTGTTAATGGATTTGAATCGTGTGTGTGTGTGTGTGTATGTGTGTGTGTGTATGTGTGTGTGTGTGTGTGTGTGTATGTGTGTGTGTGTGTGTGTGTGTGTATGTGTGTGTGTGTGTGTATGTGTGTGTGTGTGTGTGTCTGTATGTGTGTGTGTGTGTGTGTGTGTGTGTCTGTGTGTGTGTGTGGTTGATGTGCATTCACATGTACGGATACAGCCTAATGTGTCCTCCATAACATGCATGTGGAGGACAGAGGACACTTCTGTGGAGCCCATTCTCTCCTTCCACCCTTGTGTAGGTTCCAGGGATGAAATGGAGGTCATCACGCTTTTGTAGCTGGTCCTCTTAACCCTCTGAGTGATTTCAGCAGCACGTGGGTTTGATCTCGCCACATTCTCAGCAGCTCATTAGCTCAGTACAATTTCTCATCTGTGGGCATAGCATCTAGAGAGCGACAGCTTCAGCTTCTTGCAGATTGTTAGACCTGTGTCTGTATTCTCTAAGGAGATCAGTGGTATCTGCACAATATGTTTTCATAAACAAAAGCTGACACATCGTTGGCAAAAGAAAGAAAAGGAACACGGGAGTTTGAGACTTCTTTTTGCATCCAAGGCGCTTTGTGATTTTTTTTGAGCAAGTGACTTTTCTTCCTAAATCTTGGTACCTTCAAGCAATATTCTTTGTTTCCTTTCACATCTTAAGTACAGTTGGTGAATTTAACATCAAGATTTGACTGAAATAGAAGAATTATAACCAAAGATATTAGGTTAATGACATTTTATGCTTAATTATTATCATTATGGATATAATTACAGTTGCAAGTTCTTGAGATAAAAGAACACTCACTGTGTCATTTCTCATTATATCATGACATTAATGGACACCAAGGCCAGAGGCTTTTAATTTTATTGACCACACAGGTGATGTTTCACTGTTACTTCCTTTCAACACTATAATGAAGGATGCATTCTCAGTCTACTGACCCCAGAAGGGCACATTTCTAAGTCCATAAGACTGAGGAAAAAAAAGATGGAGACATTTTCACTGCTTTCAAGGAAATTGCTCACAGTTGCTGGAACTCAGGTTCCACAATAGCACATTAAGGTGATTTTCCCAGATTTATTTCAACATCATTCTTTATAGCTGACAGACCACAGTTTCTCCTTTGCATTGGTGATCCCTAATGTGGTCAGCAAGGGAGGTTATGGAATGGGAATGAACTTAGAGTTCATCTCCTTAGCCTACTAGATTGCCTCCATCTTCTGGAACACTTGCTGAGGAGTGCTGCAAGGCATCCTCTCAGCAGAAGGACCCTTGTTTTTCTCTCTATGTGATGGGGATAGGGAGACTGGAATTGTATGCTCCCCATCAGTTTTCCAAAAATCATGCTGACTAGAGTGTTTCTAGGTGTTAAATGTCTTAATGTAATGGACAAGAACAGCTGCTACTCTGTGATCTGTGAGGAAAGAGCTAGGATATGAGAAAGCCTCAGGACAATATCTAGGTTTTTGTCTTGGGATTACTATGTGAATTATGTATCAGGTTGTTGACTGTCAGCCAAACTGTGTTACTCTGTGTTTGTACATTACTCTATATTTGTGAGAAAGTTGCATAATACTCAGACTAAACAGTCATGAGATATTACATCAACTCTACTGAGCAGAAATCAGAAGTTAAGATAAATGAAGTAACTGGAGTTCAGAGAAGTTGAATAATTTGCATAATATAATTTATCACTAATCAACCATGCCAGAATGCGAACATGCACCTGACTGATTTAAACCCTATCTTTAAATATACAGAACATAATATTCCATACTAATATTAAAATCAGAAAATTCTATTTCAGATGGTATCTTGCTAAACACTTTAATTTTACAAATGAAGTCACTGCAACTCAAAGAGATTTGAACTTATCTTGAAAAATCCAGGAATTTCTAACCGTAACTGAATATGTAGAATTCCTTTATTTCAACCCAATATTTTCCTCATCGAAGAGGACTTTGGTTCATAAATATCTGACAATTTCCCTTCTTCCTCAAATAGGAAAGCCTGTTTTATAGCTGAGTGTATAGTTAATAGCATCTTGAGTATTGATTGAGCACCCGTTTTGTGTGAGGCTGAGAGAAAATCAGGTTTGCTTCTCAATGTAAAGAAATCCTAATGTATGGACTGGAAAATAACTCTGGAGGTAAAGCACTTGGACCCCTTAGCACACCAGCACAATACAGCTAGCTTGGCATATGCAGTGATCAACAAGGAAAAAGTATGGACTAATACCAATGGTTGTCCTTTGACTGCCACACATGTGCTGGAGAGCACATGTATCTGCAAGCACACCAATGTGGTTTCACATCACATTACTCACACAAAGATTTAAAAATATCGTGATACAGCATAGGCAGACAGGATGACACAAGGGGATCAATTCAAAGGGTCTTTAAATAGAACACTTTAGAAAGTTTCAGTTTTAATTTTAAATTTTAATAGTTAGATTTGACATACAAAATATGCTATCCTTGTATCAAACTAAAATTTTAAATTAAAATATAATATCATTCCCTTTTCTTTCTTTCCTCCTCCTAACTGTTCCGATTATGTTTTCTTTAAATGCATGACCTCTTTTTCGTTAATTATTATTGTTACACACATACAACACATGTGTGTGTGTAAATAATTATTTAAAAGATAGCCTCCTGAGTTCATTTTGTGTTGTATGTGTTTATTTAGGACTAACCTCTTGAGATTGGACTGTTAGGGGGATAATCTCTGTGGAAGACTAATTCCTCCTCTTGGCAGTCATTAATTGATTATAGCTCTTCATTTAGGGGTGAGGACACAAAGATTTCCCCCATCCCCTCTGGCATATTAACTGGTGTTATCATTGTGGGTTTTGTTTAGGAAACCATATTGTTGAGATTTCATGAGCGTAGCTTCTTTGTAATATTAAGAAGAAGGACAACCAAAGAGTGATGTTTCAGTCCTCCTTAAAAGGAGGAACAAAAATATTCATAGGAGGGGATTTGAAAACAAATTTTGGAGTTGAGACTTAAGGAATGGTCATTCACAGCCTGCTCTACCTGGGGATCCAGCCCATATATATACAGTCACCCAAACTAGACAATATTGATGAAGCCAAGAAATGCATGCTGACAGGAGCCTGATACAGCTGTCTCCTGAGAGGCTCAGTCACAGAATGACAAATACAGTGTCGAAAGCTAGCAGCAAACCATTGAACTGAGAATGGGGTCCCAGTTGGAGGAATTAGAGAAAGGATTGAAGGAGCTGAAGGAACTTGCAACCCCATAAGAACAACAATGCCAACCAACCAGAGCTCCAGACTACACATGGACAGACCCATGGCTCCAGCTTCATATGTAGCAGAGGATGGTCTTGTTGAGCACCAATGGGAGGAGAAGCCCTTGGTCCTGCCAAGGCTGGACCCCCCACCACCTCCAGTGTAGGGGAATATCAGGGCAGGGAGGCAGGAAGGGGTGTGCTTGGGGAGGGGGAACACCCTCATAGAAGAAGGGGGGAGGATGGAATAGGGGGCTTATGGACGGGAAAACGAGAAAGGGAATAACATTTAAAATATAAATAAAAAGTATCCAATGATAATAAACAAAGAAAAAAGAAAAAAAAAGCAGGCACAATTTTGCAGCAGACTTCTTGGTCCTTTGGCTCTTTTAATCTTTCTCTTCCTTCTTCCTTGTTCCCTGAGTCGTAACCATAGGGATTGTGTTGGAGATGAATTGGTCGGGAGCTGGTCACCCTATGGCCAATACAGCTGTGCATTTTGGCTACTTGTGGTTTTCTCTGAGAATCTCCATCTACTGTAAAAAGAGTCTTCAGTAATGCGAGGGGAGAGGCACACTTATCTGTGGATATAAAGATAAGTATGTGGGAAGAAGTTATTTCAGTTTTGAAATGTTCATTAAATTCTTTCCAGCTCCCATTCAGGACTGCTACATTTTTATTTTGAGCCATTTGGAGAGCCTGTCCATACCATTCATTAGATGCTGTGATAAAGGTGTGACAGCCAAGTCAGGCCTTCTCTTCACGACCAGAACAGCAGGTTTTACAATGGGTTTGGACTTTTCTAGCTCCTATAACTGGGCTGATTAATGGTAGAACTGTGATACTGCATATTGACTTGTCTGACCTGGGGTGATAAGAACTTCATAGAAAAAGATATGTTTTCAATCATCACTGTTAATAACCATTTGGAAACAACCTTAAGAATTTACAGAAATAAAGCTCAGATTACATTTTTCTTTTTTTAATTGGATATTTTATGTATTTAAATTTCAAATGTTATCCCCTTTCCAGGTCCTTCCCTTCCACCCTCCCCCTGATTCTATGAGGAGGCTCCTCTTCCCACCCGCCCACTCCCACCTCACCACCCTGGCATTCCCTTACACTGGGGAATCCAGCACTCACAAGACCAAGGGCTTCTCCTCCTATTGATGCCAAACAATGCCATCCTCTGTTATATATGTGGCTGAAGCCATGGGTTGCTCCATGTGTACTCTTTGGTTGATGGTCTAGTCCTTGGGAGCTCTGAGGAGGGATCTGGTTGGTTGATATTTTTGTTCTTCCTGTGGGGCTACAAACCCCTTCAGCTCCTTCAGTCCTTTCTCTAATTCCTCCATTGGAGACCCTGTGCTCAGTCAAATGGTTAGCTGCAAGCATCCTCATCTCTATCAGTAGGGCTCTGGCAGAGCCTCTCAGGAGACATCCATATCAGGCTTCTGTCAGTAAGCACTTTTTGGCATCAGCAATAGTGACTGGGTTTGGTGTCTGCATATAGGATGGGATGGGGCAGTTTCTGGATGGCCTTTCCTTCAATCTCTGCTCCACTCTTTGCCCCTGTATTTCCTTTAGACAGGAGCAATTCTGGGTTAAAATTTTGAGAAGAGTGGGTGGCCCCATCCCTCAACAACGGGCCTCACCTAACCTCTGGATATGGTCTCTACAGGTTCTCCCTCCCCTTTGTTGGGCTTTCCAGCTAACCTCATCCCTGTTGGGTCCTGGGAGCCTCTTGCTTTCCTGGCATCTGGGACTTTCTGGTGGCTACCCCAGTCCCCATCTCCCATTGCTACACACCTCTGTTCAAATTCCTGACCCTCTGTATATCATCCTTGTCTCCTCTCATACCTGATCCTGTTCCCCCTTTCCCCTCCACCTCCTCTCTTCCTCTCAAGTCCCACCCACCCTCTAGTTCCAGAGAATATTTTGTTCCCCTTTCTAAGAAGGACTGAGGCATCCACATTTTGGTCTTCCTTCTTCTTGAGCTTCATATGGTCTGTGAATTGTATCTTGGGTATTCTGAACTTTTGGCCAAAAACTCAGGTGACAGCAGGTGACAGAGGAACATTCCTTCATTGTTGGTGAGATTGCATGCTGGTACAACCATTCTGGAAATCAGTCTGGTGGTTCCTCAGAAAATTGGACATTGTACTACCTGGGCATATACCCAAAAGATGTTCCAACATATAACATGGACACATGTTCTACTATGTTCATAGCAGCCTTATTTATAATAGCCAGAAGCTGGAAACAACCCAGGGGTCCTTCAACAGAGGAATGGATATATAAAATGTGATATATTTAAACAATGGAGTACTACTTAGCTATTAAAAACAATGACTTCATGAAGTTCTTAGGCAAATGGAGGGAACTAAAAAATATCATCCTGTGTGAGATAACCCAGTCACAAAGGAACACATATGGTATGCTCTTACTGATAATTAGATTACTTTTTTACTTAGGTTAGAGATAGGAATAGAAGGAGGATTAAGTGGATAAGATACATGGTTAATGGATAGGAAGAGTTTCGTTAACTTGGCAAGGGTGAGAAAGAGGATGATTTCTTCTCTAATTGGGAGAAGGGACAAAGACTCTGCTCAAGTATGACATAGTAATTTGTTTTTCTTGTTTATCCTTCATTTTGTGTACTATTTTCTAGTTAACATAGTTTCAGACATTTCCATGCACATATGTCATTATACTCTGTTTTACCTTGCACTGTCCTCACTACCCGGTTTCCCACATTTTCTATGTCCTTCCCTCCTTTCAAAGTACTCAGTCCTTCCTGCTCTAATGTCTTGTATGTTCCATTACCCATTCTTATTACCCATCCCTACCACCTTTCTCTGTCTTCTTTCGTTTCCTGCACATATATGCATATGTAAATTTAAATGTAGATTACATATGGGAGAAAAGCTGGTTAGGTTCATCTTTCTGAGTGTTATTTATATTTAACACAATCCAATGATCTTTAGTTTAAATCATGTTCTTGCCAGTGCCACTGGTCCACTCTTTATTATACCTGAGTTAAACCCAGTGCACTGTATTTTGTTTGTGTATTCATTCGCTGTTAGAACTCTAGACTAACCTTATATTTTAACTGTGGTAAATAATGTTTCAGTAAGCATGGATATGCATGAATCTGTGGGGTCTGTTGATTTAGGATACTCTAAGTATCTAGGAGTATTACAGTTAAATGACAAGGTAGTTGTGCTTTTAGATTTGTGGGAAAACTCCATACTGGTTTTCATGGTGGCTTAACCAGTTTATATTCTTATCAGGTGTCACAGAGTTCTAAACAAACAAACACATAAATTCAAACATTCCGTCGAAGGGGAAGAGTGGTTTCATCAAAAGATTTTTATTTTGGTTTTCACACTGGATGCTCCTTCTACTGATTCCCTAGGGACCATCTTTCAACGTCTCTTGCTTGCAAGAGCTTTCGTGCTTTGGCTGTCTGGGGGTTGGACACCCTCTCTTGTTATGTAAAGAGACACACCTGGTCTAGGAAGGAATCCTCAAACACATTTGCTCTTTTCACTCTGACATCTTTGTAAAGATGAACATAGCATAGATGTGTGTACATATTTCCAAATAAAAAAATTCAATATAACTTTGTCTTGCTTAACATTACAAAAGCTCAGAATAAGATAGTTTAATGAATAATATAAAGAGAAGAAAATATAGAGCAAAGATTCAGAAAACTATACTCTCAGGCCAAATGTCACTGCCTGAAATCTAACAACAGTGCCTATAATTTTAAAGGGTTATAATGAGATAAAAAGAAAGATACTTGCATATGTCCTATAAAACTTAAAGTATTTATAATATGGCCCCTTTCAGAAGCACACTCTTTCTAGCCCTAGTTCAGAACAACACTAAAAATTTTAAACCTCACCAATTCTATCCTTGATAATTATTTTTATTTGCAAACAATTTTTGTTAAGTTTTTATTTTATATTGGTGATACAGTGATTTATTAACTGTTAAGACTTGTTGATAATGTAAAATTTAAATTACATCTGGTATTTTATATAGATCTTAAAAGCCAGGATAATATGTGGTAACACTTGTCTCTGTCAATGAGATTGCCATCCTTGTAATACAAATTGTGCCATTAAAACATGAGTTTCTCTTCATGGAATCTATATTGGCAAAATTTACGTATGCTGTTATTTCTACTTGAGTAAATTTTAAATGAAGCATACATTACTGTAATAAAAAACAATATTGGGTTCAGGACACAGTTCAGTAGTAGGACCATTGTTACTCATGTCGAAGGCCTTGTGTTTGACCTCTGATGCTACCAAAAAAAAAAGTCTAGAATGAATATAGCCATACTTCCTGGATATTCTGTATCAGGGAACAGTTTGAACTTCTTAGAACTTAAGAGTATATAAATTGGGGGGAAAGCAAATGACATTTGGTAACACATACCTGGAGAGTAAATACAATTTTCTATCAGAGAAAGGGAATTAGTAGTGAGTAGAATTATTCAGAATAAAACCAAGAATATTTTCTGGAGATAAAGCCATTAGGTAAAGCAAAAATGATACTCACTGTGTTCTTTGAACTTGTAACTGTAATCATTCAAAATATATGATGAATCCACCAAACATAGGGCTACCAAAAGCTTCTTAAATGACACACCAAGTGTGTGACAGACACCTTGTCTTCATTATAACATAATCAATATGGCGGATGGTGATTTATGAAGCCTCATTAGTGAATATGTAAATTACATAAGACTGGAAGAAGGTATTTAGTAATGGCTTTGAGAAATTTTATAATCTCCATTGCAAAGTTGACACTGGGCTTGATATATGAAATGGTTGTTATTTTAGGTAATGTTTTAATTACAATCGAGTTTCTAACAAACAGATAATTCATCACCTTTTGAAAAGGATCAGAACGCTGTTTTCATGCTTTGGAAACTACCTCTCTGTTTTGGACTGTGTGCACAATGTCATCTTAGCAGGATTGATATAATCCTCCCTTTGAAAAGAATAACATATCTTGACCCTAAAGATTAAAAATATCTCCGATTAGACATGAACTTCATTTTCAAGGTGAAATAATTAAATAATATATATTCATGCAAGAAGAAGAAAATAAACTGAGAAAACACAGAAGCAAAGATATATGTTGGGTATAAAATACCAACCAAACAAAATAATCATAGAATTTTTACACATGGAAAAGAGGACAGAGAGTTCAAGTTCTAATTCATAATACAAAACTTAAATTTTGTGTTCATCAACATTCTTTGAGTGAAAATCTCTTTAATTGAAAATTGAATTACTTAACTTATTCTAGAGTAATATATAGTTTTTTTAAAGAAAAAAACAGCATAGAATCTGAGAGCACATTCCCATGTAGATGAAATTGATTTTAACATCATCAAATTTCTACACTCTAATTAGATTTACATTTTCAATTTTGTTCAAATAAGTCAGACATGCTTTTTGCAAAGTTTCCTCCTAAGGGTTGGCTCTACTGTAACTCTACCTTTATTCTAATTAAAAATGCTGCTTCCATGAATCCACCTGAAGATTCAACAATGTCACAAATGTCAAAGCTTTAGTTGCAAAAATTCTACACTAAATACATTTTCATATTCACGTGAAAGACATATAATTCATATTACAGATAAACCTAAGTCTGAGAATATATTTTTATGTAGAAATTTGCTATCCACAATAAATGATATGTATATATGCAGGCAACAGCTTATGTATCTACATGTCAGAAGTGAGATTTAGATCATCTATTGTAGCTGCATTAAAAGACTTAAAACCACCACCCTCCAGGCATAGCAGTCTTATTTGGAGGAAGTAGTCCTTCAGGTACTACCAACTGCTCGTAGAGATATAAGAAAGATGGCTGAGATTTCCTGTTGATATAACTTTTTTACATTGTGTGAAGGCGTATTTCTGTATTTTCAATTTTTATTCAGTAATAACAGCGCTAAATGTTGGCAGGAAATTGGTATTGTCATTTACTCATCATTGGCCATATATTTGTAAATATTTGTCCTTCCACACTTACTCAGATACTTGAAGGCCAGATAGCTCTATGTACCCAGAGACAAGGAGGTTGTCCTGCTGATGATTGGTTATAAAAATATCTGATGGCCAATAGCTAGGCAGTAAGTAGGGAACAGAACTTCTAGGAGAGAGGGACACTAGGAGAAGAAAGAAAGGAGATTCAGGAATGGACACAGGAGGAAACAAATGGACCACAGTGGAACAGAGAAGTATGGAGCTAGCCATATGGAGGGTCATAGGCCAGAGCATTGGGTTAATTAGATGGGCTAGTTTGAAGACTGCCCCAGCAATGGCTTAAGTTTTAAACTTTATTAGCCACCAGTGGGTCCAAGAAATATTTATATCACCAGTGGGTCCAAGAAAGTCCTGCTGTAATTTCCCATGGTAGGTCAGAAAAAAATAAAATGAAATAATTTGTGAATAATCCCATATAAAACACACAGACAAATGTGGGGATTAGTGCCCCCTCCTCCTTGTCCCCCTCCTCCTCTTCCTCCTCCTCCTCAGTAATGTATAGATTAAAATGATACCATTTGATGAAAAGTATCTAAAGGGGTTACACTTTTCTGAAAGTCTCATCCTTTTAATACAGAGAACCTTTGTATTCCTAAATTTAAATGGTCTCTTCTTCTGTGAGAATGGTATCCCCAAGTATACCTGTGGTCATACGATCATAGTGACAGATAAAATAATTAAACAGTTTCAAAGTGCAAAAAACTTCTGTTTCAGAATTGGTGAAGGTCAACTGAAGTGAATTAGGCCCTCCTTGATCTTACATACATATAGCATAAAGATAGAGTGCTATCACCACAAGAGTATAGATGTTGCTGTTAGCACATACTCAGTAAAGGTTCCCAGTCTTGTCTACTGTTTTCCCTATTGTTGATGACTGAGCACAGTACTTTGAACATTAGACACTGACAAAGTATTGAAATGAATGCACGCATGAGCTAGCAAATCTATGAAATGCTCTCCAGAGCCTCTGTTTCTAATACTGATGCTTTTCATGTGGTTTTCATGAGGAAATCTCACATCATTTTTGTTCTTCAGTAGACCAAAGATGAATGATTTGTGATGAAGGTAGACAAAATTGAGTTACTAACAAACAGACAGATAATTCATCACTTTTTTTGCCAAGGAACAGAAAGGTTGTTTTCATGCCTTGCAAAATACCCCTCTGCATTGGATCTGATGTCATCTTAGCAGAATTAATCAGAATGATGGTTAATAATAATAATAATGATAATGATAATAATAATAATATCGTTAGTTACTACTGTGAAGTAGAGACGTGTATATTGAATATTCAGTCACTTTCAAAGGGAGCAGTGTTGTTTCCTCCTTTCTTATTCCTTTCTTTTCCTTCTTGGCCTTGAAAAAAAGGAGCGTTCCTGGCCTGTGCTCTAATCAAATGTGCTGCCACAAGCCTACTTGGTTATGGATTAGCACCTCTAATACCATGAGTCAAAATAATCCTCTACTATCTATAAATTGACAAACTCCAGTACTCAATACAATAATAGAACACTGACAGGTAAGAAGACACATAAGTGTCTCAAAAGACATGTTTCTTTTTTGATTCTGCCAGAAAACATATCTGCTTACCTCTCTGAGTATGTCCGCTGTTACCTCCACTGTGCTGTTTTAGCTTTTCTTATCTCAGCCGTTGGATGGGTCTTAACCTTTGGTCAATACCCCTTTGTGGAATTTAAGAACTATTTCACATGGGTCACCTAAGACATCAGAAAACACAGATACTAATATTATAATTCATAACAGTAGAAAAATTACAACTGTCATAACTGTAATGTCTGTAGTAATGAAAATAATTTTATGGTTGGGTATAGAGGATTTTTAATCCAGCAACATGGCTGCTGTAATCACGTTCAAAGAGCTCTGGGTCTGTGTGGTCCAGTTGGATGCAGACATGCCCTTAGTGTATACTTTTAATACCAAATAATGACATCTAATTGAGGGGCAGACAAAGTGACAAATCAGCAGAAGAATGAATGAGTCAGAGATGTGATATACTCAACTCAAGAGAAAGTCTATTTAAAAGGACACAGGGAGATGCAATAGTGTAGAGTTGAAGTCAGTTCTGTTCAGTCAGTTAAGTTCAGTATATTGGAGTTGATCGGGGAGATGAGAATCCATGCCGTGAGTGCAGTGCAGTAGAGTTGATTTCCTTTGTGAGCTCAGTGCAGGTTAGTAGAGGCAGTTGAAGCTAGACAATCAGAAGGAGCCAGAAAATAGGAATAAACTGGTTAGTTTGAGGCCAACCAGAGCAATTCAGTCAAATGCCAAGAGAAACCAGATCAAATCAGGAAGTTTGGAGAGGAGTGTGAGCCTGGGCTGCTGAGTTGAATTAGACATCCAGAGTTTAGAAAGAACTACAAATGGTGACCTTATTTAGCAGAAAGACTCCAAGACGATTACATCTGGTGAATGAAAGATACACTTATTTTTGGGGGTCACCACAATATGAGGAACTACATTAAAGTGTCACAGTATTAGGAAGGTTAAGAATTACTGGACTAAAGAAAGGGAATTTAAAAAATAGCACATTGGAGTTGCTGATAGCCTCATAAACAATGCTATGGTTTGACTGGTTGTCTATGAAGAGGTTATAATATTTATGAGCCAAATGGCTAAGCTAGACAGTCACAGAAACAAGTGTTCAATTAAATCAAATTCTACGGTCAAGTAAAGGGCTTGGCATATAACACACTGATAGAATGAATATCTGCCCTGAAAAATTGGATGCCATCTCTACTTATCGCCAAGATTAACACATGAATTGAAGTTTGAATGAAACTCTTTGGTAGATTACCTGTCTAGCATGCACAAGGTCTTGGGTTCAATGAACACACACACACACACACACACACACACACACACACACACACACACACACACACACAAGTATGCACATATGCACATGGCCACACTGAGTGCAGTAGTGTGTTCACTTTTGAATCTCACCTGTTGAGAGACAGAAGCATAATCCAGAGTGCAAGCTCAGCTTCTTAAGTCAGACTTCAACTTGATTCATAGTTATGAAAAGTTCGTCATGCAAATTTCAGATTCAGAATATTGATTCGTCTTTGCTATCGATACTCTGTATCCCTTATGACTAAAAACCTTCATATTATATTACTTCCAGTTATTAAAGGATATTTAAAAAATTACTGTGCTCATTCTGCTATCTTATTGAACCTGAAGCAAAAAAGAAAAAAAAAAAACAATGCCAACCAATCAGAGCTTCCAGGGACTAAGCCACTACCCAAAGACTATACATGGACTGACCCTGGGCTCTAACCTCATAGGTAGCAATGAATATCCTAGTAAGAGCACCAGTGGAAGGGGAAGCCCTTGGATCTGCCAAGACTGAACCCCCAGTGAACAGTGATTGTTGGGGGGAGGGCGGTAATGAGGGGAGGATGGGGAGGGGAAGCCAATATAGAAGGGGAGGGGAAGGGGATAGGGGGATGGTGGCCCGGAAACCGGGAAAGGGAATAACAATTGAAATGTAAATAAGAAATACCCAAGTTAATAAAGATGGAGAAAAAAACTATGATGTGATAGTCTGTGGAAATTATCATCATAACATTTATGCTTGACATAAGGTGTTCACAGAAGCAAACTATGTTGAAATTATCTTCTAATATTATACAAATAGATTATGTTTTCTGTTATTTATTATGGGTTTGGCACCATGACAAACACTTGTGTATAGGGATGCATATGCTATTCTTACTATCCTACACAGAGAGCTGTCTTGTTCTTGTCTGACAGAACAACAAATAGGAGCTTAGGGAAACTGATTTTACCAGGGTGACACATTTAAAAAATAGTAAAAAGTCAAATATTTAAGCTAGGTAATTGTTTCATGTTTTTTCTTCTTTAGAATTGTAATGTTCATAATAAAAGGACTAATGGTATACTATTATAGTAAAAACTTTAAAAGTCATGTGACTTCTTTCCTAATTTTTTGTTTCATTAATATTCTCTGTCATCATCTCCTATATAGGAAAAGTGAGTATGAATTTGAAATCATGCCATACGTGCAGCTTATTTCACTTGAGCAAATAATGTGTATGATCAAGCGCTATGTCGGAAGCTACAAGTTTAATGCTTGCCTCAAATTTTATCATATGAAAGGATAGTTAGTTGACTTTTCACTTATCCTTGCTTTTATAGAGTATTGTTAATGTGATATTATTAAAATTGAGGCTTTACCAGAAATACCAGGGAGACAACAATCAGATAATCATCTGTTTTTGTATGCATGCATATATACTATCTATTTGTGAATCCCAAATGCCATATCTGATATTTTTATTTCTCATTCCTGCTGAATTTAATGATTTGTCTTAAGAGTATTTGTTGATGGAATATAGCTGACATGGACTGAACAGCTTGTCTTGTTGAACTGGTCAGCCAAAAAAGTCGTTTCTTTTCTTGTTACTGTTTTCCTGTTGCCCTTGACTATGCTGATCTACTGAACTTGTCTGATTGGAGCTAACTTACTCTTTGTTAGAATGTAGCAGAAAATATGTTTAGTTACAGGAACATCTTTAATAATTATCATCTGTCATAAGAATATGCAAATTAGCAACATAAGGAAATGCTTGTAAGGCATGCCAAGGTTCTTTAATAAAAATTAATCAAAGTTTATAACATTGCACACATGCAGAGAATGAAAATAACCTCTTCATATTGGTTTTTAAGTCTGAAATCCAAAAATAATTAGGCCTAAATTCACACAGCTAGTAATAGCAATCAACTTGAAACTTCCCTTTCACTTCCTCTTGAGCCATTTTTCTACCCCTTTTCCTGTACGAAGCACAAGCACACAAGAGCACTGTTATATATGCAAACCTGGGGGCATATGTATTAAAGCTGTAGGGCAGTTCTTGGCTGGGTGTGGCAATACCTTCTCTTAGCCTTCTGTCCCGGTCTGTAGCATTTCAGTGTTGCTGTAAAATTAAAATATAAGCTGTCTTTTATTCCGCGCTAGATCCAGCACCGTAGTGCCCCATGACATCTGTTAGACGTCTTCATCTCAGTCAGCAAAGTGTCTCACCCGCTTTGCTCCATCCCATATCACACAGCCAATGGCTACTCTCTGAGCCTGGCAACAATCTTTTTACCCATCTAGTTCCCAAGGCAGGTTGCCACCATGTCAGACATACACATCCCAATTTCATGGCAGCCTAGTGTTTTGTGGTGGCCTAGCCACCACGCACTCTCTTGAACTTATATCACCACATGAAAGAACATACAACACAATAACCTCTGATCCAATTGATAATATATAATTGCCCACCTAGACATACAAAACCCTGTGTACATCCATCCCTTAAGAATATTCATAACAACCTGCAAATGGGCAGAGAGGAATCTTAACATCTGCCTCCATGTTTTCTCAGCTGCTTCTCTTCTCCAGTTTCTCCCTCCTCTCTAAAACTTTTCTCCCTCCCATCCTTCCTTCTTGTCCAATGACAGGCTTCATTCTATCCTATACCTGCCTTCACCTGTATAATGACATCATCCTGCATTTCAGAGGAGCAGTCTCTATTGCTTCTGAGAAGGCATCAAGTTCCTACTCAACACTACTTGCTCAATGGTGGATACATCTAATTTTGAATTTGTTTTCATTATTCCTATTTCCCCCTTTAATGCACGAATCTTATTCCTTGGGACAATTGCCATAACTAAAGTTCTTTCGTAAAACCCTTTGTTCACATTTGGGCTAAACTATAGAGAATTTGTGCTTTTAACTCAAGTAGATAGACAGGTCCTAACCTGTTCTAGTTTGGTTTCTATTTCTTCTATAAATCTCATAACCAAAAGCAACTTGGGGAGGAAAGGATTTATTTCATCGTAATACTTGCAGGTTATAGTCTAGGTAATGGTTTATTGCTGAGAGAAGTCAGGGCAGGAACTCAAGGCAGAAATCTGGAAGAAGGAACTAAAGCAGAAATCATGGAAGATTTCTGCTTACAGACTTGCTTCTCATGTGACTTGTAACCTAAGCTCATATAGAGCCCAGGACCACATGCCTAGGGGTGGTGCTACTCACAGAGGGCTGGCCTCTCCCACCTCGGTCAGCAAACAAGAAAATGCATTTTACACTTGCTGATAGGATCCAGATATGATCCAGATAAAATACCTTAGTTGAGATTCCCTCAAATGACTTCTGGCTGTGTCAAGATGAGAGTAGACACTAACTGTAACATGCACACACAGTCACACACATACACACTCACACACACAGACACACACACAGACATTCACACAGTCACACACACACACTCACACACACACTCACACACACAGACACACACAGACACATACAGTCACACACAAACACACACTCACACACACAGACACACACACATACACACACATACACACATGCACACACAGACACACACAGAAACACACACACATACACACACAGACACACACACAGACACACACACAGACACACACACAGACACACACACAGACACACACAGACACACACACATACACACACACAGACACACACACATACACACACACATACACACACACATACACACACACAGACACACACACAGATACACATACACAGACACATACAGACACACACACAGATACACACACACAGATACACACACAGACACACTCACACAGACACACACACAGATACACACACAGACACACACACACACACACACACACACACACACTGCTGCACATACTTCAAAAAAAATGAAGAAAAGCCATAGGATAGAAAGAATCTTGAAGAAATAACAAGTGATAAACATGTTCAATCTAGGGATGCTTGTTATTCTTTTCTCAACATGTGCCTGCTGTAAAATAAATATTTTATTATTATATATATTTTAGGCAAAAAGATTAATGTTTTCTATCTTACGAGCCAATAGCTATTAATACCCTGATATACTTTCAACTTTTACTTTTCTTAAGCTAATATACTTACTTTTATTTTTGAAGATGGTCAGTGGATATTCAGTGTACTCTAGGTAGCCAGTACTGCATTTCACCACACCATGTAGATTGCTCCAGATATTTTATTATTTCCTTATTCAGAGGCATTATTTATTGTTTGAAAGTATTGTCATCAAATTTAATACTTAGAGAAATCTTATCAACATTAGACAATGACAAAGAAGGCACATTTCATCTGAAGATTCCACTGTACGTTATATTTCAACTAGCGATGTGTGTGACAGGTCTCCCTTGCTATTGTCTAAGTTATTCTGTCTATGCATGTGTATAATTTGAAGGGAAAGTGGTGTCTATAGCTATTCCCTGGTATTAACATGATTGATAGGAAAGGTGGAAGTGGCTTCAAGCTTTTAACACGTTGCTTGTTATTTCTACTCTTTACCATGGTAAATTTATTTAAACCTTAAAATAGTGGTTCAGATCCAAAAATTTTTCATAAAACAATTTTTAAAATAGGAGTGAAAAAATTAAAAAACTATTACTCTTAAAAGGACCATATATTCACACACACACACACACACACACACACACACACACACACACACACACACACACACACGATGGCTATTACTTGTTGATAACTTGACTACATTTAGAATGAACTATAGTCTAGAATGGACATCCAGATCTTGAGGCTGGAAGACACGGGCTTCTGACCTGGTTCTTGACATGGAGGACTTGAGGCATAATGGCCATGAAAAGCTTAGGTCGAGGTAAGGTGTATATGCTTTTAATCCCAGGAAACTGAGGCAAGCAGATCTCTGAGTTCAAGGCCAGCCTAGGACAAAGCAAGTTCCAAATCCAGGTGTGGTGGTACACACTTTTATTGGTGGAGGCCTACGTAAGGGCATTGGAAGAAGGAAGGCTCACTCCTCTTCACCTGTTTGCACTTACTTGCCAGGACATCTTTTGGAACCTACTTCAGATTTCCAGCTTATATAGGAGAACAGGTCAAACAACTAGTTTCATGGTTCTGAGCAACTGCTAGATTCTTGGACTTCCCATTTGTAGCTGACCATTGTTGGGTTTGTTAGTATATAGACTGTAAGTTATTACAATAAATTCCTTTAATATATACAGACATTCCATAAGTTATGCGACTCTAAAGTACCCTGACGAATATCACATGTGTATACACATTATATATGTGTGTGTTTAAACATATACACACATACACATACATACACATACACACTATACACATTTACACATAGATGTATATGTCATATACATAATTTTTTAGATGGCCTCAAACTCAAAATCCACCTTTCTCTGTCTCCCAAGTGCTGGTATCACAGATATTCACAGTCACACTTGGTTCTACAGATGAATAGTTATACAAAATTTATCAGATACAAATATTTTCAGTCAATCTTTTAATCTTGAATGGATGTGAGACAAAAATTTTATTAAGTGCAACTACATTTCAGAAAGGAAAAGATAAAGCAATTATTGTATTAATTTCTTAACTAACAAATACACATCAAATCTGTGTGAAAACATACAAAGCTCACTTTATACGGGTGTTAAAAAATGTGTCAGAATGAAAACGGGTGGTGGGATAATAGTGTACAAGAAACACGTCATTGGACTAGAATGAGCTCATTGGTCTGCACTCAGTAATCAAAGAGTCATGCAACTCAAGGAGTTCGAAAATGTTCCGACAGTTTATTTAGCTGGCTTGCTGCCTATCACAATTACGGTTGAGATTCTAGAACTATTTTGCTGTGCCAGAGGAAAGGATCCAATGCCTTTGGTAAACTAGAATGGTAAAAATCGGTCTTATTATAGAGTCACGTATTTACGGTAGGAAGTGTCATAGCATCCGCCTCCTTGTGATTGCCAGGGATAAACTTTGGAGGCAAGTTCAAGTGCCACAGTGAAGCTCTGTGGCCATTCTTTGCAGGTGAGACTGCACAGTGGAAATTGCTATCATGAAACCAGGCACCTTTAATGCAATGGAGATAACTGAATCCTGGGTGGTAAGAGCCAAAGGCAAGGGTGTAGTTACCTCAACGGCTAGCAGAGTTGAAGCAGTTAATGGTGTGACTTGCTGAGACCTATGGCATTGGAGTTTGTCATCATCTCTCTAGAGGAGAAACAGATGGGCACTCTACTAAACCCTCACTTGATCTGTGTAAGAGGGGGACTACTAGGTCAAGTGAAGTAAATTATAACAAAGACAATGTCATGATCCCCCATTTGATTCCCATACTTGAGGCAGTTTAGTCAGACCTGAATCCCTTGATAAAAGAGGCTGGCTCTACTTCAGAAAGAACTTTGCTACACTGCTAAATATTTACTTTGCTAACATGACTCCCAGTCTTCCTCAAAGGGATTTATAGCCTTTTAAAACCAATCCTGAGGGAAAAGGCAATAATAAATTTTCAGGTACTAACAGTCTCCATGTCTGAACTCGCACTATTTCTAGTTGCCACTGTGATCTAGCAGTCAGAGTTGGGACTGATGAAGGTCAGATTATGGCTGGAATTTTAGTTTAGTTTCATCTCCCTGTGGGCTCGGCAGCTCACTAAGTCAATCCTGCAGCCATTTCTTGTGTTCTAGAGTGTACGGTTGGGATAAACTATTCAGCACCCACCCGAACATCCACATACTAATGCTTCCTGTTAACACATTGAAACTATTTCGTAGGACACTGAAAAAAATGTATGTCTCTTCCCGACCAATGCCAGGCTAAGTTACTAATGCCAATTTGAAGCGCTCAATGTCTGGGCAATGTTCATTACTCTCCCTCCGTGTATGCCTTAGCATAATATGAGCAACTCCATGAATTTTTAAAGGGATCATTGAATAAAACAGTGTATGCACAATTGTTTGTACAGTGCCTGCAATTATAACTACTTGCCAGCATCTTCCATCACTGTTGTGATGATCATTACTCAAGAGTTGCATAGAGTTCTGGGTAGGGAGAGATGACATGAGCTCTGTTTGTGCTTCAGTTTGTCTCTTTTTAATTATTTTTTTTTAAACATTCTCTGAGACCGATGTTTGCTGTCTGCCTGAATACAGCGGTGAGCGTATATTCCGAGCTTCACTGAGAGGATAGTTAAAATGTGATCTCCCTTAAGCTTGGCATTTGAGCTGCTCTTCAGAAGCTGTTTCAAGTATTTTAGCTACATTGTCTGCACACCCCATTTGCTACTGATTTTACTGGAAAACCACGCTTTTAAAAAATCTTCGAATTGTATTTTTACCCATTGAAGTGAATATCTTCCGTCTCACAAATGGGCTATGGTATAGTCTAGTCCATCAACCAGGCTATTTCAGTTTTGTGCACCTGGCCTTGCTACAAGCATCTTAAGCACACAGAGAAAGAAATTTCTAGGAAATAAATGTGGAGACAATCATCTCCGTTCTGGATGCCTCCAGAGCATTTCTTGAAGGCATTTTATTTTCCAGGCAAGAAATGGTCCAAGATTTTAATTGCATCATGGAATCTAATGAGAAGGAGGAAGATGGCCTCGTTGATGATGAGGAAATGAAATATGCAAAGCAAGGCCGACCTTTCTGAGCATTGGACCTGGCATAGATATAATAGACTGACAGTTTGAAACATGATCTATGTAGGATTAAGAAGAGAAGTACAGTTAAATGCATATGCTCACTCATTATGTGACATGCACACATGCAAACACACACACACACACACACAGAGAGAGAGAGAGAGAGAGAGAGAGAGAGAGAGAGAGAGAGAGAGAGAGAGAGGAACTTCCCAACACTACATTTTGATTGCTCTGAAATACAAGCAGGAACAGTCTTGTTTTATACATATAAAAAACGTCTGTGGGAGGACAGGCAAAATTTATGGCTTAGAGAGACTTCAGCTATCATGGGAAATTCTCTAGGCAAAGGCAGAGGAACTGATTTGGGGAAAGGCACGATTTATCGGCCCCTAACTTACACTTTTCTCTTTGCAGGGGAACCTCAGTAGGTAGAAGCTGCTTCCAAGGAAACAAAAGAAAAGAATGTGGAATCTCTTTGTTCTAGGACTTGGCTTTTCTCGTTTTCTTATTTCTTTATGTTTGCAGTAAAAAAGGGACCAGAGTGTTACTTCATTGTTTAAAAGATAAAGCATGTGGCCTGTGAATGTGTCTATTAGTAGGAGAGAAAGATGCTCGGTGATTACTTCTGGGAATGAGTTCATTTAGCAAGAAAGGTTGCTGTAGTCAGACACTGTACTCTGTGACTACACACCCTCCTTTAGCTATGTGGTGTGAAGAGGTTTAAAGATGAGGTAACTGGACATAATATCTTCTTTCCTTTTGCTTCTGACTGGGCAGTATCTTTTTTATAGTTCTGAACTTTACTGACTCACAGGTAGACCATCTATAGTATTACAATCAGATCACAGTTATAACAAACAGATATCCAACAGATGCTGGATAAGGAATTTTTATTTGTATATTTATTATTTGAAAAGCTTTTGGAATTAGAGGAATTGTAGATTACTTTAACATAGATACTATATATTGCATGTAAATATAGATGTATATATAAAATATATAACTCAAAAGTATACAGAATATAGTGTGGAAAATATCTAGAATTTGTCGCTGGTGTACTTGAGTTGCATTTTAACAGAGCAGAAGTGACAAGAGACAAATGAAAACATATTTTGCTGTTCTATTTAGTAGAAGAGAATCTCAGTCACTCCCTCCTTATCCAGCCCCCTCTGTGATGAGTGAGAAACACCCTAGTATGCAAGGAAAGCGATCAGTATTGCCTTGGAGTAGGCTTCTGTATTGGGAGCTGTAAGTGTGATTTCCTGAGCTCAGTGAATCTCTAGAAACTGATTTTCGGCAATGAAGACAAAATGGTTACCCTCTTATACTGGACTACACTGGAGTCATACAAGGTGCGCTGGACTAAATATGCATTCACTAAACACCATTACTTAGGAATTATGGATTTACTAACAGCTTAGGACTGTGTAATTAAAGCAGCAGACTCTTATGGGTCCTTATGAGAACATCTTAATAATAAGAAACATTCACTGTGAGATTAAAAGTAAAACATGTTGGTAGCAATTTGCCACTGTGCACCCTTATGGCCACTGAAATATTTATGTTCTATTATGTGTTTTCTCACTTAATAGGACTTTTGTTTTTGCTCCAATTTGTCACACAATAGGGCATCTTTTTGCTTCAATCACCTCTTTCCTTACTCACATCCCACACAGCTATTAATTCCTCTCTGTTAGGAGACGAGAGTTTGGTCACTGTTCAAGGTCACATTACATCAGTGGGAAATGATTATCAGGCCACATGTTGGATTAAATCTAGTAAGTGTTCTCAGACAGTGAAACAACATAACCCTTACAGACCCCTTTCTAGTTGTCGGTCTACTATGTTGATCCATTCCACCCATTCACCGTATCATTTAACTAGGTAAAGGACATTGTAGGCATTGAGGGCAGGCGAGCATTCCTGTAATCTTTGGGGAAACAAAAAATGCGATTGTATTTGCTATTCCTTTCAGATGAGAAATAGCTAAGTTCTGCGTCCATTTTGGAAGGTTGTGAGTGTCACTAAGAGGAGGCTTCCACAATGGGAGAAAAATATGAGAACTCCAAGAAGGACCACGGAATTTCACCAAAAGATCAAGGAACGAATAAACTGAAGGTGGATGATGAGAGAGTAGATAAGAATCCTGACGTCGTCTTTTTATTGTGTCTTTAGATTCAGCTAATTAAATTCAGGCTTCCTGAGTAGATAGGTCTATATCATAATCGTTTTCTAGTTAACGAGTAAGAAAAAGCATATTTGGTAATATAAGTAGGCATGGAGTTGAGAGATAACGGCAGAGGGGGCTGTTACTGCAAAGGCCAGGCAAGGGTGATGAAGTCGGAATCAATATGTGTCAGCGTGAGCAACCCTGTAATAAAACGTGAACCTTTCAAACTCATTTCCTATTATTAGATTACACTCAGAATATTCAGAATTTAAATGACCTATCAAATTTTATGTAGTCATCCTTATGTAATGCTATCCACATTAACCTGTATCTACTGGGTCAGTTACTTATTTTTTATTAACTTGAGGCACTGGAGTCTGATAAATCCAACCCCATGTTTTCTTTAAAGGAGATAAAACTCTTCCACAGCACTGATAGAGAGCAGTATTCCCTATCATCAATTTCAACAAATAGGAAATAACTTATTTTCTTGCCAGAAATCCACTCTCAACAGATAGGTGCTCTAAGAAATATGCACCACTGAAGTAGTAATAGCGTATAAAACTCATAAATGACTAGAGGACACAGACCTTGATATGAAACTGAAAACAAAATAGGACACGATTATTATTGATGCCATTTGTTTAAATCTCCCACTCTAAAAAGCACTTTAATTACCATATGCTTATCATGTTGGTTGAATTCATTTATAGAGAGAATACAATCATTAATTATCATAATTAAGACACCTGAATTCAAATTGAATGGCGTTCATTCTAACCTCGGTTGTAGCTATGTTTTATCTCTGACAGTTGGGTTTCCAATCAAATGTTATCTGATTTTTTCCCCTTAATCATTAAGAAATGCTTTACTAATTAGCACATGAAATTCATGCCACATCAGACTGAATTGAATCAAGGCCTATTATCTTGAGCAGCGAGACACTTTGAAATTCTCGGTAATAGGGCATGAATATGTTATACGGTTCATACACATTTCATGAACTTCTACATTAGCACTATTTTTTTTTCAAGACAGTGCCATTAATTATGCCATTTTCAGGACCTTTAATTCGATCATGCTGTTTAACAGCCTGTTAGATTGTGGCATATAAAGTCACACGTTGATTTATCTTTGGTTACACTTCGGCAAAAATGATTGTATTTGGTTGCAAACAGCTTGCCGAGAATAGGAAGTAGTAGGTACCAGAAGACTCAAAGCACTCTGCAGCTGGACTCTGGTTTCAGGCTCTCGTGCCCAGCGTCTTCACACAACCTTCCTGATCTGCCTAACATATTCCTATTACTCGATACCTCAGGATTGATTTCACGGCTAGTTTGGGGCTTGGCCAATGCAGAGCTCAGAGAATGACAGACTAACAAATGGTGTACAGCTCCTCAACCATCAAAACTTAGATGTTCTATAGCGATAATGAGTTGGCAATGATGAGCCAACATCCTCACATGGCAAGAGTCGGCATTCTTTTGGTCTATGTAGTTTGGACATTTGGAATGTGTACTTTTCTGTTTGCTACATTATCCATGAGTGTCTACGGCCTCTCTTTTGCTGTGTGGATAGGTTTTGGTATCAGCATTCATTACAATACTTTGCATTCTTCGTAGACATTTTAAACTCTACCTTTTGCACTAGCAAGTCTTACAATGAATGGATAGTACTACTTGTGTGATTCAAATAGTCTTTTCTTAATCTCATGGAATTCCTTCTGTGACCTCTTATAGATACTTGTAACTGAGAATAATACTTAACTTTACATAGAGCTCTTTTAATGTATAAAACCATGAATGTCCCTATGAAAGCCTAGAGATTCACAACACTGACTAGTAGTAACAAACTGTATGTGAGAATATGTTACAGTAAAATCTGTGGGGACTGCTTTTTATTTCTTTCTCAGAATATCTTATGGTATTGTGGTCCTGGAGTTTTTTGTCCTATGAAGCTGCAAGATCATAAATGCCTACATGATAACAATATGGTAAGTGGTATGACCTTTGACATTTATGTTTCACCTTTGAAAGCTGGCCTGAATACTGCAATAAAATAAAAAAAATAGAGGATAGGAACAGGTATTGGAAGGGACAGGAGACAAGTACAGAGGGTCAGAAAATAGAAATATGTAGCAGTGGGCATGGGAAACAGGAGGTAGCCGCTAGAAAGTCCCAGATGCCAAGAAATCGAGAGGCTCCCAGGACCCAATGGGGCAGGCTCTGAATAGCCATTCCTTCAGTCTCTGTTCCAAACTTTGCCTCCATATCCCCTCCTATGAATATTTTTGTTACCTCTTTTAAGAAGGAGTGAAGCATCCACATTTTGGTCCTTGTATGTACAAGGAAAAGGTTATGTTCTAATAAGACATAAAGTGAAGTAGCCTAATTTCCTTCACTGTATGGACCTCCATACAATTAAATGTTTAATTTCTGTTAAGTGTATTTCTATGCTTCCTTATATAAAATTATATATATATATACATATATATATATACACATATATACACACACACAATAACAGCTAACAGCACACCTGGTTATCCTAATAATAAATAAAAATTATTTGGGGTAATATATTTCACTGCAATATGTTTAGAAAGTATGTTTGGAGAGAATATATGTAGTTTAAGTCAACACCAGAATTAAGTATCCAGCAAAGAAAATTCATTATGTGATTATA
Organism: Rattus norvegicus; assembly: GCF_021556685.1. Taxonomy (NCBI): domain Eukaryota; kingdom Metazoa; phylum Chordata; class Mammalia; order Rodentia; family Muridae; genus Rattus; species Rattus norvegicus. Next base: position 8,286,035 of record NC_141552.1, on the reverse strand, counting down.
TCAAAATATTTAGTTTCTGTATATTTATGAATGTGAATTTGTATGTGTGTGATATATTTATGTGTGTATTTGTGTGTGCATGTGTGTGTGCATTTGTGTGTATTTGTGTGTATTTGTTTGTATTTGTATTTGTGTGTCAGTGTGTATACCTGTGTGTGTGTGTGTGTGTGTGTGTGTGTGTGTGTGTGTGTGTACAGAGAAAGACTTCAGGGATGGGTATATAAAACTCCACAATATTAAACAACGCAGAGTTCATACAGTACTCCACAATCCAAATATATCTTAGATATAGAAAGTCCTTTAGTTTTTTTATGTACTTTTATAGGTTAGAATCTTACAATCAGAAATAGGCTGCACGTTACCTGATGCTATGTTGCTAATTAGTGGAGGCTTATTTCTTACAATTCTCTCATCCAGAGACTATGATCCAAATGAAGTTCGAAAACACAATGGGTTTTCATAGTTGACTTTGTTTTCTTTCCTTTATAAGAGCAGTGAGATTTGCGGTCACACTGTGTGGGGTCTCTCACATTGTCCCAGTAGACTGCATAAAAGACTGTCGACTGCATGCAGTGTTATTTCAAGATCACAAGATGTTTTAAAAACAGATGGCAGTATACATGAAAGATCACAGGAGAGAGCAGTTCACAGCAGTAATTAAAAAGATCCTGCACAATAGAAAGGCTTTTAAATTAAGCAGTAAACTTTACATAATTAGGCATTCTTTTTTGTGGGCATGTTGGGCACAGGTTTTAGGCAGAAAGATTTTCTCCCTGTCAACAGTATCTTTTCTCTATTTTATAGCTTAAGAAAAGGCACTTGAATGTTGTTCCTGATCAGAATGGGAGAGTAAAATATGTATCTACAAAATGATTAGAATAACTTAGGAGCTTTCCTAAGGAGCCAGAGCAGCCAATTCCAGCACAATGTATAACATCAGAGTGTGGAATGCTTTGAGGAAGGCGTATCATGGGAAGTTCCATGACTCAGTGCCTAGGCATTTAAAGGCAGTAGAGTGTATTTTCACCAATTTTCAGATCTGGCAACGCTTCTCAATTCTAAAATAAAATGAGTGGAAATAGTAGCAAAACAGAAACAGCAACAGAAAAGATCTGGTACAGATTTCCTTGGTTGGTTTGCCGCATTATCCAAGACTCTCAGTCTCTAACCAAACAGAATAAATTCTTTGGACCATCTTGGCTACTCAAGATCACTAACACTGGGCCAGTCACTCCTGCAGTTTCGTTACTTTTGTATTTATCTATTTGGATAAAGCTTTGGATTTAAATCAGTACTTTGCATGCGTTAAAATACTTTGGTGTTTCAGGTGCAGAGTTTGGGGCTGGCGGTAAGAGCTGATTGCTCTAGACTATAGAACTTTCTGAGTCCTCCTACAGAAACAAACATTGTCCCAGTGGTTTCATAACTCATGTTAAGAGCTATCAGTACCAAGAGGATTTTAGTTCTCAAAAGCTGCACTACGTCTGGGTTCATGCTCCCTTGCCTGTATGGTCCTATTCTTTAGCAATTCAAAGTCTTGCTGAATTTTGACCTTAACATCCATTATGTGAATCATACCCCTTATCCACTTTTAGACTTTAGTGGAAAAATCTCTCAGGTACAGATAATGGGATTTGCATAACATCCGATGTGAGCTTGAAGTATGACATCACCTCTGTAAATCTCGGGCTTGTTTCCATTGTCCACTGAAGTGGAAACTTAAGGGTTCTTTGGAAAGTTAGATGTGTCGGATGTTGTTTTGCTGGGCAAACATGTGAAGAAATTTTCCCGACACAGACACAAATGAAAGGATATTTTGCTAAAGCAGGCATGCGCAGGAACGTTTCACTGAAGCAGACACAAGCGAAAGGATGTTTTGCTAAAGCGAGCTCGTGAAAGGATAAGTGATGAAGGACTCTTCACTAAGGACACACATGTATTGGTCTGTCTTACTCTGTGTAGATGAGACTCATTTGTTGTGGCCTCATAAAGAGAAATGCACCAAAAAAAAAAAAAAACCCGTCTGCTGGTGATCTGGCAGCTTCTTGTTGCTTCGGCAGACTTGGACTGATTGGCAGAGTGATGTCAGCTGATGCAGACTCATGTGGAGTTTTTGCTAAGACAAACTATTTGAGCCAAGACACATAGTGAGGCATGACCGGTGGAGGATACATGATGTCTGGAGGGCGTATAAATAGAACTCAACAGACTGTGAGAGGGACTTGCTGATAGAGCAGACTTTGCACTGCTTCTTGCTTTGTGTCTTCTCTGATCTTTGTTTCATCGAGAGAGGCAAAGATGAGAACTTCCCCTGGTGTCCCTGATGGTCCTCACTGACTCACGCTGGTTCGGTTGAAGCCTGGCTAGTTCTCTGCTAGGTCAGGCCACCACTGCTGATTTACGTTTGCTATTCCAACTCTACCAAACAGAACTGCTGGTGTATTCCTGAAGTCTTTGCAAGTGGATTGAGCTGTCCCTGCTGAGTCCTATGAACTGAACAGCTCGTTTCCTGACAATGAAGATGGGATTTGCTCCAAAGAACAATATCTAAACAGGTCCAGTTCCTCTCTATCCTAATAAACTTTCTTTTCCACTGTCTTTTGTGGGTGATAGGATAGAAGGGAGGTTAAAGCATTTAAGAACCATCACATCAGTAATATGATTCTGATATTCTCCTATGCTCACAGATATGTGCCTTATTCAGTCATCAGCAGAAAGCCTTCCTTCAGTAGCAGATGGGAAGAGATGTAAAGCTCTATAACTAGATAGTAAATGAAGGCTGATTCTAAATTGGAGGTCTCTACCAAATCCCTCCAATCTGAGCTCAGGGATTCCTTCTGAAGAGGAGGTATAGAAAAAAAGCAAAACAAAATAAAACTTAAGTTCCATTTACAGCTGATAAAAGATCCACAATCTAATCCTAAATCTGATAAAGCGCTAATATCTAACATATACAAAGAACTCAAGAAGTTAGACTCCAGAGAACCAAATAACCCCCTTAAAAATAGGGTACAGAGCTAAACAAAGAATTCTCAACTGAGGAATATAGAATGGCTGGGAACCACCTAAAGAAATGTTCGACATCCTTAGTTATCAGGGAAATGCAAATCAAAACAACCCTGAGATTCCACATCACACCAGACAGAATGGCTAAGATAAAAAACTCAGGTGACAGCAAATGCTGGCGAGGATGCGGAGAAAGAGGAACACTCCTCCATTGTTGGTGGGGTTGCAGACTGGTACAACCATTCTGGAAATCAGTCTGGAGGTTCCTCAGAAAATTGGACATTGAACTACCTGAGGACCCAGCTATACCTCTCTTGGGCATATACCCAAAAGATGCTCCAACATACAACAAAGACACATGCTTCACTATGTTCATAGCAGCCTTATTTATAATAGCCAGAAGCTGGAAAGAACCCAGGTGCCCTTCAACAGAGGAATGGATACAGAAAATGTGGTACATCTACACAGTGGAATACTACTCAGCTTTCCAATAAAATGACTTCATGAAATTCATAGGCAAATGGAATGAGCTAGAAAATATCATCCTGAGTGAGGTAACCCAATCACAGGAAAACACACATGGTATGTACTCACTGATAAGTGGATATTAGCCCAAAAGCTCAAATTACCCTAGATGCAATCCACGGACCACATGAAGCTCAAGAAGAAGGATGACTAAAATGTGGATGCTTCACTTCTTTTTAAAAAGGGGAACAAAAATATTCATAGGCAGGTATATGGAGGCAAAGTTTAGAGCAGAGACTGAAGGAATGGCCATTCAGAGCCTGCCCCACATGTGGCCCATGTATATACAGCCACCAAAACTTGATAAAATGGATGGAGCTAAAAAATGCATGCTAACAGGACCTGGATATAGATGTCTCCTTAGAGACACAGCCAGAACATGTTAAATACAGGGGCGAATGCTAGCAACAAACCAATGAACTGAGAATGGGACTCCCGTTGGAGGAATTAGAGAAAGGATTGAAAGAGCTGAAGGGGCTTGCAACCCCATAAGAACAGCAATGTCAACCAACCAGAGCTCCCAGGGACTAAACCACTATACAGGGACTGACCCTGGGCTCCAGCTGCATATGTAGCAGAGGATGACTTTGTTGGAAGGAGAAACCCTTGATCCTGCCAAGGTTGGATTGCAGTGTAGGGGATTGTTGGGGGGGTCGGTAAGGGAGGATGGATGGGGAGGGGAACACACTTATAGAAGAAGGGGAGGGAGAGGGAATAGGGGACTTATGGACAGGAGACTGGGAAAGGGAATAACAATTGAAATGTAAATAAAGAAGTATCCAATAAAAAAAAGTAAAGAAAAATGAACATGATTGGTGCTGGTAAAACTGATGGCTTTGTCTTCTTTAGCTGTCAAATTAGAGGAAATCCTGGTATCAGGGTGTGATAGTGTCATCATCTGTGTAGGAAACCACATTTTGTTTAAAGTGGGGATGATAAATAACGACAAACAATGACATAAAACTTGAAATTCATCCCTAGTTAAACCAAAGGTGTCATCCTAGGGGCACATAGATCTTTTGTAAAAGCAATGTCACTTTCAAGATAGATCTTTCTGCGCGCCAAAGGAAAATGTTCATCTCAATTTGTGGAGGCAACACATCTGCCAGAATATCTCAGGCCCCGCAGCTCACAGGCAGGTGACTTGTTAACACGCCATACAGGACGTTTAGGAACCTAGGTAAACCCAACACGATTCATAGTCATAGGCATAAACACTACCACGCGTGCTTACTCCAAACAGAGATCTTGTTTCCCTGAAATGGAAGCGTAAGAAACGATGCAGCTTTGGAGGTAGTGTGCAGATAGAGTCACGGATTCCTATGTGTATATGCAATGCATATATATAGACTAAAGTATTCATTGTACCCTTAGCTAGGTGCCTGGTACGGCTGAATGGAGAAAAATACACAACATTAACTCATGTTTACAAATATAAAGCCTGTTAAATAACCTTAGTACTTTAAGGATTTTAGGACGCTAACTGGTTCATTATATCGCCAAGAATTGTCCAAACCCAGTTTAAAGGCATAGCTAAGCACATATAAACATAAATTTAGAAGATAACAGTGAATATAGTATCAAATCCCATTCCTTTACTTGACATTGAATTTTAAATTTTATTTTATGTATATGGATGTTTTGCTTTTTTCTTTGCATCACTCTTGTGCCTGGTGACACTCAAAACCTGAAAAAGGCATTGAAAACCCTAGAACTAGAGTTATCAATGATTGTGAACTACTACCGGGGTACAGAGAATCAGGCCTCTGTCTAGGTATACAATTTAGGACTTAGTATTGGATAAGTAACTTGGGACATTTTCCCCAAGGAAAATGATTTCTCTGAATCTCAGCATCTCCCAGTTGCCCATAGTTCTTTGTCTACACTTAAGACCCCACAAGCTTTTCCCCTTTTACATTAGTATGTTCATTGGCATCATCTTGCTTAAGTAGCCATGTATATGAGACTTCACAAGTGTAGCATCTCTGACAAAAATTGACTGGATTAAAAATCCAGGACAAAAAAGAAGCAAAAAGAAAATGCCAGTTTTAAGTAGAACAGACTACTTCTCATGACATTTGCATGAACCTCAAAGTCCAGCAGAGAAAAGTAGTCAAGAGAAAAGGCAAGTCACAGATAATATAAAATATCTGGGTTAAACCTAACCAAGCAAGTGAAAGACCTGTGTGACAAGAACGTCAAGTCTCTGAAGAAAGAATCTGAGGGAGATACCAGAAGATGGAAAAATCTCCAATGCTCATGGATCAGTAGGATTAGCATAGTGAAAATGGCCATGTTACCAAAAGCAATCTATAGATTAAGTACAATCCCCATCAAAATTCCAATACAAATCTTTACAAATATTGAAAGAACAATTCTCAACTTCATATGGAAAAACAAATAACAAAAAATAAAGAACAACAACAAAAAAAAAACAAACCATAAAAAAAAATCCAGGACAGCTAAAATGATCCCGAGCAATAAAAGAACTCCAGGAGATATCATCATCTCTGACCTGAAGATATACTACAGAGCAATAGTAATAAAAACTGTGTGGTATTGGTATAGAAGTGGACAGGTGGATCAATGGAATTGAATGGAAGGTCCAGAAACACACACACACACACACACACACACACACACACACACACACACACACACCTACAGACACTTTCATTTTGACAAAGAAGCCAAAACCATATAATGAAAAAGAGAATCTTCAACAAATGGTGCTGGTCTAACCAGATGTCTGTATATAGAAGAATTCGAATAAATCCATATTTATCATCCTATAGAAAACTCAAGTCCAAATGGATCAAAGATTTTAACATAGAACCAGATACACTAAATCTAATAAGACAGAGAACAGAGAATAGCCTTGAACTTGTCGATATAGGAGAAAACTTCTTGAAAAGAACACCAATAAAGGGAACTTCACAAAACTGAAAAGCTTCTGTACGTCAAAGGACACTGTCAATAGGACAAAATGACAACCTACAGACTGGGAGAAAATCTTCACTAACCATGCATCTGACAGAAGACTAATATCCAAAATATATACAGAACTTGAGAAGTTAGACACCAATAATCTAAATAACCCAATTTAAAAATGAGGTACAAAGATAAACAGAATATTCTCAACAGAGGAATCTCAAATGGTTGAGAATCACCTGAAGAGTTTTTATATGTCCTTAGTCGTCAGGAAACGCAAATCAAAATGACTCTGAGATTTTACCTTACACGTATCAGAATGGCTAAGATAAAAAAACTCACAGGACAGCACATGCTGTCGAGATGTGGAGCAAGGAGAACACTCCTTCACTGCTGGCAGAAATGCAAACTTGTACAATTCTGGAAATCAATTTAGTCATTTCACAGAATTTGGGAATGCCCTGAAGACCCAGTTATACCATAAATCATGGGCTTATATACCCAAAAATGCTCCATCATCCCCCAAAACACTTGACCAGCTATGTTCATAGCAGCTTTATTCATAATAGCCCAGAAGTGAAAACAATCTAGATGTTCCTCAACTGAAGAAAAGATAAAATGTGGATCATTTGCACAAAGGACTACTACTCAGCCATTAAAAACAGGAACGTCATGAATTTTGCTGTCAAATGGATAGAACTAGAAAGTATCATCCTGAGTGAGGGAACCCAGATCCAAAAGGACATGCATGAGTATGTAATCACTTGTAAGTGGATATTAACCATAAAGTGCAGGATAACCATACTAAAAGAAGCCAGATAACATGAAGGGTGAAGTCTTTCTCAGAATGGAAAACGTATATGATATTGGGGGTCGATGGAAGAAGGGTACTGGGTGGAAGAAGAAATGGGGAAGGAAGGAGGAAAAGGAAGGTTATTTGTAGGGAGAGCAGGGAAGAGGGAAGGGAGATTGGCAGTTGGGGGGATGGGGCATCCATCACTAGGATGTGCCAGAGAACTAGAATGGAGGAGGCCCGAGGGTCCTTGTGGTTGACTCTAGCTGAGACTCCTAGAAGTGAGGTACATGGATCCTGTAGTCACTCCATGGAGCCAAGCAGGACTCTTGAGTGGAGAGGCTCAGACAGCAACCCACCCAATAAACGTTTCACCCAAATTGTGTCCTGCCTAGAAGATGTGCAGAGACACAGAGCAAAGTAAGAGGGAATGGCCAACCAATGGCTGCCCCAAATGAGACCTGTCTCATGAGCAAGAGCCAATCACTGGTATATAGATGATACTCTGATATGTTTGCAGACAGGAACCTAGGGTAACTGCCTTCTGTAAGGCTCCACCCAGAGGACAATGGAAACTGATGGCAGAGAGTCACACGCAAACATTAGATGGAGCTCAAGGAGTCTTATGGAAGAGTTGGGAGAAGCATTAGGGACTCTATAGGAAGACCAACAGAGTCAACTAACCTGGACACTTGTGGGCTCCTGGAGACTGAATCACTAACCAAACAGCAAGCACAAGCGGGATCTAGATCCCAGCACATATGTAGCAGATGAGCAGCTTGGTCTCCACTAATATATGACAACTGGAACAGCCTGCTGCCTGCTGCCTGTGGATCCCATGCTCCTATATGGTGGCCTCGTTTGGCTTCAGTGGGAGAGGATGCTCCTAGCCCTGCAGAAACTTGATGCGTTGATGGGGGTGGGTTTGGAGGTAGGAGGTAAAGTTATAGAGGGTAGGGGCTGCTAGTGGGGGAGCTGATACCCAGAGGAGGGGTTTTCCTCCTCAAAAAGAGAAGGGGAAGTTGGAATGGGGAGACTTCTGTGAAGGAGTACTGGGAGGAAAGGAAGAGCTGATATTGTGCTGAAAAGTGAATAACTAAATAAACAAACAAGTAAATAAATGAAAGGAATGAATGGATAAATAAAATACTCTATGCCAATAAAGGTATAAGGAATACTACACATACATGCAAACAGTTACATGAGTATCCACACTTTGAAGAACAAGGACATTGTGCAATTTCACACACTGATCAGTCAGGAGACACTATAAAAATAAGGTAATCATAGGATGGCAAATATTACATATTTGTTAGGAATAAGGTGTCTATATTAGCTGTGTTTATAGATGTACAGAATGGTATTATGTTTGCCAAGTTCTGTGTGGAGAGATAAATGAAAAATTGCCCTTTATATGAATATATAAAGTCTAGTGGCAAGGATAATCATTTGTTGAATTTCATTGTACAGTATTGCATCTATAATTAACATTATAGCATTGTTCACTTACAGTATATCTTGGGAAGATAGCTCTCATGTTAAATGTTTTTAGGAAAAAATAAGAGTCCAGACAAAAGCTCACAGGATAAATTTGGAGGTCAGTGAGTGTGTTTACTATTTTGCTCAAAATTATGCCTTTACTAAATGCGTGCAGTTTGTCATGACAATCAATCTTTTGAAATATATAATTTATGTAACTTTTCATTATTCAAATTAGGAAATGGAACGGTTTTTGTTCTAGAATGCTTATGTCCTAGCATTCTGCTCACGTGGTGTCTCAGGGTTTTCACTGCTGTGAAGAGACACCATAACCAAGGCAACTTTTATAACGGACAACATTTAATTGGGGCTGGCTTACAGGTTCCAAGGTTCAGTCCATTATCAGCATGGCAGGAAGCATGGTACCTTCCAGGCAGACATAGCCATGGAAGAATTGAGAGTTCTATGTCTTGTTCCAAAGGAAAACAGGAGAAGACTGGCTTACAGGCAGCTGGAAGGAGGGTCCCAAAGCCCATACACACAAGGACACATTGTCACTTAAAAGGCCACACCTATTCCAACAAGGCCATACCTCTTAATAGTGCCACTCCTAGGCCAAGCATATTCAAACCATCACACATGACCATCATGTTATAGTGCATTAAACTGTAATGGCCTTAGTGGCCGTAAATGGTGGGAATGCTGACATCAGATCTATACATAGATGTTCTCGACACATCCATATCCATCACTGAACTGAGGTTAGAGTTTATGTATACATATGTTGATCCTGTAATCCTTAGATATAATTTATCAAAAATTCTGCCTATTGTGGGATACATTTTATGGGATATGTATTTGTGAACTATTGATAGCTGAAGGTGAAATGACTTGCATGGACCTTCTGCCTCAGCAGAATGACCACTTTCATTTCCAGAACTCATAGAAACATTACACAATCAGAATCTCTTAAAAGTAATTGCATTTGTTAGAGAATTATTAAACAGACACATACACTTAGAGGTATACTTTCTAACATTTAATATCCCAGTCAAAAGTAAAAGTTGAATTAAATGTAGAAAAAATGTCATTTATTTTTTTTAAGAAGAGCATGAGGTGATAAAAATAGTCTTTCAATTAATGTTCATGCCCTCAGAGTCATACTTCGGAATTAATGTAAATTAGTCCCCAGAAATTATTTCAATAAGTCATTTAAGGAGAGAGGGAAAAATGATATAATCATATCCCCTGAGAAATAAATAACTTTTCTTCAAGATGAACTTGAGCCTTTGGACCAAAATTGACTGGATCAAGAAATTCAGGTTAAAACAAGCAAAAAGAAAATATGAGTCTTAAGTAGAATGGTCCACTTCTGATGAGATTTGCATAAATCCTAAAGTCCAGCAGAGAAAAGTGGACAAGAAAAAAAGCAAGCAAGATAAAAATTACTTAACGGAATTCAGAAGTCTTAGGGGATTAACAACAGAACAACAAAAGGCTTCAGAGCTGTTTCTGTATTCTCAAGAGGAGATCATTCCAAGCTATTTGAAATCAAAGAAAGCAAAAGTCACTTCTAACGTCCATCCCTAGGACAAAAAGAAATTAAATCTGAGCCAATTCATATGGAATCTTGTTCCTAAGGAATAAATTGGTTTAAAATAACAAAAAATTTACTGTTCTTGGAAGGCACAAGGTTATGAAAAGATTTTCTATTATTTGTGAACCCATTTCCAATCAATTTATTTTATTTTGCAGTGCTACGGGTCAGAGCCTTGGGTATCCTAGGCATACACTGCACCAACAAGCTACATTCTAGCTCTACTGACTAGAGAGCTAGATGTTTTCAAATGTGTGATTTAAGACTTCTTATTTTCTATAAAAGTTCAAGTATCTTAATATTTCCAACATCCATTTACATGTTTCTTTTCATTTTTTTGTTTTTTTTCATTTTTATTGGTTAATTTATTTATTTGCATTTCAAATGTTACCCCCTTTCCCAGTTTCCCCTCCACAAGCCCCCTAAACCCTCCTCCATCCTCCAGCCTCTACCATGCACCCACTCCTGCCTCAGTGCCCTAACGTTCCCCTATCCTAGGTCATCAAGCCTTCACAGGACCAAGGGGCTCCCCTCCAAGTGACTTCAGATAAGGTCATCCTCTGCTACATATCCAGCTGGAGCCATGAATTCCCTTTCCTCTATGTACTCTTTGGTTAGTGGTTTAGTTCCTGGGGTTCTGGTTGGTTGATATTGTTGTTCTTCCTATGTGGTTGTAAAAGCCTTTAGCTCCTGCAGTCCTTGCCTTAACTTCTCCATTGGGGTCGCTGGGTTCAGTCCAATGTTTGACTGTGTACATCCTTATCTGTATTGGTCTGGCTCTGGCAGAGTCTCTTAGGGAATAGCTATACCGGGCTCTGTACTTTCAGGGATCATTTCTATAGTTTGTTACATGTTTATTTTTTAACATATGAAGTTGTATAAATTATATGCATCACACACAGGTATAGGGCAAAGTATCTTCCGAAATGACTAATTTGGTTTTTAAAACATTCTTATGTATAAGAAACTTAAGTGTTTCCAGTAACTCTCAGGGGATTAAGGAGTACACTGTAGATTTGAAGGGATAACTCAAGTTGATCAAGTGCTGTGAAAGCAAGATGGCCTAAGTTCAATGGAACCGACTTTGGGTGTGGTGGTATGCATTTGGAATCCCAGCACTGGGGAGGTGGAAACAGCCAGAGTCTTGGGATTCACTGGCCAGTGAGACCTTGCCTACTTGGCAAATTCCTGGCCAGGAGAACAACTTGTCTAAAAAAGTAAGGTGGACAGGCCTGAGAAAGGAATCCCAAGATTCTCAAGTCTTCGTGTTGAATCTACAGTCTAAGAATCCTGGGTGAGACACCAAGGAACCCTGTGTCTCAGGAGACTCCAGGATTGAGGGAGTCACAGGGACTGCTTGAGAGACCTTATTTGGAATTGTAAAAATAGAACTAGTGAGGCTCAGGGACTTTTCTGCTTGTTTGCTATCTACCATTTTCTCTTTTGTCTTTTATTCTTGGTGTCAGTTGCTTTGAAGCTGTTGGCTTTATTGTTTTAGCTTCTCTTTGTACCATTAGAAATTTTCCTCCTTCCATCTTTCTTTTTCTTTTTTTACAGCAAACATTTTAATGAGGAAGGCATATATCCTAAATTAACAATAAAAATTACAGAATAGTAAACATATGAACTATTGTTATGGTCATTTACTATCATTATTAAGTGATAACTTATTTAACTTTCATCACAAATGACAGTGTACTGGTTCTATTCATATGAGTATAATTACAAATACAATTTTTATGGGACATTTTATTTATTTTCATTTCAAATGCTATTCCTTCCCCTGGTTTCCCCTCCAGAAACCCCTATGGGTTCCTCCATGTGTACTCTTTGGTTGGCAATTTAGTCCCTGGGAGCTCTGGGGGGTCTGGTTAGTTGACATTGTTGTTTTTTCTATGGGGTTGCAAACCCCTTCAGCTCCTTCAGTCCTTTCTCTAACTTCTCCATTGGGGTCCCTTTGCTGAGTCTGATGGTTCATTGCAAGCATCTTAATGTGTATCAGTAAGCCTCTGGAAGAGCCTCTCAGGAGACATCCAATTCAGGCTCCTGTCAGCAAACACTTCTTGGCAGCAATAGAGACTGGGTTTGGTGGCTGCATATGGGGTGAATCTCTAGGTCGAGCAGTCTCTGGATGGCTATTCCTTCAGTTTCTGCTCCAAACTCTGTCTCTGTATCTCCTCCTATGACTATTTTTGTTCCCACTTCTAAGAAGGACTGAAGCATCCCTACTTTGGTCATCCTTCTTCTTGAGATTCATGTGGTCTGTGCATTGTATCTTGGTTAGTCCAAGCATTTGAGCTAATATCTTATCAGTGAGTACATATCATGTATGCATGTTTTGTGATCGGGTTACCTCACTCAGGATGATATTTTTTAATTTCATCCATTTGCCTATGAATTTCATTAAGTCATTGTTTTTAATAGCTGAATAGTACTCCATTGTGTAAATGAACCACATTTTCTATATCCATTCCTCTGTTGAGGGACATCTGGGTTCTTTCCAGCTTCTGGCTATTAAAAATAAGGCTGCTATGAATATAGTAGGGCATGTGTCCTTGTTATATGTTGGAGCATCTTTTTGGCATATGATCAGAGTGGTATAGCTGGTTCCTGAGGTAGTATTGTGTCCAATTTTCTGAGGAACCACCAGATTGATTTTCAGAGTGGTTGTACCAGCTTGCAATCCCACCAACAATGGAGGAGTGTTCCTCTTTCTCCACATCCTCACCAGCACCATCTGAGTTTTTGATCTTAGCCATTCTGACCGGTGCGAGGTGGAATCTCAAGGTTGTTTTGATTTGCATTTCTCTGATGACTAAGAATATTGAACATTTCTTTATGTGCTTCTCAGTCATTCAGTATTCCTCAGTTGGGAATTGTGTGTTTAGCTCTGTACCCCACATTTTAATAGGTTTATTTGGTTCTCTGGAGTCTAACTTCTTGAGTTCTTTGTATATATTTGATATTAGCCCTCTATTGGATATAGGATTAGTAAAGATCTTTTCCCAAGCTGTTGGTTGCCATTTTGTCTTATTGGCAGTGTCCTCTGCCTCAGAGAAGCTTTGCAACTTCATGAGGCCACATTGGTCAATTGTTGATCTTAGAGAATAAGCCATTGGTGTTCTGTTCAGGAAAACTTGCCTGTGCCCATGTATTCAAAGCTCTTCCCTAGTTTCTCTTCTATGAGTTTCAGTGTATTTGGTTTTAAGTGGAGGTTCTTTATCTACTTCTTTATCTACTTGGACTTGAGCTTTGTACAAGGAGATAAGAATGACTCAATTTGCATTTTTCTATATGCTGACCTCTAGTTGACCCAGAACCATTTGTTGAAAATGCTGTTTTTTTTTTTCCTACTGCATGATTTTAGCACCTTTGTCAAAGATCAAGTAACCATAGGTGTTTGAGTTCATTTCTGGGCCTTCAATTATATTCCACTGATCTACCTGCCTTTCTCTTTACCAATATCATGCAGTTTTTGTCATGATTGCTCTGTAATACAGCTCAGGGATGGTTATTCTCCCCCAGAAGCTCTTTTATTGTTGAGAATAGTTTTCTCTCTTTCAGATGTTTTGTTATTCTAAATGAATTTGCAGATTTCTCTTTCTAACCCTATGAAGAATTGAGTTGGAATTTTGATGGGGATTGCATTGAATCCGTAGATTGCTTACAGCAAGATGGGCATTTTACTATATTAATCCTGCCAAACCATGAGCATGGGAGATCTTTCCATCTTCTGAGATCTTCTCTGATTTTTTTTTCTTCAGAGACTTGAAGCTCTTGTCATACAGATCTTTCACTTGAGTGGTTAGAGTCACATTAAGGTATTTTTAATTATTTGTGACTATTGTGATTGGTGTCATTTCCACTTCAGCAAAGCGGCTGGATGCAAAGTTAACTCGAACAAATCAGTAGCCTTCGTCTACTCAAAGGATAAACAGGATGAGAAAGAAACCAGGGAAAGACATCTTCCTTCCACTTATCAATTTAATGATTACGGTTTCCTTCTTAAGCCTCAGTGCTGGTTGGGGACAGGATACTATTGTCCCAGAACAAATCTAGGCACATCTATTTATTCTTACATTTTCTTGGTGCTTCTTGGCTATTATAGGGAACAGCTTCTACAGAGATCATATGACATAGTTATTTATTACCTGGCTTTTCACAGGAAAGGTTTGCTGAGCACTCTTATGTCAATGACAGAAGATATCACTGGACATATTCTAGGGTCTCATCCTAAGAAATCTTTCAAAGATGTAAAAGAGATGACTGGGTTCCTGACAGCTGCTGAAGACATTTTCTTCCAAGTCAATGTATTGAACAAAAGTAAAAGACTAACCGCAACTATGTCCAGTTCTTTGACATTGTGCATGGCTTTGTCATCTACAATTACTTTTGATAATAAAGCAAGAGTTACCAAAAAACCCCTCACAAAACAGCTCTGTTTTACCTAAATTTATGATTTGGTGTTATGTCACGTTTGCAACTGTCCTGGGCACATGTGAAGGCCACAGGTTATTCAAACATAATGGTGCAATAGGAAAATTAATCTAGCTTTAGTAATTGAGCATTACATACTAGACTCTTAGTTCAGAAGCTTCAATCAGAGAGATGAGCTCTTGCTATAACCCATGCTTAGTGGGTAGCTAGCTAATCAATCGTTCATTTAAGACTACAATGCTTTTGTATCATCTTGGGCCTCATAACAGACCCCCTGGTTAGCAGCAGCCAGCACTTAGAGATACAAATCAGGTTGATAAGGCATTAGAAAGGGATTATGAAAGCCAGCTTAATTAAAGAAACTTCAATGGGATCATAAATAATCAGTGCAAGTTATTAACTTTTGACAACTGCTCATCCGTATTGAGTTCGAATGACTTCTGGCCTATAAAGTCCTTAATCTAATCCTGAGTGGATACAGTTCATAAGGGGAAAATACTCTGTATAATACATTGATGGAAATCAACAAACCCGTGAAGTGGAAATCTCCTCAAATGTACCTTAACAAAGTCTGTATTTTCTTATATTCACATCTTCTCTCCTTTACATATTTTTGATTTGGAAACTTCACTGGGCAAACTTTAATATATTTTACAAAAGGCAGATCAAATGTCACTCTCTTTATAGATTCCACCAAAGACCTAGTTGGAACTTTTATCTTCCTTTTCTTTGATGTCCTTTAATGTTTGTCATAATAAAATTAATCTGACCTGGCACTGTCATGCATTCCCAGCACCATGTTTTGTCCATGGCTCATTCTGCTCCCAATGCCTCTCATAGGTCTTCATACAATGGATAAAGCACTTATCAGTTTACTCTTTGTTCTTTTATCTCCTAGGCATTTATTTGTTTATTTAGTATCAGTTGCACGTGCACATCTTCAAATGTGGTGTGTGTGTGTGTGTGTGTGTGTGTGTGTGTGTACCAGTATGTAGGCATGAAAATCAGCTGCAGGTATTTAAGGCAGGGTCTCTCGCTGGCACTTGTGTTTCACAGGTTAGGCTAGGGTATCAGGACAGTAATCCTCAAGGATCCATCCACCTTATCTCCTTTTCAGCCATACTGGGAGAAGAAGCACAGGCCATTCTGCCAGGCTTTTCACATTAGTGCGGAGACAGCCCTCTGGGCCTCATGTACATTTGGCTGATCTGAGGAAAACATCTAAAGCCTGCTTGTTAGATACTTTTTGTTGTTAGTTCTTTGGAAAGGGTACAACACTTGTATATAGTGAATACTGGTTCCTCTCTTATTCCCATTTTCTTACCACCATCCCACTCCAATAAGATTACTGTCTCCACCCGTTCCTTTCCAGTTGCATTCTTTTTCCCAGAATGACACATTTAGTCTAATCAGGGGTATCCATATGACCACTGAACAAAGACTATGCGCACGAGCTTGGTGAGGTTGCCATTAGGCGCATAGTGGAAGGCGATTATTTGCTCTTTCTCCAATCTGCACATAGACCGTAGTTCAGCTGGAAGGTGTAGGCCTCCTAGGTTCCTCCTGTATCCTTGTCCTGCAGCTGATGATGGGGCCATATCAGCAGGGACACAGCGAGGGCGTCCTTTGTGATTGAGAGCTCACGACTACCAGTTTTACTTCTGAAAGCTTTTCTTCCTATTCTCTTTTCAAGACGTCAAAATCTTCATACCCTCGCTTGTTCCTACAGAGTACCCTGAACCTTTGAGAGCCTGACATACATTGTACGGGGCTAAGCATTCGATGGTTACTTCTCGGCACTTTATGAGGCCGCACGCCTCAGGGAGTGAGTTTACGGTCGCTATGACCAACAGATGAAATGCAAAAGGTTGAAGGAAGTACGGCTTATTTTGCTCCTGGTTTCAGAGGACTTACGCCATCATGCTGCAGGGAAACAATGTGACGAAACAGGTCACATTGTTTAAACCAGGATGTAGAGAAAAAAATGAAATGACAACATTTCCCTGTCTTTTTCTCTTTTAAAATCCATTTTTTATCCGATCACGGAATGTACCAAACACATTCACAGAGTCTTCCCCTCTCGTTAATACCTTCTGCAAATGTCCTCTCAGACACACTCGTCATGGATCCTCACCATCCAGGTAACTAAATACCATCAGGTTAATGATGAAAATTAACCATATTTTGACAGGGTCTGTACACTGCACATATACATATTCAAGAACTCCTTTTTTTTTACAATAGGGAAATTCAGTAACTTTCTTTGAACACATGGTATTTTGAGATTTGAGATTCAAAGCAAGCAGCTTTCAATGTTTATTAGTGTGCGCTTCTTCATTGATCACATTATCAAAAATTGAGCACAATAAAGACTAGTCAGCCATCTTGGGCTGAGTAACCACACTGCTTGAAGCCTGATGCAATTTGTGAGAGAAATAAACTGTGTTCCCTGAGTCCTTTCAAAGCATAATATTCATTCAATATACCCATAAGACAGACTGCTGAGTAGCTTTACAGTTGTAAAAACGGGAACTCCCAAGGCTGATGAACTATTTTTTTATTGGATAGTTTATGTATTTACATTTCAAATATTATCCCCTTTCCTGGTTCCCCCTCTACCATTCCTCCTCCCACTGCTTCTATGAGGTTGCTCCTCCTCCCCCTCCCCCACTCCCACCTCAACATACTGGCATTCCCCTGCACTAGGAAAAATTGCATTCACAGGACCAAGGGCTTCTCCTCCTATTGATGTCAGACAATGCCCTCCTCTGCTACATATGCTGCTGGAGCCATGAGTGCCCCGATGTGTACTATTTGCTTGATGGTTTAGTCCCTGGGAGCTCTGAGGGGTTTGGTTGGTTAACATTGTTGTTCTTCCAATGGGGTTGCAAACCCCTCAGTTCCTTCAGTTCTTTCTCTAACTCCTCCATTGGGGTCCCGGAGCTCAGTCTGATGGTTAGCTGCAAGCATTTTAACCTGTATCAGTAAGACTCTGGCAGAGCTTCTCAGGAGATATTCATATCAGGTTCCTGTCAGCAAGCACTTCTTGGCCTCAGCAATAGTGCCTGGGCTTGGTGGCTGATGAACTCTTAATAATGAAATGACTTCACAAATATATAGTAGTGCATAGAGGGCACCACTAGCTTTCTAATTTTTATTCTTTGAGATTAATATATTTCTAACATATCATTCCTTTAACCTTTCTCTTTCAATCCCTTCCATGTATTCCTTCTTACTCTCCTTTTGTAATACGTACATATATATATATATTCTTATATATAACCCGTTGAGTTCATATGTTCATATAATGTTACTGGAATATGTGCTCACAGGATTAATTGTTTGACTCTGGACAAGCAATTTTTTGGTTCCTTCCCTGGGGAAACCCACTGTTGCTCTCAGTTTTCTAAATGGTTTCTGCACATATTATTCAAGCCAGCATTTTCCAAACTGTGTGGCAAAAGATATTAATAGATGTGACAATAGTTTGGATACTTATCCTAGTTCATTAGATATGCTGTGTGATTTTTTTCCAACATATATAACTGAACCTGGATACTTCTGGGTTGATAATATTGTGGAAATATAACTCAAATTTAAAAGGCTGTTGTGAAAGAACTCAAGAAATTAATTCCAAGAAAACAAACAATTTGATTAAAAAAATGAGCCTTGAAGATCAAAAACTCAGGTGACAACAAATGCTGGCGAGGATGCGGAGAAAGAGGAACACTCCTCCATTGTTGGTGGGATTGCAGACTGGTAAAACCATTCTGGAAATCAGTCTGGAGATTCCTCAGAAAATTGGACATTGAAATACCTGAGGATCCAGCTATACCTCTCTTGGGCATATACCCACAAGATGCCCCAACATATAAAAAAGACACATGCTCCACATAGCAGCCTTATTTATAATAGCCAGAAGCTGGAAAGAACACAGATGTCCTTCAACAGAGGAATGGATACAGAAAATGTGGTACATCTACACAATGGAATATTACTCAGCTATCAAAAACAATGACTTTATGAAATTCATAGACAAATGGTTGGAACTGGAAAATATCATCCTGAGTGAGGTAACCCAATCACAAAAAAACACACATGGTATGCACTCATTGTTAAGTGGCTATTAGCCCAAATGCTTGAATTACCCTAGATGCATAGAACACATGAAACTCAAGACGGATGATCAAAATGTGAATGCTTCACTCCTTCTTTAAAAGGGGAACAAGAATACCCTTGGCAGGGAATAGAGAGGCAAAGATTAAAACAGAGACTGAAGGAACACCCATTCAGAGCCTGCCCCACATGTGGCCCATACATATACAGCCACCCAATTAGACAAGATGGATGAAGCAAAGAAGTGCAGGCCGACAGGAGCCGGATGTAGATCTCTCCTGAGAGACACAGCCAGAATACAGCAAACACAGAGGCGAATGCCAGCAGCAAACCACTGAACTGAGAATAGAACCCCCGTTGAAGGAATCAGAGAAAGAACTGGAAGAGCTTGAAGGGGCTCGAGACCCCATATGAACAACAATGCCAACCAACCAGAGCTTCCAGGGACTAAGCCACTACCTAAAGACTATACATGGACTGACCCTGGACTCTGACCTCATAGGTAGCAATGAATATCCTAGTAAGATCAGCAGTGTAAGGGGAAGCCCTGGGTCCTGCTAAGACTGAACCCCCAGTGAACGTGATTGTTAGGGGGAGTGCGGCAATGGGGGGAGGATGTGGGGGGAAAATGAGCCTTGGACGTAAGGGGAGAGTTCTGGAAAGAAGAGAAATAAGTAGTTAATAAACACTTAAGTAATGTGTTCTACATCCTTATTCATCATAGAGTACATATTAAAACTATTTTAATATTCTCACTTGACCCACAGTGAATGGCTATCATCAAGAAATCAAATGACTACAAATACTGAAGTGGTTAGGGGAAAAAAGCCTATGTATGCTTGTCGGGATATAAACCAGAACAGTCACCCTGGAAGTGAGTTGAGGCTTCTGAAGAATGAAGGAAAACAGAAATAGAACTACCGGATCAGCCAATAATACCACTTTTGTGCACATATATGAAGAACTGTACATCATACTGTACAGACATATACTCTTCTGTGCCCATTGCTGCTCTTTTGTAAGAGGTTAGAAATGAAATCAGTTTAAATGTCTACCAGCAAATGAATCCATAAGGAAAATGAGTTTACATAGGCACATTGGAATTTTGTTCAGCTATAAAGAAAATTGGAATTATGAAATTTGCATGAAAATGAATGGAACCGGAAAGAAAAGTATATGAAGTCACCTAACCCAGTCACAAAAGTAAAACACCATATTTTTTCTCATATGGAGAATATATCTTTTGAGATTTTTTTTGTTGTTTGTTTGTTTTTTTTTAATTGGGATGCCTTCCATTAAACTTAAAAGCTCTTTTGTGACCTTTCCTGGCTTATGCAATGAGAATTATAGGAAAGCTGTCAGGAGAAGTAGTAGTTCCCTCAGAATCAGACTGTGTTGACAGCCTGACTTTGGAAATATGGGAATTAACATTTCATTATTTATAACTAACCAACCTATGAAGTTTTGTTATAGTAGACAGAGAAGACAATGACAGTGCACGGAATTGATTAGTATCTTAAATAAATTTGTAAAGTTTTAAAACCTCACTATTTTAAATTAGTTACTAAAGTTCAATAGACTTATCCCAAATGAATAAAACATTTTTTTGGAGTTATCAATACTCTTTTGGTTAAAGAGTTTTCTGAAACCATGAGAAACTGAAAATTTTTATCTCAGAGAGAAGTATGGTGTGGCATGTTTTCCTAAATTATTTAAATGTTAACAAAAAGCAACTACACTTTTGTTGAAATGAATAATGTCATAACCATAACTAAATAAAAATAAGTCATAGACTCCTGAGAGGGAGGCATTGTTTCTTGAGAGGAAGAAGCCATATAATAAGTTGGTGAAGGAAAAAAAAATCCCTTCTCTTTCCCAAGAAACAATGCATTTTGAAGTGTGACTCTGTGGTTTTACATAGGAAAAATGACAAAATTTATATTTGAGGCAAAGAGTAGAATTTGATGTCCAATGAGAGATTCACACTAGTTTATTGTGCAAAGATGGTAATAAAAAAATTAATGGCTTAAATCCAACGATTTGTGCTATTTCTGTTTCACTGTGACCAAACAACTTATGGGAGACATTATATTGGCTCATGGTATTGAGCTGCTACTGTCTAAGGACAGAAGGGAGGCATGGCAGAATGTTTCAGTCCATGGTGATTGGATGGCTAGATGATGCAGTGGTTTTATCATGGCTGACCAAAGAATGGCTCCATCAAGGCTGACAAAGAGGGTGTCCAGAATGGAGCTGGAAATGCCCTATATTTCTCACCCATAATGATTTATATCTGCTAGACAGTCTCCACTTCCTGAAGGGTATACAGATTAGTTAACTCCATGCTGGAAAAGGCGTACCCAAAGCATGAACCTAAACATTTAAACTGTGATAGTTTCAATTCAAGAGATTGATCCTGGGTGACATGGGATGTCCATGTGGGTAGGAATAAAGGAGTCTTCACTGAAACTGAAACTAGCCTGAGAAAAACTAGGCACCATGCTGGTGAGAAAATATAGACAGACACTCAGGACTTCCCTTAAGTAAATGATTCACTGGCTGGAACTGGGCTACAATTTGCATTTTGAATGAGTCTTCCAAGATAATGGCTGGTATGAAGCTGATTTGGGAAACATAGGGCTAAATAGGGGTTCTTGACCATTTCTTGAGTTTGATAGCTGTCAACTACAGGAGCTTCATATACAAAGATGAGGTTAGGAAATTTTACATGTCTACCAAACGACTTAGAGCACAAACAAGACACCACAGGGTTTTATTTTTATTGTAATGGAGGAACAATGAAGAGAGTCCCAGATGGATGGATACTAAAGACTTTGTGGGCACAGAGAGGTCATATCATCATAACCTAGAGGGAGTTGTATGTTTGAAAGGGCCTAGACGTCTTTATTTACCTATTCTCTAGGTGCTGGACAGAATCATTGTCATTTTTTCTTGATATATTCACATTTGACAATTGCTTTTACATCATTTCCATCCCATTCCTTCCTTCCCCCTTTTCCCATGACCTCCTACTCTCAAATTCATGACTGCTATCTATCTATCTATCTATCTATCTATCTATCTATCTATCTATCTACCTACCTACCTATCTATCTATCTTGCTATGTACACTTAGTGTTGTTCATGTGTTTTAGAATATTACTGTGTTATTTTGACTGGCCATTCCAGGTATGTATTTTTCTTTAAAAAATCCTTCCTCATTTTATGATGCACATCTAATAGAAAAAATACATATGGCTCTGATGAAAATCAGAATATTCTTGCTACTCATGGAAATCAAGGTAGATAAAATAGGAATACATTGATTATTATGGAGAGGAGCACTAGTGATATATATATATATATATATATATATATATATATATATATATAATCACTTTCTCCAGTGATGTAGCTTTAAGCTGTTGTTTTTAAGTCACTTCTTCCAACTATTTGCATATTTATGCAGTCAGGTATTTTCTACATCGGTGCAAGTATACACTATAAGGAACACATTTCAGTGAAGAACGTCAGGGAAGGCATTCACTAGATGCAATAATATAAAAAAACGAGGTCTGATTCCAGCATCGATTCCATGCTTCTTAAAAGAACAGGTCTGTATGAGCATCGGTTCTGTGCACACAAAACATGTGATATAACCTAGTTGGCAGTGAGTAAGGCTAAATGAAATGCAGCTCTCTGACTGCTCTTTGTTGTCTCCGTGATGAAAAGGACTGCAAAATAAGATTTTAAGTATTTACAATCATCTAATAAAAGGCTTCATGGGTATTTATGAGGTACTTCCTTAACAGGATAAATTGTAATATTAATCAAAATCAGGACTACTACTTGGAATTCTTCCAAGAACCCAGATCATACATAAAGCTTTTCAGGTATTTTCCAATTCATTAATTCTCCGTTAGGTTGTTTATTCCATTTTCTCGGCATGTACAAGAATGTAGCTATTTGACAGGAAGTCAAACAATACCAATATGAATTGCTGTTTGCTGGCTTATTAGCTAAATCATGATGACTTGGGATATTGTTAATATTAAATAATATCCCTTCTATGTGAATATGCATGAATGCAATTCCCTTATGTTATGATTTCCTGTCTGCTCTGTGATTGGGACCCTGTGGGAGGCAAAGTTACACTTTAAAGTTAAATCTTTGTATTCCCCCCTTCTCCCCGTCCTTTTCCTTTACCAATCAGCAGGGATGGAGCTGAGATACATGGTTTACTGAAGTGGGAGAGACCACAGTGGAATTTAGTGAGTTGGAGTCTTATATGTGATTATCTTTGAATCATTGTATAAGGCTCAGAAACACTGTCCAGGACGATGTAGCCTGAGTATCTTCTAGGAACCCAGTCAGACAATAAAAAATTAACCAATATTCTACCAATGATTTGAGGCAGAGTCTAACATTTTCATAAATAAGGAGTTTTCTTCTGTTTTAACTTCACATTCTTTGTTTCGACAAAGTTGGTTCTGATTCTAAGGCAGTTTTACAAGTAATACTTACAATTAATTCTAATATTCTCCTTTATATTTCTAAACCACCATTAAGGATTTCAAGGGTAGAGAAAGAAAGTCAGAAAACAAAGTTAAATGAAGTGACTTGCTGTGATAAGATTTCTCCCAGGGACAAC